>NW_005358567.1:2715300-2804262 GCF_000412655.1 Myotis brandtii | reverse complement strand
CCCCGAGTGCACAAATTTTTGTGCACCGGGCCTCTAGTATATATATATATATATATCTGATGAAATATACTCATACAATTAATATATTCTTTTCTTTATATTTTACATTAAAATATATTTTTAAAACTGATATAAACTTAAGATTTGGGCACCGGGCCTCTAGTATATATATATATATATATATTCTGAAATATACTCATACAATTAATATATTCTTTTCTTTATATTTTACATTAAAATATATTTTTAAAACTGATATAAACTTAAAGAGATTTGGGCTTAATCTCTCAGCAATTTATCAGACAAAAGAGAGCAAGAAGCTTGGTATGAAATGCCACTGTAAGAACTGAAGTGCTCCAGTATCCATAGTAATCCAGAACACGTACTCACACTGGGCAAGATAGTCCATTGAAGGCTAATAATTAACTGGCAATATTGGCCCATTTAAAAATGCAAAAACTAAGGTGTACCATCATTATATAAATGCCCCAGGTTTTTTTTTTAATTAATTAGTGGTAGAGCTGGAATCAAATTCACTTCCCGGACCACAAACCCAGGTTCTACAACTTTACATGGTTAAGAGGACCAAAAATGTATTGGCAGGTTTGGATATAGGGTATAAGGTATAGGACACTGTTCACTAGGTAGATTGCAGATGGTTGAAGTAGGAGCCAATGTCTATTATATTCCATTTTCAAACAGCATTGTTTTCCTTTTAGCTCCATTTTTTAAGGATGATGTTGGTTCAAATAAAATAAATACAATTGAAATTCAGTAATTTAAGCAACACAGAGTTGTCCCTACTGTAATCCCAAGGGCATAATGCATGCAAGGGGATACTCTATTCAATAAAACACTAGCTCTGCTATCCAGTAGGGAAACATGTACTTCCATTCCTGTTAAGCTATAAGAGAAATTGATTACTGCCATGAAAATGGCATTTTTAATGGCCATTTCTTGCTTTTATTAGGTGTTTTAAGGGTGGGCCAGATAGCATTTACACCTTAAGAAATGTGACATATAGCAAAATGTAGAAGGGTAGATAGAGCTCAAGAAAAAGTACACAGGAATAAACTCACAAACAGGCAGCCAGTCTTTGGCTCATCTGTACTACAGAAGCCCACTTCATTTCTGGGGGGCCATGCAGAAGGCAATGGTGAGAAAATTTCACACTAAGCATCAGCCCCCTATGTAAGCAGGAGGAAAAAATTCAATGGTATGAGATCATAAATGGTAGGGATAAGCTTGAAAATACAGACCAACCAAGTAATAAGAAAATCATTTAATTAATCTAAAGAAAAACACAAAACTCCCCAAATCTTTCATAAAAGTTGTGACTACAAATTATTGGGACCAGTGCCAAAATTTCCACGTGGCACACAGAGTGTATATGTTCTTTACAGTGCAGAGTAGGAATATCAGTTGTTCATACTTTTAAAAGGCAGTGTGGATCCTCTGAACTCCCATTCTTCCTTTCTCTTACCCTTTCAGCTGCTAATAAGCATCTGAGCAAATATTATATATGACTAAAAGGCACCCTTCCTAACGTTACTTAATCTTTCAAGGTAATTGTGATCTTTAAAAGACATTGCTCTAGTGCAGCGGTTCTCAACCTGTGGGTCGAGACCCCTTTGGGAGTTGAACGCCCCTTTCACAGGGGTCACCTAAGACCATCGGAAAACACATATATAATTACATATCCTTTTGTGATTAATCACTATGCTTTAATTATGTTCAATTTGTAACAATGAAATTGGGGGTCACCATAACATGAGGAACTATATTAAAGGGTCGCAGCATCAGGAAGGTTGAGAACCACTGCTCTAGTATTTGTTTCTTTCATTTAATAATAATTAACTTCCCCTCGAAGTGTCCCTTTCAAACTTCTAGCCGGATAAATCCATGTCTCTCCATTTTAGATCTGTTTCTAAGAGTGAATGAACAACTCATTTTTATTGGATCCTAATAAATCACATGGCAGGAGATTTCCTTCCTGTCGTTGCTATCAAATTCTTAAAAGAAAAGTATATCTCCTTTTCAATGTGATAAGTAAAGCATTTCCAGGCCCTCGGAGCAACTCCGTACCCCAGCGTGTTTGTTGGTGCTCTGGGAATTTCCTTTTCTTCTTCCTGACTAAAGACTTGGGACCACACCAATTCACAGCACCTACTTTGTCCTGCTGTAATTAAAAGTGTGAAGGCTTCTCCCCTAAAAGCCAGGGGGGGGGGTTGTACATATTAATGAGAGCCAGGATCTCTTTGGATATCAGCTTATAATTACACAGCTTATTGTGATGATGGCAACTGTGAAGACTACTTACTGACACTTTCCAAAGAGGCTTATGGGATTTCAGGGCTAATTTAATTCGACCTTCACTTTATTATGCCATCAACCATGTTCTGACCCTTATCTGTAAGTAGTCCATTGGTATTCCAGCACACCTGCTATAAATTAGGGGTATGAAAATGAAGAGTTTAAACTGGAGATGGGAAATATGGATAGCAGGACTGTAAAAATGGTGCAGCCTCTTTGGAAAACAATTTGGCAGTTCCTCAAAAGGTAAACATAGAGATTCTATGTGACCCAGTAGTTGGACTGTCAGGTATATGCACAGAAGAAATCAAAATGTGTCCACACAAAAATGGAGTTCCATAGTAGAAATATGCACATTAGCCAAAAAGTAGAAAAAAATCCAAATGCCCTTTGGCTGATCAAAGGGTAAACAAAATGAGGTGTATCCATTCAATGGGCTGTTACTAGGCAATACAAAGGAATAAAATACTCATACATGCTATAATATGCACGTTGAAAACATAATGCTAAGTGAAAGATATCAAAAGGGTACATATTGTATGATTCTATTTATATAAAATGTCAATAATAGGCAAATATATAGAGCCAGAAATTAGACTTGTGGTCGACTAGGGTTAGGAGTCTGCGGGAGTGGGGGTAAGGGGAAAGGTGACTGCTAAGGCGTACAAAGTTTCTTTCTGAAGATGATAAAAATATTCTTAAGTTAGGTTGTAGTGATGGCTATGTCACTCTATGAACGTATTAAATCCACATATTGCACACATTAAATGGATGAATTTTATGGTATGTCGATTGCATCTCAATTTATTTATTTTTTTATAGTGGGAATAGCACAGTGCAAAAACAGTTGGGACATGTGTAGCATCAAATGTTTCTTTGGTTTTATCTGTTCGTAGACAAGCTCCACAGGAAATGAGTCTAAGAATTCCTGTATTCACTCCATTTTTCTAATTAACTCTTCCTTTCACCTTAGTAAGTGAGGCATCGTTTCCCTCTGCCACTGCTTCTTTCAAAAGCCCCCGTTATGAAATTTCAGGATTTTGTTTTAGAGAAGCAGAAATAAATAGCCGAAAGTGGCTCTCTATTTCATAGTACTTCTGCTGCATCAACCGACTTCTGTCCAAGGGTTAGCAAGCTCTGGGGTAAAGGCTATTTCTTTGCATTCAGAACATGACAGATTTTACCCAATGGCTTATTCCAATGCCATCTTTTGAGGGATTATGTTTTACTACTAGCAGATAATAGAGTTTCTTTTCTCTGTCTTTCCGTCTGACCCCAACTTCCTCTGAGTTTTATTGCTGACCAACAGCAGTCTCTATAGTTTTAAAACTAGCACACTGTGAGTCAGCATGGCTTTGTGCCCTGGCTACAGAGCCTTCTAGGAAATTCAGTTTTCTCAGGGTTTTTATTGACCCAGCTCTATCTTTCAAAATAACAATAAAGTAAAATTGAGTGTAGGGCCATAGGTTTTGAAGACATAGACACAGAAACCTTCTGATATTTTTTCTTCTTAGATTTTTGGAAACAAAATTGAACATGGGAGGAAATAACTGTAATCTTCTGGGGGCACAACTAATAAAATAACTTCTTATTACAGGGGCATAGAAGCCAACCCGCCTGCAAGATGGGAGAACCTGCAACGTTTGGAAATATCTTTTCTCGTTTTCTTTAAAATATTTGTAATGTTAGCTGCTGTTTAAACCATATAAAATCTAGTTGCATGATTTTTTTTTGCTTAGCACTGTCAAACTTGCAATAGCTAACCTGGCATCACCAGTAAAAGTAAAAGTAGATCCAGCTTACTTTTTAATAGGCATTCCTTTTAAATGTTCACCAATATTTTTGGTCTAAGTGAGGGAAAAAAGGCCAAAGTATGGTATTAACTGCTCAGAAATAAGGGACATTTGCCTATTTCCCTAATTGAGAGGCTATTATTCCATTTGGGATGGGGGGGGGGTTAGAAATTAACAACGTAAACATTTTGGTATTAACTGCTCAGAAATAAGGGACATTTGCCTATTCCCTACTCTAGAGGTTATTAATCCATTTTTTTGAGGGGGAAGGTTAGAAATTAACAGCTTAAACATTTCTGACTCATGGAGCATAAAGCCAAATTGTTCCTAACTCTATATTAAAATATCCATGGACATAGATTCCATGATTGTTTCCAAGTGTTTTTCTTCCTCTCCTCCTCTTCTTTCTCACTGCAGGATCTTGCATCCAGACTACTGTCATGTGACTTGCAGAACATCTCTGTAGGAGGAGCACCTTTCTGTGTCCTATGAATGCCACGTGACATGCGTTGACCAATGCAATGGATACAGAGTAACATATGCAGAAAGTTTAAACTCATGGTTATGACATTTCTCTCTTCTCCCTCTAATTCAAGAACTATAAAGTACAATGGGCTAAGTTGCTATTTCTATGGAGGAGTACCAGAAGCTAACCAAAAAGTACTCCCTACTCTCAGAGTTGAAAGCCCCCTAAACATCTGCACGGCAGGATCTCAGAATTGCCTTGGGACAGGAGCTATGGTATGCCTCCCATTATCAAGCTTTCTGAATAGGAGTGGCAACTGTACTTGTTCTGCCTTTTACCTACCATTCAACTTTGAGCAGGTTTTGGGGGAGGGAACAGGTAAGTTTCCTTTATGGCTAAACAATGTCTACACCAATAGGATTCTTATCTGCATTTGACGTAGAAACTACCACAGATTCTGGACTTTGAGTCTAATGCTATGACTGGATGATGTCTTTAGGACATATTCCTTTGGAAATAAATGAGTGCATTTTATGTCCAGGAGTAAAGGAATCTTTGTGACAAAAAGAAGTGGGCATTACTAGATTATACTATTATTATTTTCAATTACTTTCTACCATTCCTATACTCTTACCAAACACCAAGTAAAATGCAGTATATTTCTGAAAGATGATTATATTTACATATCACTGACATTAGTCTTGGCAATAAAATTTGGTCAATGCAATATAAATGGAAGTGCTGGGTAACATATCTGAGCAGGACATTAAGAGGTTCAAGATAACATTGGTTTGTGTTCTCTCTCTCTCTCTCTGGTTTGTTTGTGTTCTCTCTCTCTCTCTATATATATATATATATATATACACACATATATATCATATATATATACAAAAACAGATGCACACACAAACATATTTATAAGCTTATTTTTCATTGGCGTGCTATTATCTAAAACCTATTTCTTTCACTTAATTCATCACAAACATTTTTGACATATTTTAAAATTTGTCCTTCTGAAGATCTGTTAATAATATAGAAAAGTGTTCTTATTATAGTATTCAACAAAAGCACAGAATGTCAAACTGCATTTTGATCTTAATTAGATTGCTATAGGTTGAACTATCCCCTTCAAATTTATATGTTGAAGTCCTAACTCCCATTACCTCAGAATGTGACCTTATTTGGAAAAATGGTCTTTACAGAATAATCAAGTTAAAGAGAGGTCATTAGGATGAAGCCTAATCTAACATGGCTGCTTTCCTTATAGAGAGGGGGAATTTGGGCCCTAGCCAGTTTGCCTCAGTGGATAATGCATCGGACTGTGGACTGAAAGGTCCCGGGTTCAATTCTGGTCAAGGGCTTAATCCCCAGTAAGAGGTGTGCAGGAGGCAGCTAATCAATGATTCTCTCTCATCATTGATGTTTCTATCTCTCTCTCCCTCTCTCTTCCTCTCTGAAATCAATAAAAATATATTAAAAAACAAAATAAAAGGGGAATTTGGGGTACAGAGACACACATGGAAGGAGGATGATATAGAGACACAGGGAGAAGATCATCTACAACCAAGAAACAGATCATTCCCTCAAAGTCCTCAGAAGAAAGTAATTTTGCCTTCATCTTGATCTTGAATGTCTGGCCTCCAGAACAATAAATTTTTGTTGTTTAAGCCATTTATTTGTAGTACTTTTTAAAACAGAGTCCCAGCAAGCTAATACATAGGAAAGAAATTAGGAAAAATGGAACAAAAGTATCAGAGTAGTTAACCACCATGGGGTAGTATAATTATACCTAATTTGTGTTTATGTCTAAGTAATTTTCTGTAATTCCTAAATTTTCTATACTAAGAACACATGATTTTTATAACAGAGAACATTTTTTCAAATGTCAAATATGCAAGACGTAAATCTTGAAAATGTTCTGGGCTTGGCAAGACAGATCAGACATGATGGCAAGGCATTCATTTAGACATGTATGGTTAAAACACAGAATACTTACATCTCATGTGCTCAGCCTCCTAGAAAAGCACTACCTGCCAACTCGGTTATTTCCCATATAAACCTTCTGATAAAATATAGGAAGGAAGGGATTATAAGACTAACCTGAGAATAACCATTTTGGGGGTTATCAGATTTAGGAAAAGGAAGACACGAAAGTGAATTTTGTAATGATCTTTTGGTTCTTTGACCAGATGCCTTCCATGATGACCAGCCACAGGAGATGAGCTCAGGAATGTGATTGAGTCCAGAGTTAGGATAGCAGAGTAGCCACTGCATGACCTTTCTCTTAGTTGCCTATGGTTAGTGCCCATGCAGTTCTTGGAATTCAGCTCATTCCAGGCCTAGGGATGGTCAGCTGCCACTGAGGTGCACGCCCTTGTGGTTATAAGGGTGCCAGGAAAAGACTGTCATAGTGTTTGAGGAACACATCTGCAAACTCCTGGTGGAAAATGAGCTTTGCTTCTTAGAAAATTGCCAGGGAAATTAAACACCCCTTCTCCCAGCCCTTAAATATATTTTGAAATTCTGTCAGTATATAATTCAGATGCTTTTTCTTGTTTTTGTGTTTGTGTGTGTGTGCGCGTGAAGTCACAGTATGGCGGTCACTCTTATGGTGCAAGTATGTAAAATAATCCCATCTTCACCCTAGCTGGTTCAGCTCACTGGATAGTGTCGGACTGCAGACTGAAGGGTCCCAGGTTCGATTCCAGTCAAGGGCATGTACCTTGGTTGCGGGCACATCCCCAGTGGGGAGTGTGCAGGAGGCAGCTGATCCATTCTTTTTCTCATCGATATTTCTAACTCTCTATCCCTCTCCTTTCTTCTCTGTAAAAAATCAATAAAATATATTTTAAAAAATAATCCCATCTTCAAAATGCATTGTGTCTTTCTCACCACAGATGTTTGTCCATGCTCTTGTACTACCTGGAAAATCTCCCATCCACTCAGAAATTAATTTCTCATCTTTTCAAACACCTCAGGAGTCTCCTTCCCCTAGAAATCTTCACTAAGTCCCATAAAGAGTTGGGTGACCCTGTAGAAAAAAGCTTGCACAGCCCTAACTGGTTTGGCTCAATGGATAGAGCGTCAGCCTGCAGACTCAAGGGTCCCAGGTTTGATTCCGGTCAAGGGCATGTACCTTGGTTGCGGGCACATCCCCAGTGGGGAGTGTGCAGGAGGCAGCTGATCGGTGTTTCTCTCTCATCGATGTTTCTAACTGTCTATCCCTCTCCCTTCCTCTCTGTAAAAAATCAATAAAATATATAAAAAAAGCTTGCACATATTCTAGCAAACTTCCTTCAAAATTTCAACACACTATATTTTTAAATTTGACTGCTTATACTTCCAAGAAAGCAATATCTGGCTTTTTATTCACATAATATTGGCACCTAGTGTGTTTATCTGGTGCTTAAAAAACATTCAGTATATCTATTTTGAAAAATACTGGTGTATTAGGAAGTATCTTGAAGTGCGATACATTAAAATTAAGAGAACCCAAAAGAAGGCAAGAGGTTTAAAAAGTGAATGTAAGTAAGCTGCAAAATAGATTCTTGCAAAAACACTTACTGAATATTTTTTTTTAAGTTTTATAAAAGTGTTTCTCATAAGTTATCTTGGTACTGCAAGATTTAAGAATAAGAAAGTTATTAAAGGCATGGAGATGTTCTTAGCCAGCTTTCTGCATGCTGAGGAAGCATTTGTAACTTAATGAAGGACATTGCGGCTCCTCCAACCAAAACTCCCAGGCCAGCTGAGAAAAAGAAAATGATCTGAAAACACAGTGATCAGGAAATAACGAAAGATCTTTTCCAGACTGAACACACAGTTTAAGCAGTAAGAGGATTTAAGACACCACTAAACTCCATTGTCTCAAAAGGAGACCATCAAATACCTAATTAATTTTTCATTTGCTTTATAGCTCTAGCAGATGTTGCATTTTTTATATAGATGAGCCCGTCACTGAGATGCAAGAGGAAAAAATTTCTTTTGTGAGATGTTAAATTAAAATACTTGAAGTGACATAGAGAATGTATGATTGGTGCAGTCCAGAAGATCCTGGTTATCCCATCTCAAAATATGCATGGCAATATATCATGATTTCAATGTAAATACAGATAAGATATTTAAATTTATTTTTAGGGGGAGAAATGGAGTATGGTATTATAGCAGCGAATTTATATAAACTTCATCATTTTCTAGACAAGTTATCTTGGTACTGAGCTCAGGTGAATATTTTTAATGACCATGGCACTTATATTTTTCATCTACTAATTATCAAAGGAAGAAATTAGCTTTACGATTTTAAGAAATGGATAAAAAGAAACAGTGAGAAAAAGATGAAATATGACTCAGACTTGACCTTGACAACCACCTCCAAGGAACTCTGATCATCTTGTCACAAGCTCAGTGATCTGTCATATAAAATGGTAACTATTTTATTTCTCCTGGAGAGGTAAGTCAGTGGTTGGCAGCCCTCTTGTGTATGACTCACTTTAACAGAAGGTGAATGTTTATGAAATGCTCAACATTTTTACCTTGTCTCAAATTTCTGTCGTAGACAACTTGTCCAACTCACCATCTTGGTGACAGGAGTTGTGTACTATGGAACCCTTTGCTATCTACTTTGCTACCCTCCATCCACTGTCATCTTCCCAATTCACCCAAGGAAAATTGAACTGAAGATAGACTTTTAACTCATAGAGGCAGAATCATGAAGACAATTTGGTCCAGAAGCAACTAGTTATGTTAGGTGTGATCTCTGGACCAGCATGTCCACATGATTGAGGCTTTGGGAAATGAAACTAACTGGGCAGCCGGGTCAAACCATAAGTGAAGAGAACACACCGGCCCAAAGAGGGTGAGGAGAAACATTTTCTTTGTAGCCAATGACATGTCAGCTGCTGTGACCAGCCCCTCTTAGGCCTGACCACTTTCTCTGTCCATGTGAAATCTTCACAACCTTCCAAAAAAATCTCTTTTTTTCCTTAAATAAATTTGAGTAGCTTTCATTTCCTTTAAATCTTTGATTCGTGGGGAAGAGAGTAGCCAAGCAAACTAAATTTTATTTTATTTTACTTTTGCAAAGGAATCTATTTACATTTTAAGTGGAAAAAAAGAGATAGCTAATAAGACTTGAGTTTTTGAAATCAGATAATTACACGACAAAAAAAAGATGTCAGAAAAATAATTTATGAAATGTCAGTTATGTGACGGAGTATAATAGATACTTGTTCATAATTGATATAATCTAACATCTACAATCACAAGGCAAATAGGATTACAATCCCTTTTTGTAAAAGAAAGCTGAGGTTTAAAGATATTAGGTGGTTTTTACAGATTTTAAAGTAATCATTTTCTAATTATAAATGCATGTTCTTTTCTCTAAAATACTGTACAGCAAGGGGGGGTCAAATAAATGGTGAGGGAAAGAGATTGTTTTTTAATTTGGGTGGTAAACATATGCAACATATAGATGATGTATCACAAAATTGTACACTTGAAACCATATAATTTTATTAGCCAATTTCACCCCAATAAATTTAATTTAAACAAATGCCTCATGTTGATATATGAAAAACAGATTCTTGTGGGCTGTGGGCCAAGGCATTGGGCCTTATTCCTAAGAATTGTTAATTCTGTAGGTCATCCTGTAGGGTAAAATGATCTTTATTGGTTTTGTTTTATATATCTCTAAAGGATGTCCTGTCTGATTACAGGGACCACTTGAGTATTTGGTTATTTTCTTCTAAATATCTAAGTATTTTTCTCTATTCAAAGAGAGTGCCCCCAAACCTAATCTCTATAGCTTATTTTTGACAGCCTTGGAAAACATATACATAGATAAGCCCTGTTCAAACCTTGTTATTTTTAAACCCTGATGCCTAAATAGCTTCTAGAAACCTTCTTAGCAGTAACTATAATCCCAAATTATTCTGGAATGTATCCCCAAATTAGTTAGGATGTTCGATTTTCTTCAGTCACTCATTCAGAGCTAATGTTTATAAATGGGAGAGACATTTATAAATTTTTCTCTTATGAAAAACCTCTATCATCAAGTATCAAAATTTAAGACCAAGTAAAACAAATTTCAAGTAACAGGGGCTATAATTTATTTCTGCTTTTTAAAATTGCATGTCTAGAATCAGATGTCATCTGAAAAGCTATTCCTGTCCTCTACTAATGAATGGTATATTTGCATGCTCCCATGAATGTGTACTCCTGTAAACATTTTGAAAAGAACTCATCCTAAGCAGCTACCTGCTTGCCTGGTGAGGCAGAACTTAAAATGCTGTAACTTGAGAAGAGAGCAAACACTTTAGTTTTTAAGAACTCAAAAGTTGCCTTGCCAGGACTCTTTCCACTCTTTCTAATCTAGAACAATGGTAGGGCTATTTCAGATTATGCAGATGCAAGGTCAGTAGGCATCCAGTGGCAGACACTTTATGGTCTAATGATGTGATCCCTGGGGAGAACCCTGGTATATTTGCATAAAGTTTTATTAGCCTTTTGGGTGGCAAGAGATCATTTCTCTGACCATTTTTCTTTTGATGTTCAATATTATTAGAACTTTTCGTATTAAATAGGATGACACTTCCTGAGACGATCTAAAAGGGAAGAAGTCAGGATGCACTTTGCTGAGGAAATGATGTCTGAACTTGTGACAGGAAGTGAACATGTTTGGAAGTGAGAACATTGGAGGATTGGGACTCAGAGAGGGAAATGTAGGGAAAGGAGGAAATGGAACAGATATGTGTGGACAGTGAGAAAGTGTTTGTAGCTCTGTGTGTGTGTGTGTGTGTGTGTGTGTGTGTAGAGTTATAGCTCATTGGAGAACAGGTTCCAGCCCATGTAAATAAGAGTAGAATTTCCTTTTTTTGTGACCTGTTGAGAATAGTGGTGATATTTTCAAAACAGTGGTTGACCACATCTGTGTGAAGTAAAAGATGCATAAAGGATACAAGGTTTGATTATAATCATGGCCTATTCAGGTATCAGAAGCAACAAATTTCCCCATCCACTAGTACACAGGTGTCCTTTATGCAAGTTATGATTAATTCTCAACAATAAAACCAGAGAGCTAATAAAGAGAAGAATCCAGCAGTGAACTTATCAGACTCTCCAGTTATCATACTCTCTTGGAAATTGGGGACAGGCCTGAGTATTTAGAGTTTTTTAAAAAAAATATGTTTGAATAAAATTTTACCATTTGCAATAACATGGATGGGCATTTGCATTTTGTTAACAAATAAAAATGTGACAATGATCAGTAATGAAAATTTCACAATGAAAAATGTGACAATTATCAGGAATAAACAACTCACACTTTCTTCTATCAAATACAGTCTTCTACATTGATATACTTAATCAAAATAAACCATCTGCAGAACTTGCTGATCTGAAATTGATGTAGAGGAGGTGTAATGGAAATGTTTGGAAAGTCATTCATCAGGGTGCTGAAAGACTGCAGGAGCAAGGTTTCACAAGCTCCCAAGATAAATTGATAAAAGACCAGAACACAGATGAAGAGGAAGCATCTGAGCAGCATGCAGATCCCACTGGGTCCTGCTTGGACCAGGATCAATTCCATGGCTATTATAGGACAGGTCACATATACAAGAATAGCAGGATTTCTTTCTCATTATAATGTCCTCAAAGGCTTAAAATCTCTGCATTTTAATTTATAAGAAACACTACTTTCCAGGCTGAAAATATGTAATTTATTTTTAAAGAATATTTCTATTTTTCATCTCACAAAGAAGGCCAGCATTGCAAGCCTTTCAGAATGAGTCTGAAGTTTGAGATTGAGGTGCAAGTGGAACAGTCTGACAGCTGTCAGAGAGGAGGGGAGTTGGGGGGGCTGGATGACAGAATGTGAAGGGATTAGCCAAAGAACATATATGTATAACCCATGAAAATCCGACAACAGTGTGGTGATGGCCATAGGGAAGGGGGTTGGGGGCTGGGTGGAGGTGGGCGAAGGGGGGGGGGGGTTTAGGGGGTGGGGGTAGGAGTGGGGACACCTGTAATAGTGTCAACAATAAAAATAAAGTTCGAATTAAAAAGGAATTATGGAAATAATGAGGTGAGCTTTAGAATGATCAGACCATCAATATGGTGCCATTAGAGGTTCTCAGGCAAAACTATACCATCAGGCAACTGAACAGAATTCATAGAATTCTGCTTTGACAGGAGACTAGAAAGGGAGAAGCTCCACCCACAGCACATCAATGTCCTTTCTCCTCTAAAGGGCAGGAAAGACTTTCCATTCTTCACATCAATCAGGGAGAGATATTTAATCTGCTTAAAATAAACAGCCTCAAGGTATTAAAAAAAAAAGACATTGTCACCTCCAAGTTGCTATCTTTGTCTAGGAGGATTGGACTGGATAGAATGCTTTTAGAAGCAAGTTATGCATACACTGCACAATATTTTTAATTGACAAATTAAAGTAATTGACACAGTACCAGAAAATAGCAGCATTTCAACCTTCAGAAAAAGGTGGACATAGTTACTTAATGATGCCATCGAGTACCGGCTTCCTTTCATCTCTCAGCTCTCACTTCTCTTTTCCACAACCTAAGACCACCTCTCCCTGAGGTGGTGAGTTAGCTGCCAGCAACAACCAAGGCTGTTGGCATCCTCATTCATATTTAACAGGAACAAATGTTTTCTTCTCCCAATTGTCTGACAGAAAATCTTGACCTGCACCACTCATATTAGATAAGCCTGAGTTACATTTCCTCCTCTGAACCAATTATTGTGTAATAATTGATTTTAGTTACCAAGTACTCAGATCCCTCTGTATCCTGTGTTTTCCACAATAATAGCACATAATAAATGTTTCTATGATTTGTACTGATTTTGCTTCCATGGTGTCTAACCTAGCATCTGGTCCTCAGTAGGTACTCCTCAAATTTGACAAATGAATGAATGTGTGAATGACTGCATGAATGAACATATGAATGGATGCAAGCAAAAAAAAAAGGTATGCCATAAATAATGACAGGCTATGAATAGAAGTAAAGTACCTAAGGTCTTGGCTTCCAAAATGCCACTATTTTCTTTACACTTCACACAAATAAACACATTATAAAAAATGTGTTAGTCAATGTTACAAGCACACACAGTTTCTGAGAGATAACTGAGGTACAAAGGGACACATAAGTCAGCCCCCAGGATCAGGAGTATGGCCAAGAGAGGATTTCCATTCTATCAATCATTAATTTCAGTCAGCTTTTTTTTTTAATTGCCATGAAGTCTGTGTCCTGGCCTTTATTACTGGTGTTGTTGATTAATCTCTTTGAGCTCCTACTTTGTTTTAAAGAAAAAATTATATAGCTTTGTTGTAAAAGATCTTAAAGTTCTTTTAAGACTATGGCTGCTCATTAATAGAATTTTTCTCTGAAGTAACTGTCCATACCTTGTTGGCCAAAGCATTTCAATTACACTTGATTAGACTAGTGGTTCTTTCCTGGAGGTGATTTTGACACTCATTCCCTCAGGACATTTTTGGTTGTCTCCTGGAGACACTTTTGGTGTCTCAGAAGGAGATGCTCTTGGCATGTAGGAGGCAGAGGCCAGGATATATCAACATCCTACAATGCACAGGATTGGCCCCCACACTGAAAACTTTTCTGGCCCAAAATGCCAACAGTGCCAACGTTGTGACATTCTGCTTCAGATATATTATTATCCTTTTGCCTCCTAATATTAATATTTATGTATTTATAAGAAGTGATGATGAAATAAAGCTGAAAGACAAGAAAGTATCTTTTTATAGCAGACCGGGGAAAGAAGCTATGGATCTGAATGAATTGCCCATGGAATGAGGGGACTTACTTATTATTTATTTATTTGTTTGTTTGTTTGTTTGTTTATTTAATAGGGTGGTGTCAGGGAGGTTTGAAAATACCTTCTCATAAAATACTTTCTCCACAATTAGTCTTTTATTATATTCCAAGCTGTAATATTATTGTTAGGGTTTGAGTGTTGTCCCTCAAAACTCACATGTTGAAGGGCTCACTCCCCATTGCTAGAATGTGTCCTTTTGTGAGAACAGAGTTTTTATAGATGTAGTCAAGTTACAATGAGGTATTAGGTCGGAGCCTCATCTAATGTGACTCCTGCTTATGAAAAGGGAAATTTGGACTCACAGACAGGCATACAGAGAAAATGAGGTAAGAATGGGTAGTCATCTACACGCCAAGAAGAGAGCCCGGTCATGGATCCTTCCCTCAGAAACCTAAGAAGGATTGAAACCACAGACAGTTTGATTTTGGACTTCTCCAGAAAAGCGAGATAATAAATTTCTGTTGTCTAAGTGACCCAGTTTTTTGGTACTTTGTTATGGAAGCCCGAGATGAATAATACAATTTTTAGGATTTCTTTGTTAAAGGGAGAACATTCTTCCATGGGCAACACATGCATTATCAACCATATGAAATATAGTTTATGAGATTGCTTTCAATATGGTCACTAATTGGGAGCAAATGAATGTATTGCTACTGGGAAAAATAGAGAGAATTTTGGAAAGATGTTAAGAAAGGAAATCAGATATAGGAAGAAGGAAGAGGGTATCAGCCAAAGAATGTCAACAAGGAGAAGGTGGCCCTGGGAGAGGGACGGGGGCTAGTGGCAAAGATGAAGTTGGGCCATATCAGATGTGCCTCCCCTTAAGGAGCACTGAGTGAGAATGCAAGAACATAAACTCCAGAGTTAAACCAGTTTCAGGCCCTGTTCTGCCACATATTAACTATGTAAATCTGAAGTTTCCAACCTTTCTGATTTTCAACAATTAAACGGCAGTAATGGCCTTCAGTGTGAGGCTGACTTCTCCATTAGGCACAGTGCCTGGAGCCTGAAATACTTTCAGGGACCAACAAACATGTTTTAACTTCTTTCAAAATCAGAAAGAAAAGAAAAACACGCTGAACTTTTAGGCCAAAAAATGTTTTAACATATATTACTATGTATATTTGCCTTTGTACCAATTTAGTTATAAAATATACTTTATAAAAATTTTATGGAGGAAGGGGCCCATAAAAACCCTGATTTGAAGAGGTGGGATTGGGAGACAGGGTCAGATCAGATACTATGCCAAGTTTGGGGAACACACTAAGAGTAGATTCCCTATATACTTTGTATGTATTTTATATATTCACTGTTTATTGATTTTGGGTTTATCATGTGCCAGGCATTATTCTAAGTGGTTTACACACATGGACTCATTAAATTCTTACAAATGTCCAAGAGAGGGTGATAATGTCATCCCCTCTTTACTGATGAGAAAACTGAAACAGACTCCCTGAAACAGGGAGTCTTTAAGTAACCTTTCCAAGTTCACAGACTTAGAAAGTGGCAAGGCTAGACACTGAAGGAGAAAATCAAAAGTCTTTAACTCTTAGAAAGTTCCAGTGGTACCTGTCATTTAAGCCATTCACAAAGCCCTGATGGAATTTTCCCTTTGAAAATGTTTCCTTCTTCAGGGTCAACTTTCAATCTTGTATGTAGGTCTACCTGGTAGATATGGATGAGTTCTGTTGAAATTAGTCACTCAGACCATGTTATAACATGGAAAGGCTGTAGAACAAAACTGCAAAGAGTACATGTTCTGTGGTCATTTTTACATGGTAAACACAAAATGTGATCTGCCATCTGCCTTGAATCACTCTTCTGCTCTGCTTATTGATAACATCACCAGGACCCACTCCATCCCTATATGCATTAGCAAGACTATGCTGGAAAAACAGGGCTTGCTGCACATCTGGATTGTTCTATCACAAGATCAACTGTGAGGCCAAACAACACTGTCACGAATCAGACATTACTGTGTGTGAAATGGTTTCTGTGCCAAGGAATTCCATTTTTTCCAGATGTGTCATCAAGGCACCTCGAGAACTAAATTTAAATTGTTATGAGTTTAAAATGTGACTTCTTAAATAAAAATTGCTTCATCTTCAGCCCAAATTCCAGAGCAACAAAGTACATTAACATTGGATGGATTGTTTTCTTATGGAATAGCAAAGTTTTAAATTAAGATTGGTTTAGATTTATACCTGACCAAGGTTAGCTGTAAGGATCATGGTGTTATTATTACTTAAGAGCTAAGAGTTACTGGGAATGCATTATATGCCAGACTTTGTGTTAAGAAATTTGTATGGAATTAATCCATATCATTTTTACAAAAAGCTCAAAAAGTAAGCAGTTAACTTCTTTTCATGTGGGGAAACTGAGCCAAAATCTGAAATGAGTAATTTCCCCAAGCTCAGGTACCTCTAAAGCAGCAACACCAGGATTTGAACTCACATGGTCAGACCCCATATTCAAAACTATTAAATACTGGGGTGTTTCTCAGCATCTAGAAGGGTTCAGGAATCTGGAGAAAGGCTACGAGTAAATTAATAAAGAGACTAGACATGAAATATAAATTTGGAAGGCATTTTGGGGAGCCAGAGGAGACCTAGTTTCAGTAACAAAGTTCTCTGAATCTCTGGACCCCTAGCTTTTCATGAACACAAAGCAGATATACATATCAAAGGTAAGGTTTGGTATACAGTAGGCATTGTCAGGTTGGGGGAACTGCCTTCGGATGTCTGGCAGCAGGCAGTAATATATGCAAATCTTTAAGTTTGGGGAAATGCTTTCAGCTATTCCAGCAGGCAATAATATGTATCTTCAGCCCTGCTGAAGCCTCAAAATCCACCAACCTTTTGATGAACTTCTTGCATTTATGACCTGCTGGAATTAGCCCCCAGCAATTAAACACTAAAGAACATATTTCTTATAGAGCACATATAGACTTCCCTTTCTTCTTTCCTTCTCTCTATTTCATCCTCCTCATTCTTCTTCTCTTTCTGCTTCTTTATAGAAAATAAATTAAAATTTTAAAAAAATCTTAAATATGACATCATTAAAAGATATAAATATGCTTTATTTCAGAATAAGAATGATAATGGAGATGAGCAATTGGAGGAAAAGGGTAAATCTATAATTTCAATAGCCCTGGTACTATTTTGGAAAGTCAATGGCTAGAATATATTAATGACAAAATATTTTTGGTTCAGAAATTATTTGGAAGCTTCAGATAAGGTTGCCAAGCATAGGCTTATGAAAGCTAATCACTTGTCCTTTGTTGTTAAGCTAAGACTTTAAGTGTTTATGTATGTACTAGAGGCCTGCTGCATGGATTCCTGCACCAGTTGGGTCCCTTGGCCTGGCCTGTGGGGATGGGGCCCAAAT
Organism: Myotis brandtii; assembly: GCF_000412655.1. Lineage (NCBI taxonomy): Eukaryota > Metazoa > Chordata > Mammalia > Chiroptera > Vespertilionidae > Myotis > Myotis brandtii. Next base: position 2,786,454 of record NW_005358567.1, on the reverse strand, counting down.
TGGCTCTCCAACATCCCCCAGGAGGTCCCAGACTGCAAGAGGGCGGTTCTTGTGTGACACATCTCAGAATCGGGCTCCCTCCTCTCTGGTCCCAGGTGCATCACCCGAGAACTGCAGCTGCCAAATCACTGCACCTTGGCAGCTCCTGCGTTGAGCGTCTTCCCCCTGGTGGTCAGTGTGCGTCATAGCTACTGGTTGGAGCGTCTGCCCCCTGGTGGTCATTGCACACCATAGCTACCGATTGGACGGTCGGACAGTCAGATGGTCGAATGGTTGGACAGTCGCTTATGCTTTTATATATATAGATATTCCAAGCATGGATAACAATACTATAAACTTATTTATTGAAGTTATATCTAAAGATTTATTCATCTCTGAACATTTCTCATTTAGGAGAAAAAAATACATGAAATTATTTGGGGATGGCTTAAAGTTATCATTTTTAAATTTTAAATGGAGGTATAGTGAATGAGTAGTTACCAAATGCCTGCTGTGACAAAAGCCAATAGTACTCCCAAGGCATGTGGTTGTGATAAGAAAAGAGGTTTATTCAGATGCTGGCAACCTCCTGTCCTAAAAATACATCTTAACATCTCTGGTCAAGCCAGTAACTTACATAAGAAAAGGGGTAAGGTAGTGGGTAGGTACAGGCAGTGTTCTACCTTATTTTGATAAGGATCTTTACATCAGTATGTTGAATTGATCTGTGTCAGCCAAATTCCCTTGCTCCCTTCCAGATAGGAACTGGAACTGCTGGGCCCTGCAATATGCTAAATAGAGACTGTTAGTTACTTTTGTTGTTGTTCCTGTTTTTGTTCCAATAGGCTTGTTAGTTTGTACATTTATTTTGGTTATTACAAGATTATATATTCTCTATTCTCTGTTACAGAACCTTCCATAAGAAAGAGAATATTAAGAAGGGTAACTCATTTATATATACTAGTAAACTGGGCATATTTATATTTTTAACTTATTTCAAAATTCATCTGCTGCTGTGTGAGTTTGCATCAGAAACACAACCTAAGCAATGGTGACTTCTTCCCAATATCCCAAACTGCTCTCCTGGAAGGCTACTGAAATACATATCATAATGACACGCTTATGACAAGCAAAGAGTGAATTCCGATAAAATACAGCAACTAAATCATAAGGAGGACTGGAAAAATCTGTGCCTCCTCTCCTCCAGTCAGCACTCATAATGATAAAGGCAAATTTTATGCTCTAAATCCAACACTGAGGAAATTAAGCTTTCAGAAATATAAATACTCATTACTGTAGACTTTCTACTTTTTCAGAATATGATTTTTCTTCTCTCCAAATGAGATCGAAAGCATGATGAATTCCCTCAGCTTGATTCACATAGCATTTACAAGATTGAACTTGTCAATTTGGATTTATGAAATTTATGAAAAAATTTAACACTCACAGTTGGGCTACTGTGTCAGCATGTTCATGAATTTTTTAAGAAAGAAACAACCCTTTGCATATTTTTCTACTTTTCAATGCTCAAGCTGGCCTTTGTTTACTGCCTAATTTGTAGAATGAAGATTAAAAATGGGAAACATCTCAGTTGTATGCTCTGATCAGGAAGTTCATAGAGTATTACAATGCATTAATCTTAGAAGAGAGAAAAAAGAACCAAGACATAGGGCTATTTGCTTCTATATAATCTTAAATCAGGAAGAATTCCAGATCCCATTGTCACTCATGTATGTAAGAAGAAAGACAAAAGCTAGTCTCTAAGTATATTACTAATTGTGCTTTCAAATATAAAAAAAAATTTGATTTGAATAAAAATATTCTTGAGTAACAAATCAAACATTTGGTATAATCACCCAGATGCTATTTTCCTCTTTTTTCCAAGTATATTTTTCTATTTTTCAAAATCACCATTAACTTTTTTAAGGAAAATCACATTTCAAATTGATTAACAGTAGCCACATTTTCCAATTATGTTGGTAATGAGTTCAGGAGCAATGACCCAGAAAATGGACAGGAGACTCTGTTCCAAACTAATATTAATAATATTTTGGTTTTTTTGAAAAAGAAAAATAGGAGACTCTGGAACTAATGATGACAGATCTTTGCTGTTAATTAATCAAATCTTCTCAAAATAGAGTTCAGCAGGTGGAAATAATTACCAGTTAATTGTCTCCTGTTATTACTCTTTAGAGATATAAACCTGACCATTGCACTCATTTTACAATATTTTTCCTAAAAATCCAAAACTAAATAAATCAGAAGCATGATTGTTGTTATGGAAACAATATTTGTCTTTTTTCTCTGAGATAATACACATAGTATGAAAGAGCAACATTTCCTTTGAATTAAAATATCTGTTGGCCAGGTTCATAAATTCATCTTTAATAAAAATTATTTTCCTTTTATTTGTTTTTAATAAGTTTAAGGAGCTGATATGAAACAGATAAAGAACTTTTTCAACAGGAAAAAAATTGTCAATATGAATCATGACAAGAAGACAATGAGTATCTTTGAAAGTTTACATTTGGTAAGAAATATACACCTTAAAAATATTATTGTATTTTCTGTTTAATACTAGTATTTAGAACAAAAATATTCTTTGTGTACTAATTAAGTGGTTCAAGATAACATTGGTTTGTTTGTGTTCTCTCTCTCTCTCTCTCTCTCTCTCTCTATATATATATATATATATACACACACATATATATCATATATATATACAAAAACAGATGCACACACAAACATATTTATAAGCTTATTTTTCATTGGCGTGCTATTATCTAAAACCCTATTTCTTTCACTTGATTCACATTGTTCTGAGGGTCTTATTATCCAAAGGTTTTTAAGTGAAATAGATATTTTTTATACTTTTATCTGTATCATCCCTTATAATTAGATGTTTATCTTTCATATTGTATTGATATTTAATTCAAATTCAAATATAACTTTTAGATATGCTACCTTCATTCCTTTCAGAAGAAGACAGGTATGATAAACAAATAAAATGAAACCATACCTACTCTTTAAAATATCTCTGAAATATCTCCTCTTCCATGAGGTCTTTTTATAACTACAACTAGGGGCCCGGCACACAAAATTTGTGTGTGGGTGCGGTCCCTAGGCCTGACCCACAATCAAGGCCATCTTTCCCGGCTGCCCTGCAGCTGGCCCCAACCCCCCTCTTCCACCCACTCCCGGTTCCCTGTTCACCATTGGGCAATCAGAGCCTGCCAGCTGTGGGGAGGGACTGAGAGGTCGGCCATTCTGCCTGCTCGCTGGCCCTTCCCCTGCTGCAGGTTCCCCTCTGTGTGGGGGGTGACTAGCGGAGCAGGGGACTTGGCCTGGCACCATTGGCATCCCCCGCCACCCACCCCCAGTTCCCTGTTTGCCATCAAGCGATTGGAGCCTTCCGGCCAGGGAAAAGGACCAAGAGGTGGTCAGTGTGCCTTATAGTGACTGGTCAAGCAGTCGTTCTGGTCGTTCTACCATTAGGGTTAATTTGCATTATTACCCTTTTATTATATAGGATTAATCTTGGTCTCTTTTGAATCTCAACCAAACTTATTTCCACTTTATTGATAATGATGTGTATATCACAATATTGACTTATCTAAGTATGCAATTCAATGATTTTTAATAAATTCAGAGAGTTGCCTAGCAACATCACAATCCAATTTTAGAATACTTCTATCTAAAAAGAAATCATTAACTACTACTCCTTATCCCAACCCCTAGCCCTAGGCCAGTGGTAGGCAAACTGTGGCTCAGCAAACCATGGCTCACGAGCCACATGCGGCTCTTTGGCTCCTTCAGTGTGGCTCTTCCACAAAATACCGGCTCTTCCATAAAATACCGACTTCTACACATGGACCACAAAGTTTCAATCACACTGTAAGTGTGAGCCCGCATGTGGTATTTTGTGGAAGAGCCATACTCAAGGGGCCAAAGAGATGCATGTGGCTCACGAGCCGCGGTTTGCCGACCACGGCCCTAGGCCACCACTAGTCTACTTTCTCTATGTGCACATTGGCCTTTTTTGCATATTTTAACATAAACTGTTTCATATAGTAAGTGCTGTTTTTTATGACTGACTTCTTTCAATTATATTTGGGGGGGGAGTTATTCATGCAGGAACATATAACAATACTCTGTTCTTTTTGTCACTGAGTAGTATTCTACTGTATGAACTCACCATTGTGCTTACAAATTCGCTAATTGATGGATATACATTTGGGTTGTTTCCACTTTCTTGCTAATATAAATGCTGCTATGAACATTCACATATAAGTGTGTGTGGATATGTTTTCATTTATTTTAGGTGGATACCTATGAACCTCAACAAAATTTCTGTGTCATGTATTACTTTACATTTTAGCATGATTATTTTTTGGGTCTGTCTTTACCTATGCCAGTCCTCTAAATGCAGGTATTCTCCAATGTCTTTTTCTCATCAACTTTTTAATATACTGTTTTCCTTCATTAGGTAGCTTATCCATTCCAAAAGTATAATTCTAATTTCTACTTGAGTGAATGAAGTATCTTTTTTTTTAACCCTCACCCAAGGACATTTTAGGGATATTTTTCCATTGATTTTTAGGGAGAGTGGAAGAGAGAGGGAAAGACAGAGAGAAACATCAATGTGAGAGAAACACATAGATTGGTTGCCTCCTGCATGAGCCCCAACCAGGGCCTGGGCCGGGGAGGAGACTGCAACCAAGGTATGTGCCCTTGACTGGAATTGAACACCGGATCCTTTGGTCTGCAGGCTGATGCTCTATCCACTGAGCTAAAATGGCTAAGGCATGACGGAAGTATCTTCATCTTCAACCTTTTATGTACTACTTATGTAGTCCAATTTGGGGGAATGATTGCTAGAATGTTAAGTAAAGCGTAACATTTTGGTTGATAGAATATTGATATTGTGTTTTATAAAGCCTTTAGGTTATCATTATTTTAAAAATATCATCTTTCGGCAGTTAATAATGCTCATACTAGGTCTATAATGAAATGTTTAAAATATATATTTTTTAAAATAATGATTTCAAACCATTCACATTTGTTATCTCTTTATATCATCTTACATTGCCATTCATAAAGGAAGCCCTGAAACAAAAAGAATTAAGAAATGTCTACTTAGATCATCTCATATATGGTAAATGAAGAATTATTTCTTTAAATGGCTACCTCTATTTGTTATCGATTTCTTTTTCATTTTAATTATTGAAAAAAATCATTTGTGCCTGAAAGAATTTTTGAAAGTGAAATAGTTTCAAACTCAGTGGTTGTCCTTGCCTTTTACTTTATATAAAGTTATTTCAATGGCAATTGTGTGCAAATTTGGTGTTGGTGGCGTTGGCGGAAACATCCATTATGTAAAAATAAAGTGTACCTGGTTGGGGCATTAGAAAGGTTGTAATTTCATCTTCTGGTTCCCACTTGCAATTTCTGACTGCAGCAATTTCAATGAAAATTACAGCTTGAGGCCCACATGGTGCACTTTATTTAGGAGGTAAGGGAGAGCTAAATCCATGGCAAGGAACCCACAGTAGACTGATGCTTAAGAATGTAACTTCTAAATAAAAAATTTTAAATATACAATCTTACAGGATTCCTTCAATTTTGTTTTTGCTTATTTTTTCTCTTTTGTTTTTCTGTCCTTACTTTACATTTGCAACAGTCTCAAGCTGAACTTAAAGAAGTCCATTATGCTTTACAGGCACTTTGCATTAGATTAAATAGAAAACTTCAATACTCTAATTTTTAACCAAAAAATTAGATACCGTAAAACTGGAACTGATTGCACACCTTTTTGTAAAATATTGTAACGAGTAAAATTTGAAGAACTCAATAGAAAGAGAGAAAAATTATGCTCATTCTAGCTATACTGATGTTACAGGTGGTTGATATACAGCGTAGGCTCTAGCACAATCTTTTAAATCTGTAAAGCTGTATGAGAACCCTATTATACCATTTTGTTCCTGACTTATGAAAGATAACTTTGGCCCTAGCCGGTTTGGCTCAGTGGGTAGAGTATTGGCCTGTGAACCAAAGGGTGTTGGGTTTGATTCCAGTCAAGGGGCAAGTACCTTGGTTGCAGGCTCCTCCTGGGCCTGGGCCCTGGTTGGGGCTCATACAGGAGACAACCAATCTATGTGTTTCTCTCACATCAACGTTTCTCTCTGTCTTTCCCTCTCTCTTCCACTCTCCCTAAAAGTCTATGGAAAAATATCCTCGATTGAGGATAAATAAATAAATAAATAAATAACTTTGTTTTGCTCATGGCAAACAAAATTACCCTGAAAAGTTTGAGACCTGATGATACATATTAGTCATATATATTGCAAATCCCAACATAAAGTAGATGCTGTTTAGTCCAACAACAGAAAACAAATTCTTTGAAAATTGAAGGCGACAGTTTCTACCCTTGAATAGATATCTGTAGATCTTTACATAGGAAGAAAATCTACATTTTTGTCCTATATTATAAGCTTATCTATCAATTGGTTGCAAATTAACAGACATGCTTTTCATTTCTTCTCAGAGTGAAATCTAATTAGACCTTTAAAATTTTGCAAAAAAAAACCTAACTTTATCAAGAATACAGCATTGTGGACATGTGTACACTAAATATGGAAGTGTATATTGATATAATAGAAAATATTTGAGGTATTTGCATAACTATTAAAATTGTAAAAATATTATTGGAATGTGTCCACATAAATAACTCAAAATAAATTTTAAAAAACTTCAAACTAAAAATATGTCTAATGCAGTATCATGTATTTTGGGAAAACATAAAATAATTTAAGTACTCCAAAGTAGAAGTATGATTTGCTAAGATATTACACAGTCATTTAATGTTGTACAGTGATCCATTATTACAAATTTAAATAAGATCTTATCATATGGAAATGTCTTACTATGTGTGGTTAAGTAAAAGAATAGAATGTTGAAATTAGATTTACATTATAATTATAAGTTTATAGAGAAATGAATCAGGAGAAATTGACAAGCTTGGCTGAATCCTGGTTTTATTATATCATGGTTTAAAAATGGCTCACAATTTATTTATATGCCAATTTTTAATGCATGCACAAGTCATACCCATACACATTTTGTTTATTAGCTGAACATAAAACAATCTACTTCTTTATCTAATTAGTTCAAAGTTGAATTTTAAAACTTGCTCTACTCAATTATTCTTCCCTGTGTATTCCATTATTCTTCTCTGACTTTTGATTACTTCTCAAGGAGATTACATTTCTTTTCTAGTCACTTTCAGGTATTAAAAAAGCCAGTTCAATTGAATAACACAAGTATCAATCCCTTCTGGATGCCTAGTCCCTCTGGAACATGCCCCATGTATCTCTTTGTCTGTCTGTCCATTCCTATTAAATGTCTTTTTGTAATAAATCAGTAGTCTGGTATGTAAGCTATTTCATTGAATTCCGTGAGCCACTCTAACAAATTAATCGAACCCAAAGAGGAGGTCATAGGAATCCTGAATTATAGCCAGTCAGTTAGAAGCACAGGTGACAAGTTGGACTTGTGATTGGAGACTGATATGGAGGGAGGGGACAGTCTTTTGGGACTGAGCCCTTAATCTGATGTTACCTCCAGGTAAATAGTGTCAGAATTGAGTTGCATTTATAGGACCTCCCAGAAGGTGTCACAAAATTGATTAATGTGTGGAAAATCCACATTCTGATGTCAGAAGTGTAGTGTTTAGTGGAATTTTGAGAGTAAAAGAGACATTTATCTTATGCAATAAAAAGTTTTTTTTTTCTTTTTATTGCATAAAGTGTTACAACTTAAAAATATTAAGTGCTGCTTCAATTTTTTTTTGGTGGTATTTTGCTCTTTTAGCTCCTCATTTATTATCTTTTGACCAAAACAAAATACTACTTTTATACCATCTTATAATTTACATAAGACATTTGCCAATAGATATTAAATTACATAATGGCATCCCACTTAAATATAAAAATCTCATTTTCTCTCTTAAACTCTAGCTTTGTGCCAATAGATTTATCTTCTCATATGTTACTTCTACTTAACCTGAGTTCTTCATTACTTATTTATCGTTGTAGATTTTTTTATGTTTTTTTTTAAAAAAACTGGGAATCATGTATAAAGACACAACAAGAATAAAAATAAAATAATAAGCCCCTGTGTACCACACTCACTCTCAACATTTGATCCACAGCCAGTCTGGTACTATTGACTCTCCAATTCAGAGATTTCATCTCCCATGTAATTATGAATCAAATTCCAGGTATCATAACATTTAAACAGAAGTGCTTTCAATAGAAGTGGTTTTAGAGACAATTCTTATTACAATGACCACCTTTTCAAGAAACAAAAAAAAGCAGACAAAGAATTTTCAATTCTACCATCCTAAAATAGATTCTGTAATTTCAACCAAAATGGCATCATTTTAGGCACAGATAAAATGAATCCAAAATAACTGGACATATATACTTCTTTCTAGACATGCAGAAAATCTGACCTTTGAATTATATCACATTACACTAGCTCCATATAGAACAATATTAGAAACTCATGCTCAAATAATTGTGAAGGGTGATGGGTTAGTTAGAAGTAGCCTAAAGCTAGAACCATGAGAAGAGAAAATATAAAACACACTACGTTTTATTTTTAAAGTTCTGGTTGTTAGGAGAGAATTTCAGTGGTTCTCTGGGACCAAAATAAAAATGAACTGGCTATTTTCTAAAAAGTGGATATGATATTTAAATATATTCAAGCATAGGAATCATATAAAAATTCCTTCATAAATGATATTCATATATCTACATTTAATTACATAGCTCCTTAACAGTTCCTTCCAATTGAAAATGCTCTTTCCTTTTAATAGTTTTATTGAGATTTAATTCTGACATTTCATATGAATTAAATTACATGTTACATGTCCATTTGTGTATGTCTTCTTTTCACTTAATGTTTTGAAGGTTTGTTCATGTTGTAGTGTGTATAAGTCAATCTTTCATTTAAAAATATATATATATATTCTTATTGATTTCAGAGAAGGAGAGAGAGATAGAAACATCAATGATGGGAGAGAATCATTGATGGGCTGTCTCCTGCATGTTCCACACTGGAGATTGAGCCCACAACCTGGGTGTGTGCTCTGACCTTGACCAGGAATCGAACTGTGACCTTCTGGTTCATAGGTCGACACTCACCACTTAGCCACACCAGACAGGCCAGTCATTCATTTTTATTACCTAATAATATTCTATTGTATTAATATATCATATATTATTTATTTATTCAATCATTTGATGGCTATTTGGGTTGTTTCTACTTTGGGTTACTCTGAATAATGCAGCTATAAACATTGTGCAGATATATGTTTTCCTTTCTCCTAGAGTTGAACTGCTAGGTCATATAGAAACTGTTTAAAATTTTGAGAAACTGTCAAACTATTTTTCCAAAGCAGCTGCACCATTTTACAATCTCACAAGCAATGTATGATAATTCTGATTTCTCCACATCCTTACCAACACTTGCTATTGTCTTCTTGATTATAGCTATCTGAGTAAGTGTGAAGTGGCATCTTCTCCTGGTTTTGATTTTCTTTTCTCTAATGACTGATGATGTTGAACATCTTTTCTTTGTGCATATTGCCAATTGGCTTCTCTAGATAAATATCTATTCAAGTTTTTGCCTATGTTAAAAATTGGATTTTTTTCCCAGTGCTGAATTGAAGGAGTACTTTATATATTTTGGATAAAAGCCTTTATCAGATATATTAACTATAAATATTTTCACTATGCTGTAAGTTGTCTTTTTATATTCTCAACTAGAGGCCTGGTGCACAAAAATTCATGCAGTGTGTGTGTGTGTGAGTGAGTGTGTGTGTGTGTGTGTGTGTGTGTGTGTGTGGCGGGGAAGGGGGTGGGGCCCTCAGCCCAGCCTGCCCCCTCTTACAGTCCAGGAGAGCTTAGGGGATGTCCTACTGATGGCTTAGGCCCACTCCGGAGTGGGCCTAAGCCTCAGTCTTGCCTCCCTCTGCAGGAGGGACCTGGGTGAATCAGGGGAAGGTGCCACCCCCATCACCCCGCTGCTGCTGCCACTGCTGACCCTTGCTTTGTGGCTGGGGACAATCTGGGGCCAAGCTGGCTGGGGGAGGAGCTGTGGGAGGCTGAGGCACAGCAGGTCGCACCCCATCCAGCCTCTTTGGAGGTGTGGCGCCAGAACCAGCTCGTGCAGCACCTCTGTGGCTGCCCCTGCGGAAGGGGCAGCACTGGGACCAGGACCATGCAGCCCCCTCTCCCACTGCCTTTGTGAAAGGACCCACAGCGCCACCCTCTCCGGTGCAGCACCACCCTCTCTCATGCAGCACCGCCCTCTCCCAGGGCCTCGGCCTCTTATGGCTCTCCCATGGCCTCTCGCACAGTGCCGGGCTCTCCCATGGCGCTGGGCTTTCCCATGGCCTCAGCCTCTCGTGCAGCACCGTCTCTCCCATGGCCTCTCGTGCGTCACCAGCTCTCCCGCGGCCTCTGTGAAAGGGGCCATGGCGCTGGACCAGCCTGCGCCACTGCCTCTCCCACATTGCTGGCCCTCATCCCTCACAGCTGCTATGGCTTTGTCCAGAAGGACGTCTGAAAGATGTCCAGTCTAATTTGCATATTACCCTTTTATTAGTATAGATGGTATTATCTATAGCACAAAAGTTTTAAATTTTGAATTTATCTTTTTGTTGTTGTCAATTGTAATTTTTGGCTTCATTTAATCATTGCCTAACCAAAAGTCATGAAGATTATCTATTCCCAAGCTTTCCTTCTAAAGTTGTTAAAGTTTTATTTCTTACTTTTCGGTTTATGATCCATTTAGAGTTTCTTTTGTTTATGGTGAGAGGTAGTAGCTCCCCTTCTATTCTTCTATATGTGGTATCCAGTGTTTTCAGCCACCACTCATCATAAATTTATTGGCCATTAATGTAAGGTTTATTTTTGTCTTCTCAATTTTATTCTATATGTCTTTCATTTTGCCAATATCACACTATATTTATTGCTGTAGGTTTGTATGAAGAGTTGAAATAGGGAAGTATAAAATCTACTACTCTGATTTTTGAAAGATATTTTTGCTCTTATGAATACTTACATTTTCATAAGAATTTTAAAATTAGCTTAATTTATACCAAAGAGACAACTGGTGTTTAGGGAGGGATGGCATTGAATCTGTAGATCAATTTGGGGAGTATTGTCATTTTTACAATTTTGTCTTTTCCCCCAAGCCATACATGAAACATTATTCTAATTACTTAAATCTCCTTTAACTCCTTTCAACAATGTTTTATTATTGTCAGTGTACAAGTCTTGCATTTATTTTGTTAAATTAATTCCAATATTGTGATATATACCTATTATTTTTTGTTAGATCAGCAAAAAATATGACATATTTTTGGTGTGCCACAGAATTTTAGTAATAGTTTATGTGTGGCATGAGATAAAAAAGGTTGAAAATCACTTGTCTATAGTCATAGGAGGTAGAAAAATCTGTCATTTTTGTGTGTGTTTGTGATGTCTTCACTTTCTCTTGGTATCAAAGTAATATTGGCCTCACAGAATGCATTGGAAGTGTTTCTTCCCTTTCTAGTTTTTTTGGAAGTTTGTGAAGGATTTGTGTTAATCCTTTAAACATTTGGTAGAAGTCACCTGTAAAGTCATTTGCTTCTGAGCTTTTCTGGTATGTCTTATCTTGAAAAATATTCCAAGTATGTTTGAAAAAAAAATATGTTTCTGATGTAGTTGAGTGGAGCCCTCTATGGACATCTATTAATTCTTGCATTTTTTAGGCTTATTTCTTTGTTGGTCTACCACCTAAGTGCTCTATCCATTACTGGAAGTAATGGCTAAAAGTCTGTTATTATTGAATTGTTTATTAAATTTTGTTCAAATCTTTATTGATTTCAGAAAAAGAAAGAGAGAGGGAGGGAGAGCTAGAAACATCAATGATGAGAGAGAACCATCAATTGGCTGCCTCCTGCACACTCTCTACTGGGTATTGAGCCTACAACCCAGGCATGTGCTCTGGAATGGAACCATGACCTCCTGGTTCATGGGTCAATGCTCAACCACTGAGCCACACATACTGGGCTATTTCTATGATTGTTGTCTTCTTGATGGAGCAACTCTTTTATCAATATTATTGGCTTCATAGCTTCCTTTAATCCTTTAAGCATGGCTTCCTTTAGTTCTTGAAACATATGTATTATGACATAATATTTTTGGTGAAAGTTGATCATTTTAAATACTGTATCAAGAAACTCTGGAGACTGATCACCACTCCCACTATAGGTTGTTGCTGTTTTCTTGGTCATTTTTTTTGTTTGTTTTTTGTTTAGTGACTTGGCTGAACTAATTCTGTGAAGTCTTTTTCTCCCAAAATATGCAATGTTAATGTCTCCACTCAGATTCCCCACCCTTGTTTATGTCTTTTAATTTAGCTACCAAGGGTCACCCCTCTTAGTGCTCACTTAGTGATCAAAAGTTGTGCTTAAGTGTTATGCCCAGATTTCAGGATCCCCAAGAAACCACACCAGGGAGCCAGCCGTGTCCGATGCAAAAGCAAAGAGTCTTTTATTCAAACCTGGGCTTGGCTCCCCTACCCTCCTTACTGGCACAGCAGCAAGTGGCAGAGAGAGGGCCAGCCCTGTAGGGAGAGAGGTTTTATAGTAAGGGGAGGAGAGAGGACTGTGGGCCCTGCCGATTGGCCAGGCGCAAGTCGGTATCTCGTTACACAGGATGTGGTCGTATCTATGGCGCACACTTCCCTTGATTGTCATTGGTTAGTTTAAAGAAGTCCTGGGTGTGGCTAGCAGAGGCTTGGGCTTCTGGGAAGAAGCCTTGCCGAGCACATGGCTGCCCAAAAATGGAGGACCCAGGGTAAGATGGAGGGTGTAGTCCTCGCCCTTTAAAAGCCCTCTTAGTTAGATATCTGCCTATTAGCATCAGATATATGTGTGGCTTGTAGGCCACTCTCAAGTTTCAGTGAAATTATACCTTTGTTTAAATTCCACATTTTGCCAGGGACTTTTAGCTGGATGTTAGCTCCCTGATCTCTACTAAGAGGCTGTAGCCTCAGGCACACATAGACTTTTAGGATGCCAGGGATGTGTGTAATTTTATTTTCCAAGCTGGTTTCTTGGGAGTTACATTTGAGTCAGATATCTTATTGTCAGTGTTTGTTTTGAGGTTACATTTAAGCCCCTTTTACTAGGGAAGCTTCTGTCCTGTCTTGATGGGTCTGGGTGCAGCTGGGTAATGTGTCCAAGTAGGACCCAGGTCCTGCTCTGATTGCTCCTCAGTAGGTTCAGCCTTTTCACAAGTGCACAGACTTCCCAACCCCGTGGGTTACTTGTAAACCCAGTGGGCACTTCTTTGCTATCTTCTTTCATGGCTCCTATAATAAACTTCCTGCTATTCTACCACTTTGCTGGCTGGGAGTAAGAAGCTACTAGTTCTTCTCAATTGCTCTCCTCTGAAATCTCCAATGTTTACAGCAATGCCCTGAAGCAAGGGTTTATCCACACTTTGTTCTAAATAAAGTCAGTCCCTTCAGGCAGAGTTCTGGAGCTCTTTATTCCGCAGGACATTCTTTTACCCTTGGTCTACTGCCTGGAGCTGGGGGCCAAACTAGAACATGCTTTTTCTGGAATAACACCCTTGTTCCATAGGGGCACTAAGAGAAATGCTGTCTGCCTCTTTCACATGAAACCTTCACCCTAAAAGACAGGTGGGGTGTGGGTGGTCATGGACTCAGTATTGTTAGCCTACAGCCCCTGAAATAAACTTTCTATCCCATGAGTGTGAATGAGTGGTAGGGGAGCCTACAGTTGGGGGCTGGGTAAGCAGTAAGGTGGGGAAACAATAACCTGCCCCTCCTGCTATGAAACTATAACCCCCACCTTGGAGCTGGGAGAGTAAGGAGCCTCTGTCTTCTTGGCTATACATAACCTGGGTAGAGCTTCTACAACATGGGAATTGGGCTGGAGCAGATTAGAGATAGGTTATGTTGAAAGGCAAAGTTGAATGGATTAAATTTGAAGATCTGATTGGCTTTATTAAGAAATTCATTAGCCTGGTAGCATCCCATCTGGAAACTAGAGGAGCACTACAACTATAGGTTGTATATGATGAAAGTTTTTTAAAAATATATTTTGATTTTTTTACAGAGAGGAAGGGAGAAGGATAGAGAGTTAGAAACATTCATGAGAGAGAAACATCCATCAGCTGCCTTCTGCACACTCCCTACTGGGTATGTGCCCACAACCAAGGTACATTTCCTTGACCGGAATCGAACCTGGGACCCTTGAGTCCACAGGCTGACGCTCTATCCACTGAGCCAAACCAGTTAGGATGAAAGTTTTTTAGAGTAAGAATTGTGGGGCAAGGGAGCTATTAACAAAAGAAAAGAAAGGATAATTGTTAGAACAGGACATCTTTTTTTGGGAGTGCAGCGAGAGATTGTATCAAGCCCATTGCTGTTTCTTTCTATGATGAGTGGAGAGGGAGGGTGTGAAAAGGCCACTCGTCAGATTACCCTACTGGTGTTTGGCCAGAAAATTCCAGACTGGTTAAGATTACATTTAGGGGAGAGGTTGAGACTAAAATTGGATCAGGTATTAAGTCTAGGTTTGCTATGATGGGCTTTGACCACGAGCGGTGCCATTTTGTGCCTATGATTAGCTCTTTAACAGTGATTTCACTGTTCCTGCCAAGATTTAGGAGACTTTCTTGAATGAATGTTTCTCCATTTGGAAAAATTGGATTTTAAGTGATAGTTTTAAAAAATCTTCACCATTTAAACTGCTGTTTTGGTGGGTCGAGGGTCTGCCAAGTTCCTTAGTGAGAAGTCCCACCACCTGAATGTCTACTTTTTAAAAAATTGAACAGTATCGCCATTTCAGTTTTTCCATAGCTCTCTCAACTGCATCCTCTCACAAATAGCAACAGCAGCAGCTCACTGCAGCCAGTCATGCATACTCTCTCCATAGCTCACATTGGAAAGCTGAATCTTTACTATACACACAGATAATCTATTGCCAGAGCCAATCACCCATGATCCAGAGGGATGTGTCTTCTTCTCCTGGTCCTAACTGTTGTATGCTTCAACTAACCCAATGACAGTAATGTGGATTTCAAAGTCTCCACTGCTTTCTTGATTACCTTTTGATTTAGGAATAATAGTGAAAATCATTGCATAAAGATTCCAATCGCATAGGCTCTTTATATAAGTTTACCACTTTCTCCAAACTGCCTAACCTAAAAAATAAGAATGACTATTCAAAGCCTTCAAGTTCCTCTATTCATCTGCTTTCCTCCCCTGCTTACACTGTCACTGTAGTCTGAATTGCTCACTTAAAATAAACCTTTCACACATTTTTTCCTCTCGTCTATCTGTCAACTATTTAGGTTAATGGCATATTTTTCTCTCTTCAGAAGACCATTTCATACTCTCTCCATAAATTCCTCCAAGTTCATTTCCATTTCACTATATTCCTTTCTGAAGCCTTTGCAGTGTATGTTCCTATCTCTGTAAGAAGTTGAGTTGTCACGTCACTTAACAATAAGGATATGTTCCAAAAAATGAGTCATTGAGCTATTTCATTACTGTGCAAAGATGATAGAGTGCACTCACAAAAACCTAGATGGTACAGCCTACTATATAGTCTGGCCTATTGCTCCTAGGCTACAAACCTGTATGGCATGTTACTGTGTTGAATAATGCAAGCTATTGTAACACAATGGCATTTTTTATTTCAAACATAGAGAAGGCACAGTAAAAATATAGCATAAAAGCTAAAAAATGGTATAACCTGTATAGCGAACGTACCATGAGGGAAGCCTGAAGAACTGGAAGTTGTTCTGGGTAAGTCAGTGAGTGATTGGTGAGTGAATGTGAAGGCCTAGGACAGTGGTTGGCAAACTCATTAGTCAACAGAGTCAAATATCAACAGTACAACGATTGAAATTTCTTTTGAGAGCCAAATTTTTTAAACTTAAACTATATAGGTAGGTACATTGTTATTAAGTTAATTAGGGTACTCCTAAAGCTTAGGAAGAGCCACACTCAAGGGGCCAAAGAGCCACATGTGGCTCGCGAGCCACAGTTTGCCAACCCTTGGCCTAGGACATGACTGTATATTACTGTAGACTTTATAAACATTGTATCCTTAGGGTATACTAAATTTATAAAACAACCTGAAATTAAATCAAGTGCAAGAGAAAATAATTCAATCAAGAGATGTGATAAACACAAGATGTAATCTGTCATAAAAGAGTACACTGTTTAATGGCAATTTTTTAAAGTAGAAAAAATACATTATAAAGTAATAAAAGGTAGAGTAAACACACAAACAAGTAATGTTGTCATTTATTATCATTATAAAGTAGTATGTACTGAAAATATTGTATATGCTATACTCTTATATACGACTGATAGTGCAGCAGGTTTGTTTACACCAGCATCACCAGAGACATCACCACAAATACATGAGCAATGCGTTGTGCTATGACATAAGACAGTTATAATGTCACTAGGTGACAGGAATTTTTCAGGATCATTATAATCTTAGGGACCACTACCATGAATGTGATCAGCATTGACCAAAATGTCATTATGCAAAACATGATTATATCCCATATAATAAAAGGCTAATATGCAAATTGACCGAACAGCAGAATGATCAGTCACTATGACACACACTGACCACCAGGGGGAAGATGCTCAACACAGGAGAAGCTTCCTGGTGGTCAGTGCACTCCCACAGGGGGAGCACTGCTCAGCCAGAAGCTGAGCTCATGGCTGGCAAGTGCAGTGGCAGTGGCAGGAGCCTCTCCGGCCTCTGTGGCAGTCGGACATCAGTCAGACATACTCCCAGGGCTCCCAGACTGCAAGAGGGCACAGGCCGGGCTGAGTGACCTTCCCCCCACCCCCCCGAGTGCACCAATTTTGTACACCGGGCCTCTAGTATTTAATATATATTACTCTCTTCAACTGTTGAACTGTAATTTTTTAAAAATCCATTTTTTCTTAAGATTTTTAACATTCCAGGAGCATGATTACATCTACACTTTTTTGTATCTAATGTACAATGAGCATTTCTATGATCTACATTAATTTGATTGTTTCATTTTAGTAGATTAAGTAGTTCACATTGGGAAAAATAATTTAAACCTGTGTTGTGCTACTTCTCATAAATAGTTTGGTTTCTAATCGTTGGAAATTCTATTATAAAAAGGAAAATCAGTGTACTGTTGTTAAGAGATCTGAATTCTAGTCTCAGAAGGGTTTATTTCAAACTTAAATATTTTTGGGAAGACATACAAAAAATTGTATCTAGTTGTTTGATTTTGGGAAAGTTACTTAATGTCATTGAGCCTATACTTCTATATCTATAAAGTAAAAATTCTGGACACAATGATTTCTAGTGACCTCCTTTGTTCTAAAAATCTCTGCTTTCTATAGTCTATAAAGTTGCCAATTATGGTTGACCGTAATTGACTTGTTGATGTCAGAACCTGGCTTGATAGATAGTGGAATGGTTGTCACTGCCAAGTCCCATCGCTTTGCTGGCATGCCCTCTGGAGCAGGCCATATCTGGAAGCTTTTAGCCTGGCACTCATACGTGGCTATCACATCCCTTAGGGCAAGCAGGACTTTACTGTCAGAAACTCCCTTTGTTAATGTGTAAGCAGATCCCATTTTCAAGAATTCCAGAAAATATGAAGTAGTTATCAGGCTTCTTCTACACTATTTAAAGAAAGTTTGTTTAATATACTTTAAAACTCTTAAGACATTACAATAAGCTTATCTTACCCTATCCCCTACTTCCACCACACACAACCTCTTCAATATGTCCAAGACTGCTATTATCCCACTTGAAATTAGGGGTGGAGGGGTGGTGGAAGAGACCAGAGCCCAAAGCAACACTGAAACTAATAAGGAATCCCAATTTGCCAAGTCAAAATAACCGTTTGCCAAACAATACTTTAAATGATTTAAATAGCCCAGTGTGTACTATAGACCAGTTCCCGGGTAATGCAAACCTACACACTGACAAGTTATGTAGAATTTCACATTCTAATTTACAAACTCAGAAGAAAGAACTAAAGAATGCATGTATCTTTTAATTCTCTACAAATAAGTTATTGAGTTCTTGTTTAGACAACACACAGGACTTGTATTCCACATCAAATCAACACATATCTACCATATTAGTCTCCCTATTAGGTTACGTTGAAAATTCCCTCCTAATAACACTCAATAAACATTCTCATCTGTGTATCACAAACCTTTGTTATATGTGCCAGGCTGAGAAAGAGCAGAGGAGCTCTGTGGAAGGTCGTTCAGTCCCCGGTCATTTGCTCATAAATTCAGTCAGAGGATGAACAAGGGTGTTTGGAGAGGGGAATTAATGCATTCAACAATGATATTTGCCCAGGAGACTCATAGTGCTATAGGCCAGTTTGAACTACAAGGTGAGAGACCAGAAATCACAACTGCAGCCTCACTTGAACAGGTGATGAGAGAGCTGTATATGGATCATTAGTCAGTATGATAGGAAATTGTTATAATATGTGAACTACTCTATTAGGTGTCAATCTTACAGGACTTGGAGACACATTTTAAGACACTTTTTGATTCATCCTGCACTTATTCAGAAATAGTGGGAATGATCATTATTTAGCGTTGGAATGAGACTTCTGTTAAAGGCACAAAGGGTTATGCCTAATGAAGTTGAATCGCCTGGAAGTTGAGCTCTTCTTGACCAATTTGGTACACCATCTAGGAAGATGGGGATATCCACAGACCCCATAAGCCAGGATATAACATATATGCTGAGAAATGAGATACTTGCAAGATTTTCTCTTGGAATAATAAGATCTGAAATATAATTTGTTTTTAGTAAAATTATAAATAGTTAATGACATAGTCTCTCTCCATTTAACAATATTTTAAAGCACCAGTTATGCACCAAGCCCTGGCCAGTTTGATTCAGTGGACAGAGCATCAGCCTGCAGATTGAAGGGTCCTAGGTTCAGTTCCAGTCAAGGGGCACATGCCTTGGTTGCGGGCTCAATCCTGAGTAGGGTGTGTGCAGGGGGCAGCCAGTTAATGATTCCCTCTCATCATTGATGCTGCTATCTCTCTCTTCCTCTCCCTATCTGAAATCAATAAAAATATATTTATAAAAAAGTATGCACCAAACACTCAAAATAGCTGGACACTGTGTGTGATTTTAATATCAATAAACAACTATAATTTACTTGGTGCCTGTTATGGACAAGGAGTCTATTTTCAGCATGTTGTAAGTATGGTCTTTTTAATATCCTTAACAATCCATGAGATAAATGCAAATTTTCCTCTTTTATAGGTAAGTGAACTGAGACATAAAGAATTTAATTATTATATTTTTAATCACACAGCTAATATATGATGATAAACAGATATCAAGTCTCTAAAATACATGTGTTGTCACCATAAGATAGTATATAATATATATCTTATGTATGATATATTGGGGTAATATAACACATATATAGTGTGATATGTGTCATATAATGATGCATGTATCATGTTTATACATATCTTGTATGATATATAAGGTATATTTATTAATATATTATATAATAATGTAAAAGCATATATCATATATGTGACATAGATAAATGTATACATATTCAAATATATTACATATATATGGAGAGAGGAAGAATGACAATCAGTTCATTTATGGAGGCAAAACAATAACTGAGAAATATAAAACTAGGATAGATTTTGAAAAGGATAACATGGAAAGGACATTATTTATATGCAGAGAATATTTTAGATAAAAGCAGGTGATGAGAAAAATAAAAATAAAAAATATGGTCTGGCAGTGAAAGAAAAGAAACGCCTCAAGCTAGGGGAGAAAGTGATAACCTAAAAGACGTTATTGAGTTTCCTAGTCTCCTAGAAGCACATAATACCTCTGAAAATTTTCCCAAGTCTATCAACCACCAAATAAAAGAGAATTGATTGAATTTTTATTTTCCACTTTAGAAGGAAGAAACTTTAGAATTGATGTCTCAGAGGCATCCAGACTGCAGTATCTACAAGGACAAAAATTAATTGATTACTCAACTGTTTTGTGAGTATATAGATAGGGAATTCTAGAATAAAGATATGTTTTGTTTTTTATATCTTGAGGTCATTATATTTACACAAAGAAAGTGACAAATGTCATGAAACATTGAGATACTATAGAGCCAGAGGCCTGGAGGACGTGGCATCTGAATCAGATGTCAACTACCTGAAAGGCATTTGAGCACAGGGTAGACCACCTTAAGCAAGGGGATTTGAGGTTCTGATAAAAGTATCAAAATAATGATCACAGCTGTGGAAATGGAAATACACCAGTCTGGCCAATAGGTGATTGAGGGTTTTTGTTTGTTTGTTTGTTGTTTTTCCTGAGAGTTTGTCATCCAGAGCTACTGGATACTCCCAGTGATAAAGGATGGATTGGCTTAGCTCTAATTAGCAATGGTTTCTTCTGGTATTAAGGGGGCTTTCCCTGCATTGAATATATCTATGAATCTTTCTTATATGCTCTGGAGTTGTAGTGAATGAATGCCCCCTTTAAATATTTATAAATAGCTGTCACAGTATGTTTCAACACTGAGGTCGGTGAGGTTCCCCCCACCCGCTCTCTCTTTTCTGCTTCCCTCTCATTCAAGCTGTCACAGTATGTTTCAACACTGAGGTCGGTGAGGCTCCCCCCCTCTCTCTTTTCTGCTTCCCTCTCATTCCCCAGCCCCGGTGAGCTCTCACACTCCACTGGGCATTCATACACACCTTGTATCTTCCTGATTTCTGAATTCATCTTCTCCCCACCATAAGAAAAGATTTCATTGTTATCAATTACATTTGCACCAAAACTCAGTTGCAGTTTAATAAGATTTTTAAGGCAACAAACTGCCTCCTCCTTCTTCAAACGCTTTAGCTTTATGTCACTTGAGTTAGCACAATGAGAAGCTCTAAATTGTTCCATTCTGTGATTTTAATTCCATTTACAAGAGCAGAACATTAGTGTAAGGTTGGAGTGTATGTTCCAAAACCAGAAACATTCATTACAAAGATTGTATTAGTCAGATCAGGGTAAAAGCTAAAACAAATAACCTCAAAATAGTAATAGATTAAGAAAAAAAATTGTTTTAAGAAAAAATGGGGATACTAGTGGGTCATTCAGGGCCCCAAGATTTTTCTCCATTTTGTGAGTTCTTCCTGACTTTTTCTGTACCCAAACATATTTTTCAAGTAGCATTTTTTATTTTTTATCCACATTCCATTACCAAGACCTCAGTGACACATCATCTCTTATCCAGAAAAGAGAGATCAGGAAATAATTTTGCTGGTGCCTAGCATAAAGATAAATGAGTAAGTTCTGCCCTTGAGGCTTATATATGGCATATATAGGTAAGGCTGGGCAGAAAAACAGAGGTGGAAACAAATGAAAACCATATATTGGGCCTTTTAATCCAGTACCAGTGATTCATAGAGAAAAGTATCTTTATGCTTTATGTGTTATAGAATGTGATAGTAATGGCATTTAAAAAAGCATTGAGACCTGTTACTCCATGGCATTTAGATGGATAAGATGCCTTGTTTAGAATTGTTTCTCCATATCTGTTGTTAAATGAATGTATGTATAGTGTAGAGCTAACAAACTTAAAATACAGACAGATCTCCCTGGACTGGCTATGACAAAGTAGGATTGTTTAACGTTTATGCTTATTACTTAACTTTATGGGGAATTACTATACAGGCAATAAAGATGAAGAGTGATGATATACTACACAGATGAACATAGCATAAGGTTTATTTGATTGTAGTAGTAAACTCTAAAAGTGTGCTCAGTCTTTTGAATTTGATGGTGAACTACTCTGGGTTGGAAAGTGTAGTGAACAAAACATAGCAAAGTCCACAGGGATTCAATTCACTATGCAGAGTGTACTTTCAAGCAGACTGCTTTGCACCTACTAGTCACAGAATAATATGTGAGAAAGGGGAGGATGAAAATGACAAATTCACCTCTTCACATTTTGCTTGAGGCTGACCTTGGTGTCTAGCTTTAAAATTATATGCATATATATGCTAATATTTTTTACTTTTTAATTGATTTCAGAGAGAGGAAGAGAGAGGAAAATAGAGATAGAAACATCAATGATGAGAGAGAATCATTGATCTGCTGCCTCCTGTACACCCCCTAGTGGGGATCGAGCCTGCAACCCAGGAATGTGCTCTGACCAGGAATTGAACTGTGACCTCCTGTTTCATGGGTCAACCTCAACCACTGAGTTATACCAGCCAGGCCATATAGTCAATATTTGCTGTCAGTGTTGTCCTACAAAAACTGCCACAATTTAGGTTCCATGGCATTAAAACAATGCTTTGAAAGGAGAGAGGTCTTCCTGTAGGAAAATATCTTGGAATTTTACCAACTTTATATTTTTCTAGCTCTAAATATATGCTATTTTTCATTCTGGTTGAATCAAATGGTTTGAGTGCTGATTTTACTATTCCTTTTCAAGACAGCCATCACAACACTATCATAGGGATGCGGTAAGAGAACTAAGACATTCACAAAGATTAAGATGGTTAAATTACAAATACATGTGTCAATGTCCTATTTTGTATTTATGCAAAGTATTATTAATTACAATACAATTATGTATAAAAGCAAATAAAATATGTTATATTTCACATATACTTAACTAGATGCATATGTTTATTATTTTGAATTATATAAAATGAATGGTATTTGGTTATTATTATTTTCATCTTAAATAATATTGATTTCAGAGAAGAAGGGAGAGGAAGAGAGAGATAGAAACATCAATGTTGAGAGACAATCATGATCAGCTGCCTCCTGCATACCCCACACTGGGGATCGAACCCAGAATCCAGGTATATGCCCTGACCAGGAATAGAACCATGACCTCATAGGTCAACACTCAACCTCTAAGCCATGCTGGCTGGGCTGATTATTTTTTTACCTATAAAAATGGTAATTTCATATGGTTCAACCTAACACACACACACACACACACACACACAGTCATGATATTCTCTCATAACATATCTTTTCATCAGCAGTGGCCCAACCAGATGGATTCACTCAACTCAAATTAGTGGTAAAGAAAGACAGACTCTTAAAACTACATTAATTTATGCTAACAGAACCCTTCTGAAGAACATTTTTCTGCTGAGCTAGTGTAAGGACCAAATTTCTGACTGGCTATGTGTTTGGTATCAGAAATACCACTAATGATACAGTAAATTTATCCAAAAATTTCCATAGTAGCTGCTATTTGGAGATTTGTGACAAATTTTCAGGCGAAAAAATCCTTTCTAGTCATTATATAATGCCACAATATTTCCAAGTTAATTTCAGAGACCTTTTCGACACACCTCCCAGTGAGATTGTAAGGTAGCAAAAAAGTAGCGAAATAAGTTCCAGCTACCAGTGGAATTTTGTAAAACTGGGCGTTCTGTAGCATGGATCAACTAGTTCCTGTTCTGTGCTTCATCTCTTTAAACATCCCTCCCATTCATGCCTAACTTCACTATTCCTTTGCCCCTTTATCATGTTTATCAGACAACATGCCACATTTCATTAAATTAAATCTCTACTTTTGTGACTGCACCCAAGAACTGACAGTATTTGGATAACATTTATATTGTGAACTTCATTTTAAAATTATAGATCTCAAGTAGACCTTCAACAATATCAAAGAATCCTACTAAAATTTCCTGATCAAATAGCTCTCCCAATCATTGAGGAGATGATACAATGTAATTATTTTACATTTCCTTTTATATCATCTCAAAACTTCAACAATTTGTTTTATTTTTAACGAAATAGCAGCAGAAGAGACAAATCTACCAGCCTACAGTCATCTGTCCTGGCCCAGCCTGATTTCCCTTCTATCACAATAGACAAACTATTCTTATTTCTATTAAAAAGCATCATGTATTTGAGATTCAGATCCTATTTTATCTGATCAAATTCAGGAATTTGCTATTAACAGGATCTCTGTTCTTTACTTGCTAAAAGACCCATCTCTTCAGCCTAAGTATCCTTAAACCAGCCGTGGGCAAACTATGGCCCGCAGCCGGATCCGGCCCGTTTGAAATGAATAAAACTAAAAAAAAAAAAAAGACCGTACCCTTTTATGTAATGATGTTTACTTTGAATTTATATTAGTTCACACAAACACTCCATCCATGCTTTTGTTCCGGCCCTCCGGTCCAGTTTAAGAACCCATTGTGGCCCTGGAGTCAAAAAGTTTGCCCACCCCTGCCTTAAACCAACAAATAAAATCTGTTTATTGTCCCCAGGCCTTTTCCAATGTTTCTGCTCCTCCCTTTTCCTCTTTAGAGGAAAAGGTAAAAGTTATTTTAAGAATTGTCTACAGCCATTATTTACCCTTGCTCTCTTTTCATTTGGTCCTTACCAAATCAGTTCTGTCTCTGCCCTGAAACTGCTCATGTCAAGGTAAACTTCAGGTTCCAGGTAACCAAACCCAATGGTCCATTGGAAGTCCTCCTTGTAGACCTTCCTTCAGTCGCACCAAATTTTCTTTTGAAAATTTCTAATTGATTCAACCAGGCAATATGAGATTTACACTGGAATTTTAATTTTAAAAGTAATTTTAAAAAATGTGTTAAAATTTTCCTGGCAATCATTTTCATTGCATTGTTAGACCAGTGTTGAATTGATTGCAAAACTAATTCATTGAAAACTTAGTCCTTTTGCCCAGCCAGTGTGGCTCAGGGGTTGAGTGTTGACCTATGAACCAGGAGGTCACGGTTCGATTCCTGGTCAGCGCACATGCCCGGGTTGCAGGCTTGATCCCCAGTGTGGGGCATATTCTCTCATCATTGATGTGTCTGTCTCTCTCTCCCTCCCCCTTTCTTCTTGAAGTCAATAAAATTTTTTTTTAAAAAAAAGAAAAGAAAGACAACCTAGTCCTTCAAACTCCAAACTTGGATGGCTCTTTTACTTCAGGAAGACAATGCATTTTTAACCATGTCTACTTATTGATGCATGAGAGGAAAACATCTAAATATTTGAGAAAAAATGGTATCTTTAATAGTATTATGATAGACAAATAATTCCCTGAGCATGTTACATTTTTTATTAAGCCCATGGAATTATATATTATTTCAGAGTCAAAATATTTTAAATTGATTAGAAAGATTCCTCATGGTATTTACAACTAGATTCAGCCAAACTGAAAAATATCATAAAAAAAGCTCGGAGTTACACATTTTTCATTTTACTTTTTAGGATATCTTGAGGTTCAAACAATGTGAATAATGCTGTTATGTAATAAGTTGTCTATACTTTAATACATATTGAGATTCAATGTTACATATTTGGCCTGGTGATAACTACTTTTCAGTTAGTTATTTAAAATTATTGTGTATACTAACATAGGATTTCTTAAATGGATTCAATATATAACATATTGGATTTTCATCATTAAAGGTTTGTGGGTTTTCAGATTTTTGCGGGGAAGGATGGGGAAATTTTTGGAAAATACATAGACACAAAAGAAATAATATAATAAACATTCACATTACTACCACATGAAGTTAAAATCATGCTAATGTTGATCATAATTTTTTAAGGCAGTTTAAAAAAATAACTGGTGCATGAAATTTAAGTATTTTTGGCCTTCAACCAATGGAAAGCTCACATGCTCACTATCTATAATAATAAAAGCATAATATGCTAATTAGACTGGACGCTCTTCTGGACGACCTTCCGGATGAAGCCGGGGCGGCTAGGGAAGCCCGGGTCTCCGGTGCCAGAGGGAAGCTGGTGCCAGCAGCCGAGGGAAGGAAGACCTACTCTTGTATGATTTTTGTGCTTCAGGCCTCTAGTATTTAATATTTTAAAAAGGACTTTTAGGACTTGACATAAATATATTGTACCGTATATATGTTGCTATGCAACACTTGCACTTAAAATGCTATTTTAGTTCTTGTCATGTTATTTCATCGTGTACTTTTTTAGTACTGAATTATATAAAATTTATATTTACTGTCTTTATAGTGGATCCTTAGTTTATTTCCAATGTTTCACTATCTTAATGTTCCACAAATTGGTATCCAGAGAGGATATAATAAATAAGAGAAAATCTTTTTAAAAAGGAGTGGGATAAAATGATGGAGGAAGCCATAGTAGGCAGATCTGAATCAAAAGAACAATATGATAGCATTCTTAAAATGTGTTAAAATAAAATTTGAAGCAAAATTGTATTATACAGGAAAAGTATAATAATACATAATGGTAATTATCAACCAAAAAAATCAGTACATGATATATAACTTACAGTAGCAACAAAAATGATAAAAATATAACAACAGTTAACAAAGAACGCACAATATATATGTGGAGAATAAAAATTAAATGACAGAAATAATTATATACAAATGGGGACACATATGTTCATGAATGCAGCAGATTAATGTTGTAAAAATGTCAATACACCCAAATTAAATATATGAATTCAAAGCAGTTTGAGTCATGTTTTAGTTATTTTTTTTTTATAAATTAAACTCATTCTAAATTTACCAGTATAAAGAAGAATATAGATTCATAAATACCAAGGACATATATCACAATATGCCAAAAAACACATTGTAAAAAATGCAAAGTATTCTTGCAGGAACTGTAATGCACACCAATAAAAAAGTCATTAGAAATCTCTGAAGCCCATGGATAGTGGAAAATTAATATCTAGTAAGGTGACCTCACAAAAAATTGTGATGAAGTACAAACTTTGGGAAACAAATGGCATTAAGAAAATTTATCCACAATACAAAAAATGTCAAACTAAATACTATCTCATTATATCTGATACACTCCATTTGAATTAAACTTATGTATAAAGATTATAGGTAAAAAGTTAATAGAAGAAAATATATGTAAATATTATTGTGATCCATGGAAAGTAAAAAAAAAAATCAACAGGTTCCAAAAAACAGAAATAAAAAGAAAAAAAATATGAGGTATATGTAATTCTCTCAAATATAAAAAATGCTGTTCACATTAAGGTTAATGTAGAACTTGATGTAGCATGTGAAATCCAAAGTCTTTTTTTATAATAAATATTGTGGAGAAGTCTCCTTTCTATGCTTAAAAATTATGATGCCAAAATCTACTATCACATATCATTTAAAAAGCACATATATTGCTGTAATATATAATGAAATAATATTAATTAAATTTATAATAAACTATTTAGTACTTGAAATGATATATACTTGTTCAGGACTATGTTAGCATTTGTACATAGACTATGACTTCAAGGCTATACTGTGAATTATGCAATAGTTCTCATATATCAAGAGGCTCATTGGCATCAATGATTGAATTTTTAACAGCTTTATTAGGTATCATCTATAATAATAAAAGCATAATATGCTAATTAAACTGGACATCCTTCTGGACGTCCTTCCAGACGAAGCCGGGGCTGCGAGGGAAGCCTGGGGCCCGGGTGCCTGGCAGCACCAGAGGGAAGCCTGGGTCCCAGGTGCCAGAGGGAAGCCTGTGCCAACAGCTGGGGAAAGGAAGGCCTACTGTTACATGAATTTCATGCATGGGGCCTCTAGTTGATATATAAAATGCTGCACATATGAAGATCAGAGAGAGATAATGTCTAATCTCGACATTTTATTAGGCATACATGGAGGAAAGACAATTTAGTCAGAAGGGGAGAGTAGGTGCAAAGACTGGAAATGAAAAACATCATAAAATGTTTTGGAAACAAGGTTCTTTAAAATGTCTAGAGAACTAAACGCTTGGTTTGGGATCACAAAAGCAATGGAAGAGTAAAAAGAGATGGTGTTTTCTGAAGTGTATTTTATGTCTATAGCTATGGCTGTGTGTGTGGGTGGGTCGTGAGAAGGTGTGAGTGTTTGTGTGTATTGTTATAAATGTACACAGTCATATCTATCTATTTATCTATCTATCTATCCATCTATCTATCATCTATCTTCTATTTATGACAATATCTTAATTATGATGTGTTTTAAATAAACTACATTGTCTTGGATTTTTTTGTGTTCTAGTGTACCTAAAAACAATAAAATCCAATTATTAAGATGCAAATTACAGACCAAGTGCAAGAAATCAGAGAAGACTAGGAAAACATTACTTTAGAAATATGGTTCCTTGAATGCTGCTTTTCAATATTTACCAAAAAAAATTGCTTCACTTGCTATTGTGCTCTTGAAATGTGCTGAAACTTATGAAAAATGCATGTATATTGATGCATTTTATTTTCCACTGCCACTTACATGACCTCACTCATTGTAATTTATGAATTTCACAAAGGAATATATGCCAAAATGCATAAAGTGAGCTAAATTGTATCTTTATCCAAACTGTAATTTCTTTTACCAATTAAATAATTTTATTGGACAAAATATATGGAATAATTTATAAGCCAATAAAATTATAAGAATACAAAATGTGATCAGCATAATTATATAACTTCTTTGGAATACAATTTCTAATATTTCCAATCCATTGAGAATTAACCAGATTTTATTTTCAGTTATAAACATTAATGCTTTACATTTGCCAGTATGTTATATAAACTCATTCAATATTGGCTAACTTAAAAGGCATCCCACCAAATTTTCTTTCCATGGAGGTTACTAATGCTCACCACCTAACTCCAACTCCAGAGAAACAGATGCTCAGACAGTTAGCTAGGGCTAAACCTCACTCAGAAAGACTCCCATTTAGCATGAATACTCTCCTGAAAATAAGAGAGCATCTTTCACCAACAAAGCAAAACCTTTCTCTCAGA
The DNA here is from genome assembly GCF_000412655.1 of Myotis brandtii. NCBI lineage: Eukaryota > Metazoa > Chordata > Mammalia > Chiroptera > Vespertilionidae > Myotis > Myotis brandtii. The sequence goes on along the minus strand of NW_005358567.1, from coordinate 2,757,571 downwards.
TATCATGAGTAAAATACCATAACTGCCTTTGCTTAATTTCACACATCAAATGAACTTTGAGGTTTTAGTTTTTAAATCTAGGAATGTGCGTTGCTCATAGAGTTGGCCATGGGCTAGAGAGAAGGCACAGCCAAGAAAGCCCACGAACCCAGGTTCTAGCCTAAGGTATCTCTCTCTAATATATTTTAGTACTAAGTCATTTTTACTGCTCTGGGTCTCAATTTTGTCATTTATAAAATGATGGAGTTAAAACACATCAGTGGATTTCAATGAGGGGGCAACTGAAGTTTAGAATTCACTGTCCTTAAGATCTAGGAATGGGGAACTTTACTGTGTTCATTATATATTTCGATATCAGCCTTCTCCATAAAATTTTGTTTTAATAAAAGATCTCCACCACTAAAAATTTTAGAAAAAAAGCTATGTGGAAAAGAGGCTATATGAAGGTGTCCCACTCTAATGTCACTAGAACTTCTGAAAACTAGAGTGTACCCTATCCTGGGCCTTGCTTGTCTGTAAGTACTGACCACTATAAGAATGCCGTGGTAAATTCATGTGGTGGGTCAGGCAGAGAAATGTTCAAAACAAAGCAATAGGGAATACTATCATACACAACATGTCAGAAAACCAAACCAGCTATATTTGAAGATCCAGGTGTCTGGGAAAGTTTTCAGACCTCAAATGTCAGTAGATCCCAGACACCAACTCAACACACCCATTCAGAACCTATGTGTATAAAACAGAGGAGTTTCTATATCTCTGAAAGAATCACACCTATACATGAGTATGTGAACACAGGGACACATATACAGGGTGGAGTAAAATTAGGTTTATAGTTGTTCATGTGAAAAATAATACAATAGTTAATAAATAATAACATAAGAATATTTAGAAAAATACTCTAGTTTTCTATAAAACCATATGCTGAGTTACATTCTTGACACAGTGACAGTAGAATTTTTTAAAAAGTAATGCACTTCTCAGTGAAATCACTTCCTCTTCCCACTTGCTTTGAAATGACACACTGTTCACACCCTAAGTTATCAATACCAAGACCACTGATTTTCTGCATAAACCTAGACATGGCCTTACATGTTTCTCAACTAACCAGTAAACTGGGGTTCCATGAGGGTAGAGTCAGGAGTCTATAAGCCACTGTTGGGTGCCTACAAAACCCTGATTCTGTCTTATGGGGTTCAGGACATAGTACTCCAAAATATAGTGATTTGACATATTTAATGCCACGTGCAGGAAGGGCTTTCTGAACTTCCTCTGAAGCAGGTCATATAATCTTCATGTGAGCAATGCCCTCCCTATAATTTGAGGAAGAGAGCATCTTTCTATTTGAAGACCAAGGGCTACACAGAGGAATCTGAACCAACAGGCTTGCTAAGTTTTCTTCAGTTTACTACACTTACCTAATACTCTTTGTCCCATCATATCTTTCTTTCTTTTTTAAAAAATATATTTTATTGATTTTTTATAGAGAGGAAGGGAGAGGGATAGAGAATTTGAAACATCAATGAGAGAGAAACATTCCCTCCTGGAGATGTGCCCGCAACCAAGGTACATGCCCTTGACCAGAATAGAACCTGGGACCCTTCAGTCCGCAGGCTGACACTATCCGCTGAGCCAAACCGGTTAGGGCCCCATCATATCTTTCTATGAGTTTCCAGTTTTCATCAAACCTAGCACAAAACCAGTTAGGTTTAACCTTTACTTCAGGTCATTTTTTTACAAATGAATGCTCCCATGTCACTTAAATCTTGAATAAATGTATACACTTTTCCCTTGTTAATGTATCTTTGTTATAATGATCTCAGTCAAGAGCTTGGAAGGATAAAGGTAAAAGGTATCTTTTCTCCCCAACTCAATCTCCAACTCAAAAGTTCTGAAAAATTAGGGACTAAAATTGCAGGCTTTGCCACACCCACTCCTTATCAAAATGTCTTCATAATTATCTTTTCTGTGAAGGCTGTTGCTTAGACTTAATTGCCAATACTGAATCCTTTTCAAATCAACAAAATGACTACATAAGCACAAATAATTCTTTCTTATACCTGTTCATGATAGATAATGTTAGACTGGGAGGAAGGGGGATGAGAAGCACAGTCACAATTAAGAGTGCCAATTAACAGGAAAAGGTGGGCTAATAAAGAAACCAATTAGCAGTATACAGCTGATTCCTGCAGAAAGGAGAGGCCTGGAGAAAGTCTTATTATAAAGGTGACTTACAGGGGAGATACTTAAACTTGACTTCTAGTTCGCCTGCTTTACATAATCAGCTGAGCATCTTGTTTCTCAGTGTGTTTTGCTGTCAGAAAGCCAAAGGCAGACCAATTTTTGAAAGAGGCTCCGAATGAAGAGATGCTAAGCAAACCATCAATACTGCCTCATTAGGGAAAACACACACAAATACCGCATGTACACCTGCATATTCAGTATTGTTTTTCAGTTGCTTTTACTACGTGTGTCTGGGTGAGGAGGGTCTCTAGTTCCAGGATATTTGCAATGTTCCTGTTTTCAAAGTTTCCTTAGACGACCAAGACTAAGTCTTGGAGATGAGATGCCATTGTAGCCTCCCTGACAGAACCCTCATTTTGTCTACTTTCAAATTTCTAATGTCTTCAATTCAACAATGCATTGTTCTAGTCAACAATGTGAATTGTTTTGTAAGTTTAAAGTCAGAGAAGTTTTGTTCGTTTGGTTAAGTGTTTTTCAGAAAAAAAGAATGTGGATCATTTAAATTAATTGCATATTAATTTACATATAAATTGTTGCCTCTGTAGCTAAAGGCTATGTTCCCCAATAGTATGGCAGTCCTTGCATTGCTTATTAAGATTTCTCCCAAGACAGACTTAAATCCAGTGAAGACTGAATTGTGTCATTCACAGTCCCTGTTTCAGTCACAGCGTCTACCATACCATAGCAGAGACACAAACATATTTGTTGAGTGAAGTATTAGCTGTGTGACATCAAAAAGGATGGGAATGGTGCATAAGCAAACTACATGAGGAACAAAAGTAAAACTCAAAGTCCATTATTTTCTATGTAGGAATTAAACAAGTCCTAAGGAGGAAAACAAAATCAATTAGATTTTTAATTTAGAGACCATCCCCAATGACCTTTGACATTTACAGGTATGTATCGACTCTGAAAAGTATTGAGCTTTAGCTGAGATAGAACAAGACGCCCCTACCTTCTCTCCCACCTGCCAATGTAGGATCCTCAAATAACTGCTACACAGTAGAAGCTCAAGAGTATTTGTTGAAAGAATGAGTATGTACTCAGTTACTTTTTATTTAATGAGTCCTAAATCATCAAATGAGAACGATCCCTCTACAGTAGCATTACCCATAATGTGTTGTGCATTTTATACATACAATACAGTAAATGTCAAGGCTGGCTGTAAGCCAGGTTCTACTAGGGATGAGCTCTTTAACTTTCCCTCTATTGCCCCCTACTTTGCATTACAACAGACTCTGGAAATCTGATTTGCTTGACTTATAACATTCTTAACCTTTGACAATGGGGCACCATTACCCTTAGTAAAAACAAACAAACAAACAAACAAACAAAAACTGGCTACTTTTACATTTTTAGTAACAGAAAATACATATCTTCTAAATTGCACTAGCATGACTAAGTTTCTTTGTGAGATACATGGGAAGAAGCAGTTTATATCACAAGAATTGTGTGAATAATAGCTATTATTTAAATATGTTGAAGTTTACTTTAAAGCCTAATATGAGGTCAATTTTTGTAGATGTTTCATGTATGTGGGAAAAATGTGTACACCTAATTTTTGGATGCAGAATTTTAGATGCAGAATTTTCTGCATGTTATTTAGATTAAATATTAAATTATTTACATTTTAAAATATTTTTGTTGATTTTCCCCTTAACTTTTCTAAATATATATATGTGTATGTATATGTGTGTCTATATATATATATATACATATATATATATATATATAGACACACATATATGTGTGTGTGTGTATATATAATATATGTATATATAATCTTCCACTGTAAGGATGACTTGTCTAATTCTTCTGATATTTCAGTGACTTGTTGATTTACATATTTTGAAACTATCTTGTCAGGTGCCTTCATTTTCAAATTATCTGTAACTTCCTGATATTAAGCCAAAATTAATCACTGTGCTATTAAACAGATTATTTATATTAAAAAAGAATTTTGATTGACATTACTATAGTTTGATAAGCTTTATTTTAACAGCTGTTATCTGATAAATCTTTTTTAATCCCAGGATTTATGCTTTTATTATACCCCCGTAAAGAGCATTGAGTTATATTTGTTGTACTCTAGTTGATATTCTTGACTTTTTATTGGCAAATGTGCCCATTCAAGTTTACATTGATAGAAAATTAATCACTGTGCTATTAAACAGATTATTTATATAAAAAAAGAATTTTGACTGACATTACTAGTTTGATAAGCTTCATTTTAACAGCTGTAATCTGATAAATCTTTTTTTAATCCCAGGATTTATGCTTTTATTATACCACTATAAAGAGCATTTAGTTATATTTGTTTTATTCTAGTTGATACTCTTGGCTTTTTATTGGCAAATGTGCCCATTCAAGTTTATATTGATAATAAATACATTTGGTCTTTTGCTACCATCTGACATTTCATTTGCCATTCATTTTACTTCTTTTTTTTAATGTTTTTATTTCCTTTATTTTTTATTTACATGGACTGGAATTTATTGTTCTTGTAGTTCTACTCTCACCCTTCATTTTATTTTATCAAGTATGTTAAACTTCACTGAGACTTCAAGTAAATGAATTATTGATTATATGATCCCTTCTCCCAAAAAAGGACATTAGTTTTGCTAAAGTAATTTCAGCTCAGAAAAAGAGAGAGTCTAATTTAGCTTTCTAGTGTGTTTTTTGTGTTTGTTTGTTTTGTGTGTGTGTGTGTGTGTGTGTGTGTGTGTGTGTGTGTGTGGTTTTGTTATTAATTCCTTGAAAATTAGAGCATGTGATAACAAAAAAGAGTTGGGAGGCTGAGGAAATGGTTCCCATAAATAGGAGCAGATATGTCAATGGGGCTCTCTCCAATTCCACTGGTCAGGACTAGTCTCTTCAACTTGCCTAACCTCTAGGTAGCTGTCGATTACAGTATACAACATGCCCCAAGTGCAAGGATAACCAACTACTTTGATGGGATTCTAAGCCCTCGAGTCAAAAAGTTTGCCCACCCCTGGTATACAACATGCCCCAAATGCAAGGATAACCAACTACTTTGATGGGATTCTAGTGAAAATTAGAGCATGTGATAACAAAAAAGAGTTGGGAAGCTGGGGAAATGGTTCCCATAAATAGGAGCAGATGTGTCAATGGGGCTCTCTGCAATTCCACTGGTCAGGACTATTCTCTTCACCTTGCCTCACCTCTAGGTAGCTGTCGATTAACAGCCGTGGGCAAACTACGGCCCGCGGACCGGATCCGGCCCATTTGAAATGAGTAAAACTAAAAAAAAAAAAAAAGACCGTACCCTTTTATGTAATGATGTTTACTTTGAATTTATATTAGTTCACACAAACACTCCATCCATGCTTTTGTTCCGGCCCTCCGGTCCAGTTTAAGAACCCATTGTGGCCCTCGAGTCAAAAAGTTTGCCCACCCCTGGTATACAACATGCCCCAAATGCAAGGATAACCAACTACTTTGATGGGATTCTAGCCAAATACTTAATGGTGATTTTTTGAATTAATAAAATAATTTAAAAATTACTCTGGATAGAAACAAAATATATAATAGCATAGGGAATTGGGAATAGAAGAGCAATGAGAGAGAGCCTAACCCTAATGGATGAGAACAGGTGAGAACTCACTTGTTTTACAGCAGCAAGTGGAAACCTTGCAGTATTTATCCTATTACAGAGCTTTAAAGAGAGAAATAAGCAAGCGTCCAAACAGAGCATCTAAAAAATCAGAGGAGAGTGTATTCTTCCCAAGAGAGGGATTTACTTACCATTGGAGGTGCCAGGGTTTCCTCCATTACTGTGTCCACTCACAGAATATTAAGACTTCCAGCCGAAGTTTAATACATGTATCAGTCTCTTCGGCTCTATTTTAACCTAGGTAGAGTGAGAGAGAAATTAGACTCTAAAATCAGGCCTTAGCCACAGGTTCAGCACACCTAGATGAAGGCCAAGGGAAACAACTGTCCAAGGAGTACTACAGGAATATGGAGTTGTGTCTGGCTTGTGCTAAGAGGTTAAATGTAGCCAGAAGCAGCTTGAAGACTGAAAACACTGGGAGGGATCAAGTGACCGAGTGATTTGTTCTATATTAAAAACCAGATGTTTAATTACTTGACATTTCCAGTCATTTAGTTCATTTGAATCTCTCATAAGTCTCAAGTTGAATGATGGAGGTTAAAAGTCCATCTATTAAAATAAATGGGTGGGATCTTCAGAGAGAGCTAGAATTAAGATCAAAGTTATCCTTGGGGTTGATTCCCTCCTTTAGAGACAATAGTGATTTTTTGCAGGTTTGGAAAACTTTCATAAAAATACATTTTAACCATGAATCATATTTAAAACAGTGAAGGCACATATTGAATAGTATTTCCATTCCTTCCAAAAAATGCATTATTTGTAGTTTGGAAGTTGAATTGATTAACATTATTGGTGGACTCCTTGTTTTATTTCAACATCGAGCACTATTCTTTAGTGTATGTAGGATCTCTAGCCCATGTTAAATAAAAATAATCATCAAGAATTGCCATAAAAAGGAAGAAACAAAAAAAAGCAAAATGTACTAAAACTAGTAACATAAAAGGGGATAGAGCTTTGTCAAGAGAAGACTACTGCATGGTTTAGATGTGCAATGAAGGAAAAACAAGGCAGAGTAACTAGCTTTGCAATTTCCACCCTGCTCTCCTGGACAAGTTACCACTTCCCTGCACCTCTATTTTCTTGTCAGCGTTTTGAGGATAATAATAACATCTCACTAATCGTGTTTTTATGAGGATGAAGGGAACGTCTGTGAAATCTAATTATAAAGTGTAATGCACTGATGATCATTGAAAATCAGCAGAATTTCAATCTTCAAACCATTTGTATAGGAACATGCAATGTATTTTCTTTATTTGCTCCAGTTTAAGAATAGGTTTAAACCATTCTAGAGTGGACATACCATTTGTCAGATTGAACAAAAAATTCATGTTTACCCTCCTGGACAGTTGTCTCTGAATTCAAGGACTGGAGAGGCAAGTGTTCTGTTGCTAATGTCATGTGGTCTACTTTTCACAGGGAATTTAGGTTCTTGGTGAACAGTCACGGATGACTTCCAATTAAGAAGAGATTGGACTGCAGCTCATGGTCTTCAGGGTTAAAAAGATGTGTGCATGAAGCCAGGGAGGATTGGAAGGAAGAAAGATGGATTGGGAAATTGCAGTAATGGGTCCAGTAAAAGTCCAAGAGAAAAATCTATTGTGAAGGTAACTAGTTGTATTCCCAAAAGACCTGCTGCCTTGGAACTCTCACCAACTGATTGTGCTGCTTGTATATACATAAATGTACTAAGAACCCTGGCCAGTCAACCATCCAATCTTTAAGTGAGTAGGGGAATTCCAGGTTTTTGCATCAAGCCTTCTTGCTGTCTAGCTGCTAGTAGAAACCATGTGGTACAAGCCATGGCTTGTCATATTTTGATAATTTCTAGTTACCTCCGGGAGATGCCTCCCTACCAGGCTCCAGAATGACTAAGTCATCACACCTTTTGCCCTAAGGTATATCTGAGTTTGGTGAGGAAAGTGAAGCTAGTTACTTTTATTATTAATAAATAAAGATGAGGTGGAAAGTTTTATCAGAATGTCTGAGCTAAGGAGAATAACTCCAGGTAAGCTTAAACTTTAGCAATGAGTTTCCTAGTCTTATACACTCTCTTTGTATAGTAACAATTACATAATGAGAGATGCTTTTTTCCCAGTTGTTGTGTAGATCTGCTTATGAGAGGGATTGAATAACATAGTGAAATATTTCTGGAGGAACAGTTCCATAAAAGGTTATTCTTTATCCCACACATTTTAAAATCTGTTTTTAAAAAAATATCGTTTATTTAAACTAAAAACAAAAAACAGTTCACCCATTTCCCCCACCCTGCACCCCTTTGACTCAGAAAACCAGCATTTTGTTCTTAGTACTATCTATGATTACATTCTGTTAAATTCCATGTGAATGATCATACAAAAAACAATGAACAATTCATCAAATACTCAAAAAATAAAAATACAGAATACATAAAAATGCTGTTATGAAGTCAGATTATATAAACTCCTTGGCTAATCCCAAGAAATGTTAGATACCTTGAAAAGATATTGTTTTCTCAAGCCAGCCTTGTAGATTTGTTGTTGTTCTCTTTAAAAGGAAAATAATTTATTTGTTTTTAGATGCCACATATAAGAGAGACAAAATAGTAATTGCCTTTCTCAGTCTGATTTATTTTACTTGGCATATATGCCCTCAAGGTCCATCCATGTTATATAATTATCAAATATATAATTTTTAAATATTTTATCCCATTCAGAAATATTTTCTCCCATGCAACATATTGTAAAGTCCTTGTTCTTGATATAAAACTGAAAGCATAATCAGAAAATTTTAGGTCTACAGACATATTTTGAGAGGAACTGGAAAAAAAATGACATCAAGGTATTAAATTAATTTTTCAGGAAAGTTTCTAAAGTCAGAATCTTTATTTTCATGAGTACAACAGGCTAACATATGTAGCATGAACTTATATATATATAATAAAATATACACACATATATAAAAAAAGGTTTGTATTTATTATGTGTAAAAAGAGAAAGCCATTTCTGCTTTCCTTTTGTTATTTGGTCTAAGATTTGTCAATGTACCAGGTGTCCTTACAGCCCCAAATATATTGAGTGCCAAAAAAAATGAAAATGCCTTTTCACAGCTGAGGCTTGAAGCAAGCAACAGCCAGTTAGAGGTACTTTGGGGACTTTCTAAGGCAGATTTGTTCTCCAAGAAACCCTGGATACTGACATCTGAAATAAAGTGACATTTCTTCAGGTTTGTGGCATCAAGTAAGTACACATTGAGTAGAGCCTGGGTTCCCATAGCTTTCATCACATTGCATGCAGCAGAGAAACTGAAACTAGAGAAAATTCACTTAAAGGAAAAGAAACCAGACAAATAGGGAATACTCGTATACCTAAGAGGAGTTTCATTTTCTCTCTTTCCCTCTCCATCACATAGTTGGAATCCAGTTGCTATTACAGATAGAAAAACACTACCCATGGAAACAGTAAAAAATGAGAGGCCAAGCATCTGAGTGCCCACTTCTTCTGCTCTGGCAGGAAATTGATCATGATCACATGCATCTGATCCTAATAGATAGTCCCCGTTCTGAGCCCCAGGGAGGACGGCCAAAGAGGAGAGGAAAGCAACCCACGATCCCTGCCAAAATGCCAAAATGCCCTGAGGAAGAAATTGCTTCCTTGAGTTAAATCTGCAGATGATTTTAGCCTTGTGTTTATGTGCAAAAAAGAAGTCAACAGCATTATCATCTAATTCCATTTATGCCCCCAGATAGCGGTGGTATTCTCTCCAAAGTTACCAAATATTTGTTTCAAATCCGTAGAAAATTAACATTCTGTTAAATTCCATGTGAATGATCATACAAAAAACAATGAACAATTCATCAAATATCCAAAAATAAAAACACAGAGTACATAAAAAATGTTGTTATGAAGTCAGGTTACATAAACTCCTTGGCTAACCCCAAGAAAAGTTAGATACCTTGAAAAGATACTATTTTCTCAAGCCACCATTATTGTCATCAAATTAAATAAATACCATTCTCCTAAAAAAGATGAATACTTCCAGGGTAAGGAAGATATTTATTATAAATTCTTCCATTTAGGAACTAGAGTAGATTTGTTGCTGTTCTTTTGTAATATCTCTGGATTTCATTCTGGCCACTTGGGACTATTGGGCAACTATGTCTATGTTACTTCAGTACCTCCCATTCTCTATGTTATAAATAGTGGTACATAAATGTTATTAGCACATGGCTACAGTTTAAGCCCTCTTGCCTTGAAGCACTAAAACACATACATCTATATATATAAAAGCCTAAGCAACTGAACAACTGGTCGCTATGATGCGCACTGACCACCAGGAGCTGCCCCCAGGTGGTCAGTGAGCTCCCACAGTGGGAGCACCTCTCAGCTGACTGACAGGCACCAGACACAGGGCTCATGGCTGGCAAGCGCTGCTGCAGTGCTGCGAGCCTTTCCCAATTGGTACTGACTGGGCATGAGGCCATGGCAGGCACAGCGGGGCTGGGATGAGCGGGAGCAGCGGTCAGGAGCAGCAGGTAGCATTGAACTGCTGGTTTCGTCCCAATCCCCACAGGCCACGCCGAGGGACCCCACTGGTGCACAAATCCATGCACCAGACCTCTAGTACATACATAAATAAGTAAATACACAATAAATAAATTATAAATCAAACTAGAGGACCAGTGCAATAAAACTCTAATGCACTGGTGGGGTCCCTCAGCCTGGGATCGGGCTGAAACAGGCTCTCTGACATATCCCAATGGGTCCTGGATTGTGAGAGTGCAGGTCAGGCCGAGGGACCCCACCAGTGCAGGATCGGGGCCAGGGAGGGACCACAGGAGGGCTCCAGGGTGTGTCTGGCCTGTCTCGCCCAGTCCTAATTGGCCGGACTCCAGTAGCAAGCTAACCTACCAGTCGGAGTGTCTAACCCCTGTTGGTCAGTGCGTGTCATAGCAACTACTTAAACAGTTGAACGGTTGGACACTTAGCATATTAGGCTTTTAATATACAGGATTATTCTTTTGCTAAGGAATATAATTAGAGGTAATGTCTTTGAAAGAAAATGTCTCTGGTTATGTCTAGATGAAAATTTTGTCCAAAGTTATTTTTTTTCCTGCATATTACAGTAATAGGAATTTGGACTTTTTCAGTTTCCCAGAGACATGTATTAGGAACCTGATATAGAAAATAAGAGGGAAGATTGTGAGATACAATGGGTCATGAATATTCTGGTGGCAGCTGGGGCTTAGGGAGGGCCAGGAACACCAACAAGTTCTCTGTAGGGAGAAATGGATTAAGATATTCCAGGAGGAATATTTGACATTCACCTTGAGTGCAGTTTATGCTCTCTTCTCTATTGCCTCCAAATGTTCACTAAAACTCTAATATAAATAATGGGTTTGTACTCCTGGGGTAAGGAAGGAGTACAAAACTATCTCAAGTCTGGCAGTAAATAACAGCAAAATTGCGGGGGGAGGCTTAAAAGGTGCATATCATTAAATATATATTGCATTTATTTGATGTGAATATATGTTATTCACAGGTGTTAAAATGGGGCAGCATAGGGTCACAATAGGTGAGGAAAGACTGGAGGGTAAACATGCAGGCATTAACCTAAAGCAAGCATGTCAAACTTGCAGCCTGCGGGCTACATGTGGCCCACAATTAACCCTTTGAATGCCAACAAATATCCTAGGAACTATGCTAAAATTGCCAAGGCATTTTTGCTGATTTTACAGCAGTTTAGGAAAAAAATTATGAATCACAAGTAAATGAAGTTACATATTCAATTTTAGAACTACAAACATTTGGCATCATAAGTAATCTGCACTTAGGTGCCATCTGTCAATAAAGAGTGAACTACTAGCATCTAATAGGGACACTGCAGGAGGAGCGCGATAGTGCTCCGGGCGCTTTGGGCAAAAGACAGGAGGAGCGCAATCGTGCTCCCCGGCACTCTAGGGGTTAACATTTTTGCAGCCCAGCCAATATAATGGTATGTAAGAAATGTTTTAATAAAAATTTTGTAACTTAATTTTTACAATATCCTGTTATACATAATCTTATATGCCTAATATGTTCAGTGTCCGGTCATCTGGTCGTCTGTTCAACCAATCAAAGTGTAATCTTATATAATAAAAGGGTAATATGCAAATTGACCCTAACAGCAGAACAACTGGGAATGACTGGTCACTATGACACACACTGACCAGCAGGGGGCAGACGCTCAATGCAGGAGCTGCCCCCTGGTGGTCAGTGCACTCCCACAGGGGGAGCTCTGCTCAGCCACAAGCCAGGCTGATGGCTGCCAGTACAGCGGTGGTGGTGGGAGCCTCTCCCACCTCCTCAGCAGCTCTAAGGATGTCCGACTGCAGCTTAGGCCTGCTCCCCTGCTGGCAAATGGGCATCCCCTGAGGGCTCCTGGCTGCCAGAGGGATCTGTGACTGCCATCTTAGGCCCAATCCCCCATGGAGTGGGCCTAAGCCAGCAGGTGAACATCCTCCAAGGGGTCCCAGACTGCAAGAGGGCACAGACTGGCCTGAGGGACCCCCCCCCCATGAGTGCACAAATTTTTGTGCACCAGGCCTCTAGTATACTAATGATATATTAAGGCTGCTCAACTGCTCGCTATGATGTGCATTGACCACCAGGGGGCAGACACTCTGACCGGTAGGTTAGAGGGCCCCCCCCCCCCACGAGTGCACAAATTTTTGTGCACCAGGCCTCTAGCATACTAATGATATATTAAGGCTGCTCAACTGCTCGTTATGATGTGCATTGACCACCAGGGGGCAGACACTCTGACCGGTAGGTTAGCTTGATACTGGGGTCTGGCCGTTCAGGACTGAGTGAGACAGGCTGGACACACTCGGGAGCCTTCCAGTGGTCCCTCCCTGGCTGGCCAACCTCCCACATCCCTCCTCAGCCCTGATGGTGCACTGGTGGAGTCCCTTGGCCTGGCCTGTGCCCTCTTGCAATCCAGGACCCCTTGGGGGATGTCAGAGAGCCGGTTTTGGCCCCATCCCGCAGGCCAGGCTGAGGGACCTCACTGGTGCAAATTCATGAACCAGGCCTATAGTTATTAATAACAAACTACAACGTTCGCTAATGACTGATTACTAGAATCGTGTTGCATTCATTTCCTTTCTGTGCCTTCCATGCAGGTGCACCATTTCTCTCCACTAATACTAGCAGTGAATATTTTAGCAGCCGATTGCCATGTCATTAGTCTTGAACTGACTTGTTTGGTGTGCACAACAGGAAATATTTCGCTTTTGGAGAACAAGAAAAATAGGTTTATTTGCGTTACCCTTATTAATTTGTGCAGTTATTCAGTGTCTGGTAAGTTAATGTTCAAGAAAAAATATTAATTTTTATTAAAATGTTCTATTATTTTATGTAAATGATTACTAATTTATTTCAGCCATTTGTAGTCAGCATGTCTCTATCAAAATAAACCTATGTTTCTATGAAAATTAAAGCTTTTGTTTTTTTGTGGCCCACATAAACTTAAACCCTGTTTATTTGGTCCCTGTTAGCCTTTGAGTTTGACTTGCTTGAAAAAGAGATTATTCTGAGCCTGACAATCTCTTCTAAATCAAGAAAAGCCCTTTAGGTAATATTCTCTGGGAAAATTTTCTAACTGTAAAACAAAGAGTTGTTTCTCACAAATCACTGGTTCAAATTTAGGCCCAAGCTATTAAAAGTATACTTCCAAAGAGATCCTATTTCTGATTAGGTTTTAGTGACAGATCATCACCGATTCATCATGTAACTCCTTTGCTTAAGATTTTTTTTGTTAATCATGGGAAGAGTTAATACATTCAGTAACTATAAAGTTTTCTAGAAGGAAGAGAATTCCATATTGTGGATTTAAGATTACAACAGAAGATTATGTTAACAAGCTGATGCATATTTTTATCAGTATATGGATGGTGTTTACATATTAGGCCCTTTACTGGAAGCACTTCTTATTTGCATAAAATCATTTTGCATAATTAAATAAAAATGTGCAGATATTATATTAATATAAATAAAGAGGATTTATTTTCACCAGACCAAAACTTCCAATTAGAATTTAAAACTTTTACAGAAAGAAGGCAGATAAATCTATTATATTTTAATATTTCAAATAGAACTCTACATTTCAAATAAATCAGTAAGATGTATAGGAAATGCACCTCAGTATAATACAGAGCTTCATGAAATAATTCTTTGAATTTTGCTTTTAGAAAGAAAAAAGCTCTAATATTAAGAACCACCAATACTATATCATATTTACAAAGATTCATGCTATGTCTGTCAATTTCATAGCTTTCCTTAAATTATGGTGATTCACTGTTATGTGAATATACATAAAGTAATCTTCTCAACACTTTGCTATAGACTTTCTTGTAAAATTTAGCATTTGCATTTATAATAGCACCATCGTGTGTCATCACTGAGCTCACAGTAATTCTGCGAACTCCCAAAGGTAACGACTTCCTGAAATCTTGTTAGTCAATTTCAATCTTTCCAGTCATGGTTGGACAGTCACCTTAAAATAAGCTCTCCACTTTTGCTTAAACTAATTCAAGTTTGCTTACATTGATCATCCTAATTGGTAGCATATAGGAAATTATTTATAACAACAAAATTGCTAAGGTTTACCAAAGAACAATGAATTTAGATTAAGAAAGAAGAACTTCAACTAGAAAAGCAATCTTTATAAAGAGATAAGCCTCAAAAAGGATATGAAGGGAAGTTGAGGAGAATTCACTTGAAGTCATTTCTATACTTTGAAGTGGATATGAAAACCATGCATCTTCCATCTCATCCCATGCAAAGACATAATCGAACTTGGACCTGCGCTAAACATGTGGGTCTAAACTGAAACAAGTCAGAGAGGACAGACATGTGAAAGCCGTTGTTGTCCCATCTTCTGAAGAGCCTGGGAAATCTGAACTGCATGCAAGACCACCTTTTAATCTAATAATTTATAATGTCCTTTCTGATATTTTCAGAAATTCTTACCCTGAAGCCACAGTAAGAAATATAGATTCAAGGCAAATATCACAACTTTCAGTTCTGGAATGTGTTCTCTTATCTCCAGATTTATTCTGCTCATGTTATTGTTCTCGATAGTTCTGGTTCAAGGTCTTTCATGAAATTATAGTAAAGATGTCAGCCCAAAAAGCAGGCACATAAAAGGTTGGCTGCCAAGATAGCTTACATGGCTGGCAAATTGACCCATGCTACTGGCCTCTCTGTTCCTTGTCATTGGACCTCTGCATAAGGCTGCTTGAGAGCTCTCAGGACATGGAGCTGGCTTGGTGGTTGACTTCCTCTAGCCATGGTGGGCAAACTGCGGCTCGGGAGCCACATGTGGCTCTTTGGCCCCTTGAGTGTGGCTCTTCCACAAAATACCACGTGCGGGCGCACACGTACAGTGCGATTGAAACTTCGTGGCCCATGCGCAGAAGTCGGTATTTTGTGGAAGAGTCACACTCAAGGGGCCAAAGAGCCGCATGTGGCTCCAGAGCCGCGGTTTGCTGAGCCACAGTTTGCCGACCACTGCTCTAGAGTAAATGATATAGGAGAGAACAAGGTGGAAGTAACAATATCTTCTGGTGCATGTATGCTGCTTCTTGTACTTACTCATAAAAATATCCTAATTCCCCCTATATGCCCTTTCTACCTTGATTAGTTTAGTGACCTTGGAAACCATTTGTCAAAAAAGACAAAAGCAAAAGTGAGAGCTGGTTTGGGATTACTGCTTGTTCCAACCAGGAACCCATTTTAAATTTCATTTCGGTTAGGTGAGAAATAAATGTATTGTGTTAAGCATCTGAGACTTAGGGTTTTATTTGTTAGAGCAGTGAGAAATTACCAAATCAAACAAACAGTGTGGGTTTTGTTAGAATCTAAAAGTTATTTAGTAAAGTCCAGGATAACACTTCATTATTTTCTGAACAATTTGTTTTTCTTGATCTAATTCAAATTAAGTTTAAATTAAGCTTATAAATCTCTGTTAATTTTTGAGAAAATATTGGTTGAAATGCAATGGAATGGAAAAACATAGTGTGCACATTTTTATTAATATTTTTAAAAAGCCACTCATATTTACAGCATTATCTACTATTTAAATGGCCAAAAATAATATAGAAGTGAGAGACTGTAGAATTTTCAAAATATGTGCTTTAATTGTATATATATTTTGTTACACATGCCAAGAGGCTTAACATTTTAGATGGGAATCATGATATGGGTATCTGCTGCAAGAAAACAAAGTAACAAGAAGGAAACTAAAATACCTCAAAAATTGAAAACAATCTTTTCTATATTTTGAGAACAATGTGAAAATTTTAGCTTATCACATTGCTATTAACTCAAAGATGCACCTACTTATAAATATATACATATATATATTTATATCCACTTCAAAGTATAGAAACATATATATATATGTATAGATAGAGTGCATATATATATACACATACATATGAGTATTTTCTATATATTCATCTATATGTTATCTATAAAATAATATATTTAATATATAATATATATATATTTATATGACAGTTAAAGAAATAAAACTGAGTCAAATATTTTTGCACCTAAAACATCTTGAGACTTATTTTTTCTTTTACTTCTTATACTAGACTAGGCTGTTGGTTCCCAAAGCCATCTCTACTCCCCATGTCTTTCTTGCTATCAAAACTCTATTCAAATATTAGGCTGACAGTTCTTGACCTGATGGAAAATAGGACCATCCTTTTCTTTCTATAAGATCAATGAAGTATTAAGGAGTTGGCTCGGGGGGATGCTGGGGAATATTTTTCTCTTCTGGTAAAAGACTCTAATGCAAACAAAATCTCCGTTGAGCATTTCTTTTCTTACTTCTTTGACTGAAGTTAAAAGAACACAAGGCTTGAAGATACTACAGCCAACTAAACAACTATGACAGAAAGGTCAAGAGAACTACAGAAATGCCATCCTGAGCTTCCACTGTGTCAGTGCTGTGTCCTTTGGAATCAATGCTGGCAACTGCTAATCTTGGGCTTTCAGATATTTTGAGAGGGTCCCTTTAATTTAATGCCAGTGTAGCAGATGCCATTGGTGCCCTGCCCATGCTCACTACCACTTCAGAGTGCACTGGCTTCACTTTTAATTAAAAACACCTGTATTCTTTCCTGAAGAGCTTTCTCATCCATCAGGTCCTACTTTGCACCCAATTAGCAAAGCAGCAGAGATCGGGGACCACTGCCATGCCCACGTATCAGAGCATGCCTCAACCAATGACAGAAGGCAGTTGGTGCATGGATACTCCCCCCCTAGAGTGAAATAACACTGTTTACACTGGTGCCCAGAGTTCCCTGCGTGGCTAAGCTCCGCATATATACCGTGGTGGTTATTGCTTGATAGCAGCCCTGATTGGCTGACTTTCCATCCGGGTCTCACTTCCTCACTCCTTTACCAGTGTTTCCTGGGATCACCTCCAAGATAAACGAAATGAACTCCAATTTTTGCTTTAGGGTTTGCTTCTGGGAAAGTTCAAACTAAGACAGCTTTTATGAATTGAATTTAAAAGATACACATCTTCAAATGATTTTCTTTTTGATGTTATAAAATAAAGGGTTATTTTAACAGTTGATATTAAATATAACACGGTATGTTAGATTTTCTTTTTTTCATATATTTACAATGTGATTTGATCTTCACTGTGTCCCTGATTTATAATTGTATTACTTTATCAATATAAGTAAAGGTTTGGGTTATAATAGCATTTGGCTGGCATCCTCCAGTAAAGGCTTCCTAATTGCCAACTAAGATATCATTGAAATAAAAATAAATAAGTAAAAGAAAGGAAATAAGAGATGAAAAATGTTTAAAAATGGCAATAAAGAATAGGACTGATAATTAACTTACTTCCTGACACTTGAAAGAATTATTATTTAGTACAAAACAGATGAAAATAATTTTTTAAAGTGTAAAATGAAAAGCGAGTTTCCTAAAATTGCCACAAGAAATTACCACAAATTTGGCAGCTGTAAACATCAGAACTGTATTCTCTCACAGTCTGGAGACCAAAAATTCAAAATGAAGGTGTCAACCCAGTTGGCTCCTTCTACGGGCTCTGGGGGAAAGTAGTCCTTCCCATGCCCTTCTCCTTCCTACTGGGGGTTGTCAGTGATCCTTCATGCTTGGTTTAGATCTCTTGCTTCTATCTTCATGTGGCCTCATCTCCATGTCTCCGCCTCAAATATCACTCTCTTTTCTTTACAAATTTCAGTCAATTTGCATATATAGGGTTTTATTATTGGATTTAGGGTCCATCCTAAATTCAAGATAATCTCACCTTAAAATATTAACTTTGTATCTGTAAAGACCCTATTTCCCAAATAAGGCTATATTCACAGGTTCTGGGACTTGGGACTTGAACTTTGAGGGAATATGTTTAAACCCTCGACATGGGGTTTGAACATAAGATCAAAAAGAGATACATGAGAACTAGGTATTCGGTAATAAAATACAAAGCTGCATCTGAGGCAGAAAACAGATGAATAGATACAATAGGACATTAAGTCAGTGAGTGTATGATAAATAAAACAAGTTCTCCCAGAGGCAAGAAAAAGAACAAAGAATTCAGGTGTGATTAAAAGAAAATGGAAAGCCGACCTTAGAATTAGAGGAGGATCTGAGGAAGAGTATATAAAAAATCAGCTGAAACAAAAACGACAC
The DNA here is from genome assembly GCF_000412655.1 of Myotis brandtii. NCBI lineage: Eukaryota > Metazoa > Chordata > Mammalia > Chiroptera > Vespertilionidae > Myotis > Myotis brandtii. The sequence goes on along the minus strand of NW_005358567.1, from coordinate 2,738,995 downwards.
TTATAGACATAATTGAAGAAGAATTTTCATAGATGAAAATGACATCTGACTGTAGCTATACTGATTGAAATGCCTCCTCATGAATCAGAAAAATCAGTTTTGAGAAAACCACTTGTCCTTTCATTAAGTGTGAAAACAATGCGCCCTGTAAGCACCTATTTACAATAGCAAAGTCATAACACTAAAAACAATAAAATTCAAGCCAGCTTCATATTTATTCTCTAGCATATTAAACACTAAAAAAAACAACTTAGAAATTTGAGGCACAAAACCTATGACCATGACTTTTTCTGCTAAGTTGCATCCCGTATGTAATGAAAGTAAAGGAATCTCAAGATAATGGTAATAACTGCGAGTGTCAAACATAGTGGTTAACTATTAAGGAGCTTTAACTCATTTCATTCCTACACCAACTTTATGAGTTAGGTCATAGTTTCATCCTCATTTTTTTTAGAGATAGGATGTGAAGATTAAAGAGGTCAAGAAATTGTGCTTATAATTAATGTTCTAGGTTATTTGTGTAGGCAAGAAACAGGAAATCACTTATCCTTTTGAAATATTTCTTAAATTGTGCAATCTAGACAAATAAAAACAAATCAAATGTAAAATTCAAGACCTGCTGTTGAGTACTAAAACCAGTTATGTAATGCAGTACTGATAACTGTCAAATTACAAGTATCAGTTTTTACATTTGAAAGGGAAAATATGAAATGGAAAATTATATTTTAGTAATCACAATAAGAATCTAAAACTTCAAATTATAAAAAAAAGAAAAAGAAAAAGAAACCCCCAATAATTTGTTATTACATTTCAGATGTAAAAAAGGCTTAAAAATATACTGTTTAATTTATAGCAATAATAAAAAGCTAAAGAATATTTATGAAAAACAAAGAGAACTACTACTGGCCTTAAAAAACAACTCACAGATCTTCTAGACACTGAAAAACAGAGAAGTAAACAAGACAAGAAGGTTCACATTATTGAGAAAATTAACATTTTGGAAAAATTTATATTAAAAATCTCTTGATATCCTATATAATAAAAGCCTAATATGCTAAGTGTCTGGTTGTCCATTCAACCAAAGCATAATCTTCTATAATAATAAAAGAGTAATATGCAAATTAGACCACATGTCATTTATGACATCCTTCCTGACGAAGCCTGGGCCCAAGGGAAGCCAGCCCAGGTCTTAGGTGCCTGTGGGTGACCAGAGGAGGGAAGCCTGAGTCCCGGGTGCCGGAGGGAAGCCGGTGCCGGAGGGAAGCCGGTGCTGGCAGCTGGGGGAAGGAAGGCCTACTCTTGCATGAATTTTCGTGCATCGGGCCTCTAGTACTGAATAGAAAACAGGTACAAAACACACATAAACACTTAAATTCACAGAATTAGAGGGATTAAAAAGTTAAATATAAAAAAAGTAAAAAGAGTAAAAAATTTTGAGTAAAATGTAGCTTAAAATGTATGTAATCTTCCCATAGAAAGGCTTTTACAAGGGAAGTGTAATAGAAGAAATTTAAATAAAAATAAAGAAAAAGTTGATCATTGAAAAAGTCATCTTCCACTAATATTGTCAACAAATTATTGGAACCCAAAGGAAAAGCTAAGTGCATGTAGATTGGGAAAAAGAACAATTAATCAGCAATTAAAAAAAAACATACTTTAGCCAAAATAATTAAAATAAATGGAGACAAAATCAAGGTAGTTTTAATAATGTCAGAATTAAATAAATACACAATGGGGTATAATTTTTCTTCACCAAATATACTTTTTTTAAAGAGCAAACTATTGCCTGGCCAGCTCAGTGGTTGAGCATCAACCTATGAACCAGTAAGTCGCAGCTCCATTCCCTGTCAGGGCACATGCCTGGGTTGTGTGCTTGATCCCCAGTGTGGGGCATGCAGGAGACAGCTGATCAATGATTCTCTCTCATCATTGATGTTTCTATCTTTCTCTCTGAAATCAATGAAAATATTAAAAAATAAAAGAGCAAACTATTTGGGGAAAAAAAGAGAAATAATTCAATGTCAAAACGTGAATGGCTGAATATTTAGAATAGTTTATTTTTTTAATCTTTCCACTGTTACGTATTGTCTGGTTTTCAATTCAGCAGGTATCATAATTTTATTCGGGTGAAAATCAAGTATTTCTTCCTTTCCTTTTGTTCAAAATTGACATAGTAAGATGACATTAATACATTTTATTTATTTTAATAATATGCCAGTAATTGTGTACACCACCTGACATAGGTTATTTAAATTAATCACCCCAATAACAAAATAGATATTAAGATAATCACCAGATTAGCAAAATATAGTTTAGAATATTGATGTTTCAGATCTGCCTGTGAATCTCTATCTGTGTGATTATGCTTTTCTAGGCCGTTTCCCACTGGCTCTGGGAATGATGGTTAGCAAAAGGAAGTCACTTGCATCTATTCCATCTTGACCCCACCCCCAACCTATTATAGGGAATTCGCTGGAGGAGGTGGCAGGAACCTTGAGATTCATGGCTGACAGGATGGTTATTATTGCCCATTACCCAGAAGAAGAGCTTCCAGGTGTTAAAAATGACCTCTTTTTGCTCTCTGCAGATGGTGTCAGTCAATTGCAATAAACATATATTTAAGCAAAATTGGAGGGAGCCTGTAGACTGACCAAAGAGTTTGACCACATTTACAAAAAGCCAACCACTCTATAAACATCTCTGAAATATTTGTAGCTAATAACAGAGAATACTTAAACATAAGATAAAAGTAATCTTTTCTCATGTATTTCCTAAAATATATTTTCTTCACTGATAGTAGTTCCATATCTAATAATATTATATGCCATATGTACAGGGTTGAACATATGTATATGTACATATAAACATATATTATATACATATACACACACATGCATATGTATATATAGAGGAAGTATATAAGTCTAACATATGCACCCCACTCTCCTCAACCCCTGAAGAAAATAATATATGACAGTGAAAAAATGTGCTGACTAGTCAATTGAATTAATTTCATCAAGGGTAGCTTCTTAGAATATTAGTGTCATGAGACAGAAATTATTTACTGTACTCTACTGATATATATTAAATAAATATTTAGAAAGAAGCCTAGAACATAACATGCGTGCTCAATAAATGTTGTTTGAATAAGTGAGTGGCAGACAGAAAAAGGCACACAAAACAATGGGTAAACGTGCATTAGAAAAATGAGAGTCAATTCATGTAGTCATCACATGTTCATTGAGTACCTAATATCTGTAATACAATGGAAAATGCCTGGGCTAAGGGGACCCCTGAGAAACAATACTCCTACCTAAAGGAACTAATTTGATTTTTTAGTATAATTTTTATTGCAACTGATAAAACAATGAAAATGTTCCCATTAAAGAAATTACTAAAGTTCTTGGAATCTTTCCCAACAAATGAGAATTTCTAAAAACATACAGCCTCAAAGTTAAGCCTCAAAGTTTTAAAGCAATAATTTTTTTAGGGAATTCATCAGGATAGATATGTCAAGTGTTTTACATAACCAGCTGAGATTGTCACTCTTTTAGTTTTATGGTTACTTCTCTGAGTAACTTTTTAACTGAGACTTTTTAAAATAAGATAACATTTATTAATTTCAGGAGAAATTTATAGTACCAGCACTTTTAATAATTTTTTTCTATAGCACAAGTTAATTATTTTCCAAGCCATAAAATATTTTCCTCTAATGCTAATACTACAGCGAAAGTAGTTATAAACCTATGTTTAGGACTGTGTTTAATATAATCATCTCACTTTAGAAAATCATCCCTTTTTTAGAAAAAAGAACATTAGAATGGCAAAACAACAACAACAAAACACCCTTTCAAATAATGTGAAATGAACTCCTCCTACCTTGTCTTATGAAAAGGTGAATAGAGTTGTTCTAGTCAAAAAAGGTAGGTTTTGTCCCTATTTCATTTTGAAAACATAAAAAAGTGACAAGAAAAGTGATGAAAAGCACATTTAAAAGTAAATGACCATAAATTGAAATCTCCTTTAATGGAAAGTTTCCTGTAATAAGAAAGTCAAATTGAAATAATAAGCTATTGAACCTGGAAAGGGAAGAGGAATGCACAACACTTTCGAGAACACAGTCAACCAAAGATAACCAAAGCCAAAGGTAGACATTTCCAGCCAGGGCTAATGCCGCGCTGCTGCTTGTCTCTGTAGGTGATGACGACCATCCAAGTGACAGGAAAGATGTGTGTGTGTTTCAGTCTGAAGGCAATTTTCATAATAGCGTTGGAAAGATTGGGACTGGGAATGTATGGATGGAACCGATTGCCCATAGCCTGTAACCACCGCAATAGCACAAACAAGGAATAGATCTGTCGCTTCAACTTCCTTTTACCATCTGCTCTATTTTATTACCTGTGACACATCCTTTTGGGGATGGCCCTTGCAAAATTATAGACAAAGGCAACTTCACTAGTTTCACATTTCCTGAAGAAAACCCTTAAATCCTAGCTGTAAAAAAAATGATCCAAGATGATAGTTGGCAACCTAAGCGTTTCAGTAATGCTGAGGCTCTAAAATTGGTGTAGCATTATACCATTTGCCTCACCTGAAAATGACCTTTTAGTTTTAAATATCATTATTAAGACTGACCTGGCACATTATAGATGATGATGGATATTATTACAATATTTTCCTCCATAAACTTCAGCTAACAATCTTAAACAACTGAGATAAAATTCTGAAGATGAGGTTTCTTGCTACTGATCTTTTAAAGTCCTGAAGACTTACATCTTTGTAGAATATATTCTGTGACAGCCAACCTTTCCAACTAAAAAAAAATACACAAAGAAATGCTTCTTACTTGCAATTGTTTGCTATCTTCTTTAAGGTTGCAATAATTAATATTAAATAGGAGGAAACCTCAATTCATCCAGAAATATGCAACAAGATGGATAGAGAATAAACAAAACAGGTTCTGTAAACCACAGTGTAATGCCGGAGGTCATAAGTAACCCTATGGCGATGGTCAACACAATTAATAGTAGATAGAAATGTATATATTTACAGACACTGACATATGGTAAATCTTGGCCCTGACAGGGACAGCAGGGCAGATTATTATGGGTTATGAATCTTGCTCCAGAAAAATGGTCCCTTTGAAGAATCTACTCTTTGAATTACAGAAATATTATAGAAATTAATCTGGTACTTTGATCGTTATGGCAATCGGAGTCTAACAAAGACCGACTATTACACTCACTCTTTCATTTTTAGCAAATGTAGGGAAGGGGGTGGAGAGAATGATAGGCTATTAGTTTTACAGTAGAGATGGTTTTTTTGTAGTATAATACTCAAAAATATATTTGGAAGAAGAGATTAAAATTGTTAATATTTGTCTGGGTGCTTTTTTTTTTCTTAAAGTAACATGAAGGTCATGGTGACTTGCCCTACATGGATTAAAAGTAACAAACAATCCACATATATTTGTTAAACAAATGCATTCAGCCATGTAGTCACTAAAAATTATTAAGCATCTACTGTGTGTCAGGTACTGTTCTAGTCACTTGGAATATAATGTGGAAAAAAATAAAGGAATCTCTGTCCACATGTACTTGGCATTCTAGAACAAGAAGACAGACAGATGAACATTAGGATAGCAATGAACGCTGTAGAGGGAACATAAAGCAGAGAAGGGAGATAGAGAGCACAATGTTGGAGAAGTGAGTTATTTTAAATAGAGTCTTCAGGTAGTCCTCAATGATAAGGTAACATTTGAGCAGTGACTCAAAGAAACCAGTGGCATGAGGAAAGCCACGTGGTTGTCTGAATCCTTTCATTGAACTATGAAGAAAACCAGTCTGTTGAACCCCTGAGGAGACTTTTAACTTGATATATGTGACTCAGTTCATAGCAAGGATGACCCTGCCATGCCAAGGGGTGAAATTCAGGATTTGTGTGCTATGTTGAGGAAGAATAATCTGGCATCATGATCACACATGATGTGTTGCTGCCCCAGCACACACTTTTCTCTAAGACTTGGCCTACAAAAATGAAGGATGTTTTGTCTTCTGAGATGACTGCACTAAACATCATAAAAGCCAGTGGTCTAAATCATCACCTCTTCATTGCTATGTTTTTTTGTTTTTAAGAAAAAGTACCTCGCACACTGTTTCTTTCCTTAGGGGGAAAAAAGTGTCTTTTTTGAAACTAGATACTACTGAATTTCTAAAATAAGTGAAAAATAAATACATCCCTTTCTTCACCATTGAAGTAATTTAGTTAATTCACAGAAAGTATAAAGTTTATGCTATACCTCAACATTTGACAGATATATTTAAATACTACCATGTGAGGATGAGATGAGCCAGAAAGAATCTGAGGATTTTTATTAGAAAATTCTCAGTTTTGATAAATTGAGAGTAAAAAAAAATCACTAACTTTATTCTTCTTGAATAAATATTTCCTTTCTGAAAATAAAGGAAATGCCATTGAAACTGAAGTGACAGTGATTTTACACAGTTGAGTAAGTTCTCCTGTAAAGATTTTTCTAATGGAGACCCTGGCGTGACGAAGAAGAGAATGTTGAATCTAGTAATTTTCCATGTAACTTCTACGAATGCTAGTGAATTTAGTAAAATATGATCTTGTTGAATTAGTTCAAGAGGATTCAGAGTAGATTGTGTGAATTTCTGGTATGGTTAATTAGTAGTTTGGTTTTGGTGTGATAGGAGTTTCATGTATTTTGCATATCAAATCACAGCCAGGAACAACATACATGTGAGTAATATATGTATGTGACTACTGAATATACTTTGCTATTTCTATGAGCTACTTGAATTATAGCTGGTAAACTTAGTAAAGGTGTATAATTCTTGGTGAAACATCAGCATGGCTGCAAAATTAAGGTTAACTGTGATGATATGGCTCCTTTCTAGAGATACTGACAAAATCAAATTTTAAGAACTAAATTATTCAGCATTTGTGGAGGGTATTGGTTGAAATATAATGGGTGAATATTATAACACAAGATTTTTTTTTAAAGTTTGGGTTTTGTGGAAATAGACTCCGAGGCTGAGAGTTGTATGTAGAGGTTTTATGGTGAGACGCCCTCGGGAGAGAGTCAGAAGGAAAACCAGGAGTCTTACAGTGGAAAACTTGGCAGATCCCACTTAAAGCAAATAATCAAGGTTGGTGTCACTAGTCATAAGTCATGTTGATATCATGTACCGGTGATATGATGCAATGAGAACACTTCACCTCTGAGGTAATTTTACCTCATCAAGTAACTCCAGGGAGATGATGAGAAAACATCAGAAAAACCCAAAGTGAGAGACATTCTGCAAAGCACCTGGCCAAGACTCTGTAAAATTGTCAAGATGATGAGAAACAAGGAAAGACTGAGAAATTGTCATAAATTGGAAGTGACCAAGGGGATAGAACTAATAAGTACAATGTGGTATCCTGATTGGATCTTGGAACAGAAAAATGACATCTGTGGAAAAGCTGATGAAATCCAAATAAAGTCTCTATGGCCATCTATATATATAAAAGGCCAAGTGACCGGCATACCGGCCAGTAGGAATGATGCACACTGACCACCAGGGGGCAGACAGTCAACGCAGGAGCTGCTGTGCAGGAGTGACAGCAACTTTTCAGAGTGCCCTCTTGCACTCCGGGACCCCTCTGGGGATGTCAGACTGCTGGTTTTAGCCTGATACCCCGCAGGCCAGGCCAAGGGACCCCACCTGCCAGAGGGACTCTGCTCACTCCTCAGACGCCCTTCGACCCTGGCATGTGCACGGATCTGTACACCGGGCCTCTAGTTTTTTAATAAAAGGTTTTATATGGATTAAGATAAAAATGCATAAACATAAATACATAAGAAAAGTATATAAATGTGATGGTATACACCCACCCACTCCTGAAAAAAAAAATGCGAGGAAGTTGCGAGGAAGACTGATTGAACAGTTGAAGGTGATCAAGTTTCAGTTGCAATCGAACTTTTACCTGGAGCTCTGGGACTGGGATGGCCCTTTGGAATTATCTCCAAATGAGGCAAGGGGTACTTGGGCTTCTGCATCCTTGCCTCAGTCAGTCATTGTTTAAAGCTGACCCCTGGAAGGGGCCCTAGCCTTGGGCAAGTCTACACAAGGGCTCAGCTATCAGCTGGCCACAGCTGACACTAAGCATCTGAGGAAGGGTTTGGGCCTAAAGTAGGAAGCTGGGTGGGTGGTGGGGGCAAGACACCATCTTCTCACGATACACATGAAGAACTGTTTCTCTCCTCCAAACATCTTTGGAACAAAATAAAGTGACAAACAATTAAATGATAAGTATCATGGTAAAAGTGAATAACAATATTAACAGAAACATGTGTGTTTATGTGCACATATTTATAAAATGTCTCAGGTTCCAAGTTTAAATAGATATTCTGTAAATTCTACAATTCTTTTGGGGATAGGAAACAAAATATAGAGAAAGGTCTTAGGAAATTTATTAAGGGCATTCATCACTAGTTACAAAGTGAGGCAACTGAATGGAGTGGAAAGAGTGAGATGAGGACATTATTTTTCAATTATTTAAAAATTTGAATCATGGTATTATTTTTGAAAGCACTATATAATTATGGTAATTTTGTAATTTAGGCTTTTGTTTTTTTTTAACAGTTGGCAATACTTTCTCTTCCTCACATAGATACTAGATTTAAGCATGATTAAATCAACTGTTTTAAAATAGTTCGTTTTGGCCCAGACAGTGTTGCTCAGTGGTTGAGCATTGACCTACGAACGAAGAGGTCACAGTTCCATTGCCAGTCATGGAATGTGCCTGGGTTGCAGACTCAATCCCCAGTATGGGGTGTGCAGGAGGCTGCTGATCGATTATTCTCTCTCATCACTGATGTTTCTATCTTTCTCCCTCTTCCTTCCTCTCTGAAATAAATAAAAATATATAAAAAAGATAAAATAGATTCTTTGTATAATTTTGAGTATAATCTTTTTAGTTTTTATATAAACTTAATTACAGAAAAGGTTTAAAATAGCCTGTGTAGCTTGTGTTTGCACTATGTGCAGTTGTATCAAAACACTAAGGAATAGTTTATGTTTCTTTTGTGAACTAACTTTGCCTCTACAGACATAGTTCACCAATTCTAAAATATCCTTAATATTTTTACAAAGCAACTGATCATTTGGTATAAACAATAGGCTCATGAACAATAGAATAGGCAGTTGATGACCACATTTCTCCGTCTTGAATCACAGCCAAATAACCATCATCAACTTTTGACTTCTTTTTGCCTCATTGTCCCTATGTCTTAAAAAAAGTCTATCTTTCTTTAAAAGAATCAAGCTAGATTAGCTTAGAGATTAAAAAATGTTTTTTTCAATTCATAAGAGAAAAAGTTATACTAAATTAGTTGTCATCAATTTCTCTATCATGGATTATTAATTTAGGGTAGGTGGGTTCATGTGCTTTAGTAGATTGCTAGGGGGTCTCTAAACCCAGAGTAGTGCATTTCCTGTTCATGGAAAAATATGTATGAGGGGATCAATAGTTTTTACTAAATTATTAATGAGGTCTGTGCCTCTTAATTTTAAGGCCACTGTCCTGAACAATATTTTGTCAGCTATTCCAAACCAGATGCTATTTGTCTGAAATGCTGTCTTTGGCAAGAAATCTGCAGAAGAATCAAAGGTCACACATAAGAAAGATTTCACTCCCTGAGTTAGATGGAATACACTCATTCTTAGCAAAGAATCCTCCTCTGTGGAATCCTCCCTCAGCCATGGTTACCCTGGGAGGGCATCTTCAAATGGGAATGCAAGTCTTTCTTCTGGTCATCCTTTACCCTTTAATTCTGGTTTTTCCTTGTACAACCGAACGATATTTTGATTATGTCTTCTCCCTTCCACCCCTTCCTTTAATTATTTCACATTGCCCCTAGACTTCCCTCTCTCTGTGTTCACTCTGCATCTGAGTGGCATTTGAGTTTAGAACAGCATTCATATTCAAGAGAGCCCAAAACACATCTACTAGGGTGATTGATTATAAAGGCACTATTTAGATTCACCTTTCCTCTGCCTTAGAACACTGCTTGGAAACTTTACCAGACTAGGATGAGTTCCTAAGCTTCTCAATGACCCCTATGTGCACTCAGCTGCCCTTTTTATAACTGTGATTCCAGCCATAATTACACATAACTATGTGCATGCTTGTGCCTACCGTGTAAGAAAAATCTCCTGGGAACGGCAGCTTCTCCATCTATCCCAGGTGGAGTTAGTCACTGGAGGGGGAAGCCTATGTCTACCCGACATCCTTTAGGAAAGCAACAGGTAAAGAAACTCCTGATATGGAGAAAGGATTTTACTACAATATTTATTTTTCTCTCTTTCTTTATCACTCAGTCTTGGGCAAGACAGTTTAAAGAATGCAGGTTTATGAAGGCTGAGAGTATGCATTCCAATCACAAAATTTTCAAGGCTCACAAAGCTTGCATAATTACACTGGCTCCTGGGGCCTTCCGGCACTTTTGGGCTGTAATGGCAATCTGGCTAATTTCCCACTGGCTTAATCTATAACTTCAAAGTCTCTTAAAGCAGTTATGATTATTCTGTTTGCTTTTCAGGTGACCTATACCATTCATATTGAGCGGCTAAGCTCTGGGGCTGATTAATTAAGTAAGACCTGTTTAATTTAATTTTTTTTCTAAAAATTGTTTCTTTCTAATAATAACCTATGGATGATGCAGTAGCAAAACACTTCTCATCACGGGTCACTTTTGCAAACTTGAGAACAGTTGAAAACCAACTGCTATCTGACTTTTGTTTAAATTGCAACTCTTTATTGAAATACCAAATAATACATGTTCAGATTTTACAACTTGGAAAAACACACAGAGAACATAAAGAAGAAATATTAAGTCATCAAATATTCTACCACCCAGCCATAACTACTATTAACATTTTCTTGTATTCAATAATTAATTTCATAGACGCTCAGGAGGCTATTAGGCATCATCGTACTGTACTACATGTTGTGTACCCTTTAGTAATTTATACTTTTAGAATATTTTTGCATATTTATAAATATATTTTTCTCATGTTCCTTTCCTTTAAAAAAACAAAAAAACAAAATCAGGATCATGTTAACTGTCTAGTTTTGTGTCCTGCTACTTTTTTCTCTATTTTATGACCTTTACCATGCTGTTGCAAATTTAAAAAAAACCACACACACACACACACACACACACACACACACACACACACTCACACATTAAAATGGCTGTGTAGCCCTAGCTGGTTTGGCTCAGTGGAGAGCGTCGGCCTGTGAACTGAAGGGTCCCGGTTCAATTCTGGTCAAAGGCACATGCCTGGGTTGTGGGCTCAATCCCCAATGGTGGGCATGCAGGAGGCAGCCAATCAATGATTCTCTCTCATCACTGATGTTTTCATCTCTCTCTCCCTCTCCCTTCCTCTCTGAAATCAATTAAAATATATTTTTTAAAAAAAGACATTCAGTTTATAGTTCTGTGACAACCTAGAGCAGTGATGGCAAACCTTTTGAGCTCGGCGTGTCAGCATTTTGAAAAACCCTAACTTAACTCTGGTGCCGTGTCACATATAGAAATTTTTTTATATTTGCAACCATAGTAAAACAAAGATTTATATTTTTGATATTTATTTTATATATTTAAATGCCATTTAACAAAGAAAAATCAACCAAAAAAATGAGTTCGCGTGTCACCTCTGACACGCATGTCATAGGTTCGCCATCACTGTCCTAGGCGCATCTGTGCTCTGCCTTGTAAATAGAGTGTAAGCAAGAGCCTTGCTAGGTCAGTTTAACCAGAACCCCATCCTCAATATCTAATCAGGTTCCTCCTCCTCCACACCCCCAGGTGATGTTGGATCACTGGCCTGTTCACAGTTGGATTCCTGGTCAGGGCACATGCCTGGGTTGTGTGCTCCATCCCCAGTAGGGGGCATTCAGGAAGCAGCCAATCAATGATTCTCTCTCATCATTGATGTTTCTATCTCTCACTCCCTCTTCCTTCTGCTCTGAAATCAATAAAATATATATTTAAAAAAATAAAGTATACCAAGTCCTAACATAGAATACAAAAAAAAAAAATGTGTGAGCTTAACAGTATGTGTCTGTAGTGAAATAAATAAAGAATTGAGTAAACAACGGTAAATACAGGAGAGAAACAGGACAGATTTTCCTTACAGAAGAATTCCAAATAATACATGTAAAAGGGCTGAGATAAATAGAAAATAACCATAAGAAGAGCACAGTAATAATTCTTACAGGCAATTAATGACTGATAAAATCAGTGGGCAAACTTTAAAGAGTAATAGGATATTTGGTTAGCCTCAAAGCACTTCCTCCAAAATAATTATTAGTTACTGTGGTGGTGTTAACATAGACTACAGATTCATTTACACTCTTCCCTCCAGAAGGGGGAGCTTAATTCCCCTCGGGAATGGAGAGCTTAATTTTCCTCCCCTCCAGTGAGAACTGGATTTATCAACTGGTATTAAAGAACAGAGTATGAAAAGTAGTATAAACTACTTACTTTACCCAACAGACAGCACTTCATTCAAGAGATCAAGGTTAGTAGCACCAGTAATAAGTCATGTTATCATCACATTCTCACTTAAATGCTGTGAGAAAGACACCTTATCAATGGTATTCTTCCTACAAACCTATGGCTCCTATCCAATCATGAGGAAACATAAGACAAACCAAAATGAAGTGTATTTTGTAAAATAATTGACCAGAACTCTTCAAAACTATCAAGGTCATGAAAAAAAAAGACCATGAACTTCTCACAGATTAAAAGATATTGAGAATACATGCTAATTCAATGCAATGAATTATCCTGGATTGGATCATGAACAAGAAAAAGGACAGTAGAGAAAATCTGGTGAAATTAAAAATATGCCTGAGGTTTAGGTAATAATAAATATACCATTTCTTATTTCTTAGCTTTGATGAATGTACATGACTGTAAAATGATAACATTAGACATAGCTGGGAGAAGAGTTAAATTAAATCTGTATTATTATTGCAATTCTTCTGTCAATCTAAAATTATTTCAAAATAAAAAAGATTTAAATATTATTCTCATTTTTAAAAAATTGGCTCATAAAGCTGTCAAATGTGTTTAAATCTGTAGAGGACTTGTTAACAACTCAATGAGGTAGAACATATGTAAGAGCTTATAATTATCAACATATTGTCCTGACATCTGATTAAACAAGCAGGGGCATAGTGCCTCCTAATCTGTTCCCATATGATTTAGAGATTGTTTTCTGCCTTTCTTATATTTGGTTTGTTTTTGTAGGTTAGGGAAATGTAATCATTGAGTCCTCTCAAGTAATTCATTCTAATAAGCTCTTTGATCCTGTCATATTAAAGGCCTACAAAGTTGTTTCTTAGTCCTAAATCCTAGAGGACATACTTCAAAAGACTCCGAGCAGGAAAGGGACAAGTTATTTTATTTATTTATCAATATATTTTCTGTTTTATCCATGCTTTTAGTACCATTTCTGGCAAATATCAGCAAGCAGTTCTTTGAGAGAGGAACTCAGAAGTCAGAATGCACAAGAAGAGACAAACTCATTGCCTTCATTCAGAAACTTGATGTAGTACATTATAAAAATAGTTGACTGTTCAACATGTTTTCTAATCTCACCAACTATGAAGACTTCACTCCACATTGAACAGTAAAGGGAAAGTGTTACAGGAAACCATTTGTTTATATCTTTATATATCAGTGTGGAAAGAAAGACTTTATTTTTTTAAATATATTTTTATTGATTTCAGAGAGAAAGGGAGAGGGAGAGAGAGATAGAAACATCAATGATGAGAGAGATTCATTGATTGGCTGCCTCGTGCATGTGCCCCACTGGGAATCGAGCCTGCAACCTGGGCATGTGCCCTTGACTGGAACCAAACCTGGGGCCCTTCAGTCTGCAGGCCGAAGCTCTATCCACTAAGCAAACCCACTGGGGCAGGAAAGGAAGACTTTAGATCAGTGCCTCTCAACCTGTGGGTCGTGACCCCTTTGGGGGTTGAACGACCCTTTTACAGGGGTCGCCTAAGACCATCAGAAAACACATATATAATTACATATTGTTTTTGTGATTAATCACTATACTTTAATTATGTTCAATTTGCAACAATGAAATTGGGGGTCACCACAACATGAGGAACTGTATTAAAGGGTCGCAGCATTAGGAAGGTTGAGAACCACCGCTGTAGATCATTGGCTCGAATTTACCCTTTTGCAAGAGTCAGAGCTAACACACCAAAATGGAGAGTCCCATTATCTTTCTCCTGTTACCCCTGTGGCATGACATCATACAACAGTGTGAGGAGCTGCATAGACAGAGAACTTGAGGCACTCGCTATGAGTCTGTCTCAGCAGCATGGACAACATTTTCTGTCACTGCCCCAGGACCATAAAAGAGCTTCAACACCATGACCTTAAGGAGCTACTTCCAGACACGGGGGCTTCCTAACGTGCACAAACTGTATGGAGTTGGATCAGGAGCAATTTACTCCAGTGAGGCTGTCATCATGCTCTAGGGGTGCTGTAACTGAGTGGCTTCACGACAGACATACATTGTCTCACGGTTCTGGAGGCTAGAAGTCCAAAATCAAGGTGTTGACAGGATTGTTCCATCTAAGAGCTGAGGGAAAATCTGCTCCATGGCTCTCTTAGCTTTTGGTAGTTGACCAGAATAGTTGGTGTTCCTTGGCTTGGGATCATAACTCCAATCTTAACATGGTGTTCTTGTGTCCCTGTGTCCACGTGTCCCCTTTTCATAAGGTCACCAATCATATTGGATTAGGAACCTGCCCTACTCCACTATTACCCCATCCTAACTTAACTACTTATATCTGCAAAAACATATTCTGAAATAAGATGACATTCTGAGGTCCTGGGTATCAGCACATCAATGTTTGAATGTTGAGGAGGACACAATTATTCCCATAACAGAGACCCAGGCTCTTCAAAAAAGGACAAAACATTTCTAAATGAGAGATTTTGCCAGGAAGCCTGAGAATATAGTAGATACAGAAAAGTGAGCTGTGAAACTAGTCTATTGGCTTGTGAGAAAAACTAGAAGGGAGGTGGCACCAGGAGGCCTCCACTCAGTTCTGGAACAGTTTTGAATGGCAGCACCTCAGGCAGTCACCAGAGGTGTGGTAACTACATTTAGAATAATACACACTTACAATATGTCTGGTATGCAAAGAGCTGTTCTAAACATTCTATGTACTTCAATGTTTATAATCCTTACTACAACCTTATAAACTCAGTGCCATGTTAAATCTGTTTTGCAGATGACTAAACTGAACCACCAGGAGGTTACTTGATTTGCTGTGGATCACAGTTTATGAACTCAGATAATAATTTTTAACCCAGGCAGCCAGGATTTAGAGTCTGTGTGCCATATCGCTTGATATTTAAACATTTAGTCATGTACTTCCTTTCTTCTCTTGTTTTCCATTTTCTACCTTTTTAAATTATTGATTTCAAAGATGAAGGGGGGAGAGAGAGAGAGAGAGAGAGAGAGAGAGAGAGATCAATGATGAGAGAGTATCATTGATTGGCTTCTCCTGCATGCCCCACACTGGGGATCGAGCCCGCAACCCGGCCAAGTGCCCTGACCAGGAATTGAACCATGATCTCCTGGTTCATAGGTCAATGCTCAACCATTGAGCCATGCCAGCTGGGCCCATTTTCTACCTTTGTTTTGATATCCTCTTTTTCTTTTATTTCTCTTATCTTGTACTCCTTTTACTCCTTTCTGTCCTTCCTTCTTTAACTCCTTAAGGAGCACCCCCCATAAAATATTCCATATTTATATGCACCTTCTTACTGAAGAACTTAATTCTTGCTAATGCAAATCCACATGAACTATTCAAGATAAATAAAGTCAGTTCTTATAGATGTATTTCCAGACAAAGAGGTATGGCAACCTCTATTCGAATAAGTTGCCTTGATTTCATATCCAGGCTCATTTTCACTCAATCAAGTGCCTTGACCAGTCAACCTCTACTCTTAAACCCTAGGGGTAAGTGGGAAACTAAATTTATATTTTCTACTTCAATATCCAAGTCCAGGGTCCTTCCTGCCACATGATCTTCAGAGCAAAAGCATCAGGAAATTCTTAATCTACTTTGTCTCCACAGCTTATAAGCAGCTGTCGTTATAAATAAAGGCTGGTGTCACTTGCATCAAACTTGAAATTTAACACATGCTTTTGCCACTCAATGAGGGATTTCCTCCAACACACTTACTACGTAAATCTCCTGTTCTCCAGTGGTTTTACTTTGGTATTATAGTACTATAAAAGTCCATTTGGTGACAAAGCCTTAAAAATATAAAAGAGTAATAATGAACCTTGAAAATAGGGCTGAAATTTCTAAAACATGGATTGTTTTTCATAAAATTTGTCATTTTCATATCCCAAGCCAGAATTATTACTCAGAAATCAGACATCTAGATCAAGTTGAAGTCAGGAATGGGAAATCATATAAAGTTGACTGTTTTAGGCCTAGTATTTATTTCAAGTTCTTGGTTAATCAAGGGGAAGTTTTTATAAAAATGTTACTACAAAATAATAAAAATTATAAAGCATAATAACTTATTCTCGCATTTTCCAACTCATGTGTACTGTAAAAAGTCATATGAGTATAACTCAGAAAGTTTTCTCAGGTCTGGTATATAAAACAAAGACTAAAGCCCTAGCCAGTTTGGCTCAGTGGATAGAACGTCAGGCTGCAGACTGAAGGGTCCCAGGTTTGATTCCGGTCAAGGGCATGTACCTCTCTCTGTTGCAGGCTTGATCCCCGGCCCTGGTGGGGCACATGCAGGAGGCAACCAATTTATGTCTCTCTCTCATCATGATGTTTCTATCTCTCTCTCCCTGGCCCTTCCTCTCCGAAATCAATAAAAATATATTTAAAAAAAGAGACTGAAAAATAATTTGTTCACCTTATACTTTATGTATTGCAGTCTCTAAATGTACGCATTAAAATTCTTCAGTGTCTTCTCACCTTTGAATTTTGCATTACTCAGACAATTTTAACTGCATATTCAAATGACTCTATACGTATATAAATTGTGTATGCCCTGAGTCAAATAGATAAAGGAGGAAACGCCTCATAAAAGTGTTATAATGGTGTCAGCACTCCGGTGTTTAGCATGGAAGCACTGCATCAAAGTTCCAAAAGATGTTTTAGAAGTTTATCTAATCTACCTCCAATGTCTTAAGTCAAGACTTAATTTCAGAGCTGAAATAAATTATTTTTTTATATTAGACTAGAGGCCCAATGCACAAAATTTGTGCATGGTAGGGTCCCGAAGCCTGGCTGGCGATCAGGGCCGATCTGTGGGGTGACCAGTGGAGCGATGGCAGGGGGAGGGTCCCTGCTGGCACCTGCCTTGGGCCTGCGAGCTTGGGGCAGTTCCTGCATTGAGCGTCTGTCCCCTGGAGTCAGTGAGCGGCATAGCGACTGGTTGTTCCACTGGTCATTCCCCCATTCAATTGATTTGCATATTAGGCTTTTATTATATAGGATTCTGAAAGCACAGCCACTACAATCAAGCTAGTGTCTTCACAGTCCCTGAATATTCAAGGCTTGCAAAAGAGTAAGGATACTGTTCTTACATTCTTAATTATGAGTTATAGAAACTGAGTATTAATTTCTTAGACAACCAGGCAACATATTGGAAGAATATCAGGAATTCACCGAATTGATAGGATGCTGAAAGGTTAAGCTTGGTGAAATGACAAGAGCTAATGATTTGCTCTAGAAGTTAAGGAATGTGAACAACAGCCAAGGTCTCACATTTTGGGAAGACTGTGTTTTTTATTGCTCATTCAGGATTCAATGTTGTTAGAAAGTGTGATTGACTAAGCCCAACCAGGAACAGCATGAACTGACCCATGCAGCCTTTGTAGGTGCGTCCCCACACAAAATGCTCATATTAAAACATTACTTTTAAGGCAGAACAAAATGAAATAAAAAATTTGGGATGCAACTGAATGAGAAAAAAGATGATGCAAAAGTGAGTACTATCCAATGTGATGTGTGGTCTGTGTGAGTGTCTGTGTGTGTGTGACATGGCTTTCTCTGTTAGTAAGAATGTCTGCAAGCTCATGTACACATGTTATATAAATGCTTCCATATCCAATCCCTAAAGACTCAAAAGCATCAAAGTGCCAGTCAGAAGACCGAAATGGGAATCCTATGAAAAGGAGCATGTGATTGTGTTTCTTGATCTGTAGTTACTTTATCGTTGAAAAGTGAGATTTATATGAAACTGACAACATAGAATGTTATGAGATGAGAATATTCCATGTCAAACCCATTTCTAAAATATAAAACACCACACATGAATTTACTTTTTCATTATTCAGATTTCTTTGTCTGGCTAGGAAGGCTGATTCTCTTTTCCCCCCTTTCCTTCTTTTAAGAACAGATCTCCTGTGCTTGTTCAATTCATACCAGAAGAAAGTTTGAACAGGCCTCTAAAGACTAGAACTACTCTCCCATGGCTGAGAAAGAAGTGCCAGGAAAACTGAAGAAGCAGTCATATATATATATTTTTTAAAGCAGAAACAGTTATCTTAACAGTGAAGAAAGTTGGGTTCACAATTTGAGCTCTAAGCAAAGGTGTAGCTTAGTCATTTTTATTTATGCCTTTAAAAGACCTCTTGTCTGGCCTTTATGAGACTTTTTCCTATTAGCTTGGATGTATTTCTTACCGCCCTGTGAGGAATTTTATAAATTGTTTATTATTTTTCTTTTTCAAAAATAAAAAAAGAATTTATAAGTCCCAGATTTCCCCCCTTCCATGTGGCCCTTATTAGTCTTCCCTGGGGGCTTTTTTACCCCCTGCCCTCCAACTTGAGGCTTAGCTGGGATGGTTCTTGCAGTCATAATTGAAAATTAATGATGAGAAGCAGCCCCAAACCACACCATTCCCTTTCCCTCCTCGGTCCAAGAGTGTACAATGCAGATTTTATTTCAGAGCCTGGAGAGGTGATTAATCGTCACAGGGCCCTGACACTGGCTTCAGATAAGTGGTGTAGTCTGGCAGGAACACAAATATGTGGACAGCATTCCGATTAATCTCTGAACACCGCATGGAAAGGAAAAAGTCTTTGCAAGGCCCCTATAAAGGGAGTTATTATTAGGAGGCCAAATTTTCTATAAAGAAAGGCTAATTTGCAGCCTTTGTGAACCTACCCAGGAGCAAAAGAGTTTCTACACTCAACTTATAAGGAGACTTTTCTCCAAATGAGAAGATGTAAATGGAGTGTGAGGGTGAATAAGAAGAAAACAAAAGTAAGAGGAAACGGACAATAAAAATCTATGGAATCATTACTGCTGGTCTGTGGGCCCTAAGAGGTTGGCCAGGAGCCATGACTTTGTTATTGCTCCAGTTGAAGAACGCAGATGGCCCTCAATATATATTTGAGTGGATGGATGAATGGAAAGTGTGCGTTTTTCAAGATGCAGCACTTATATTTGATCAATGATAGCTGAAAAAGAATATAAAGATGTTTTCTTCAACCTTTGATATCATTATTTTTATACTAATACTAAATAATGCGATGGTTTTCATAGTAATCAATGCCACGTTTTCCACCAGGATACTCCAAATGCATCATTCTTCAGGTTGGCTCACCATTCCCTTGCTGAATAAAGTCTACTACTTCTTATCACTGT
The DNA here is from genome assembly GCF_000412655.1 of Myotis brandtii. Lineage (NCBI taxonomy): Eukaryota > Metazoa > Chordata > Mammalia > Chiroptera > Vespertilionidae > Myotis > Myotis brandtii. Next base: position 2,719,255 of record NW_005358567.1, on the reverse strand, counting down.
GCCCCTGCATGGAGTACATACTTTGTTTACAGTATTTATAGATGTTGCAGTTACATGTTTAGGTTCTTTCTCTTTGATCAGCCTGTGAACTCCTTGGTGCATAGATCATGAGAGGCTCTTTCTCTTATCCATGGCATTGCATCTAACAGCTCCTCAAATGTTCTTTAAATTAAAAGCAATATGTATATCAATAAACTACTTTGATCCCAATCTCACATTTTCCTCTGACTTCATGATGTATAAAAAAGAAAAAAGTTCTCCTTCTAATTTTTGAAAATATAGCTATTGGATGGTCTTGCTTTGGATGGGACATCACTATTCTCTGGATGGAAGTTGGAAATTTGTCTTAGTGGGGACTACATAAGTGTGGATTTTTTTCTTTCATCCTGTCTAGACATGACACCTTTCTCCCTAATAGAAGCATAAGGGCTTTGTTGAGTTGGAGCTGGCACATAATTATTCCTATTTAACACTGGTAGTTTAGAGAGTCTGATAGCTTCAGAGGTAGATATTTTTTTTAATCTGTTATATAAAACTAGAGGCCCAGTGCATGAAATTCGTGCACAGGTAGGGCCCATAGGCCTGGCTGGCGATCAGGGCCAATCGGGGCTTTCTGGCTGCCAGCTGGGGCCTTCCTTTGTTCCTCGTCACCCTCTGGTGGTCAGCGCATTTCATAGCAAGCAATCAGTCTCCGGTCGAATTCCCGTGGGGTGATTTGCATATTAGGCTTTTATATATATAGATGTCTTTTTATTTCTAAATACTATTTGTTTATTTACACTATGAGAAGAGGGCCAATTTACTAATTACTTCTGTCAGTTAAACTATTTTATATTGATTAAATAGGTCTTGACATTCAATTGATATCAATTGATAGTATTCATTTAAAAAAAACTTGTATTTGGAAATATTTAATGAATATAGAAGAGTTCATAAATTATATTTTAAAAATGTTAACAGAATCAAAGCTATGTAACCATTACCAAAGTTAAGACATTGCCAGTAAAGGAGGAGGAGCTTCCTGTGCATTGTGTTTGGGTCTCATACTAACCTTCTCTCCTCAGTCAGGATAATCACTCTCTTGACTTTTATGAAAACTACTCCCTTGATTTACTGCAGCATTATCACCAATGTATATATCCATGTACTATATGTTTTTTTAAAAAATATCCAGGCTTGGAACTTTATATAAATACAGTAAAATGGTCTGTATTCTCTTATTATTAATTTTTGATCCTCACATTATGTTTATAATTTTAATTCATGTTGACAGTTGTAGCTATAATTCATTTATTTTAATTGCTCTTCAGAATTATATGACTAGACTACAATCTATTTTATCTATTTTACTTTCACTTACATTTAAATTATTTATTTTAGGTTATTTATAGAAACATTCTTAAAAAAAACAAACCCTTATAAACATCTATTGACATGCATAGGAAGATATTCAGGGTTTTTCTAGGGTATATACCTAGGAATGGAAAGCATACATTTAGCTTTTTTAGGTAATGTTAAACTTGCTTCCAAAGTAATTTTTCTTACTGACTCAGACAGCACTGTTTGAGTGTTGCCACTCAATTCTTCAGTTCTTTAGCAGTACTTGGTACCTATCAGATTTTCTACATATTTGCTTATTTGTTTATCAGTTTTCCTTTTTAGTGAAGTGTCTTTAAAATATTTACTTATATTTCTATTATAAACAAAATTGTATTTTAAATTTCATTTTTTTCATATACATAAATATTATTGATTTTCATGTATTGACTCTGAAACCTACAACCTTGTTAGAGTAACTTATAAATTCTAACAGTTTTTTATTTTTGTTAGATTCTCTAGAAGAGAGCTAAAATTTTATACATTTTCAGAAAGCAAAGTGTCTTTATAGTTTTACTTCTTCCTTTCCAATCTATATGTGTTATATTTTTCTGGATTTATTGTACTTACTAGGGCCTCCAGGACAATATTGAATAGCAGTGATAAAGAAGAAATCCTAGGAGAGAAAATGGCGGCCAAATAGGAAGCAATGTGGTCTACCTCCTCCTAGGGCCAGGCCAGAAAAGCAACTAAATTGGAGAACATCCACCCTGAATTAACACATTAGACACAGCTGAGGAGACAATTTTCAATAAGGGAGGGCAGAGGACACCTAGAGAACACTGCTTGCCAGCCATAGCCCATGTGGAACCACCACCTTGCCCTGACAGTGAGTGGCACAGTACCTCCCAACAGGCTCCCAGACATCTGCAGGGAGCATGCACTGCCAGAATGAGCTCCCACACCAGGCCTTCTCACCGGCTCACGGGGACCCAGCGTCTTAGGATCTGGCTCCAAGACCCCACAGTGAGTGCAAGCCAAGGGGAACCCTGTGCCCCTCCCCAGCCTAGACCCCAGAACCATGCTGATAGCCAGACTCAAATCCACCAGGAACCTGCTCCACCCCCAGCACCAGAACCTGCTGCTGGGACAACCAGGCACAACCCATAGTATGGCAAAGGAGCAAAGGAGCAAAGAAGCACAGTGTGTGTCTCACTCCAGGCTCAAGAAAGCAGGGACTGTGCTACCCAGAGCAACCCACACCCACTTCTCCCCAGCCCCTGGGACAGTCCTGCAGTGGCTACCTGGAGCAACCCAGCACATGCCTCACTCCAGGCAATAAGAAAACACTGCCTGGAAAACCTGGAGCAAGCTGATATACCCAGCCTGGAGCTACAAGACTGTGCCACAAGTGTACTGCCAGAGGGACCTAGGGTGCCACCCTGCCACGGTGCCAGGGCTGCACAAGGAATTGCATGTCAGAGGGCTCTGGGTCCTCACAGGGAACCACACACCAGAGGAACTATGAATGTGCCCCCACCACCGCAAGCATCTCAAGCAGACAACTGAGGGACCAGATCCATGGGAGAAGAGATACAACTCAGAGCAGAGACAATAAAGGTGTGAGACTCAAGGCAGACCCAGCTTCTGGGCTAACGTTTTCCAGACGATTGCCCTAATAGGGTCTTCAACTTCTTAAATCCCAAGCAGGGTTCCCAGGGTCAGAAAGAGATAGCAAAAGTAGGGAGACAAACAACCCCTCAAAGAAAGAAAAAGAGGAATCACCAGAAAAGGAACTAAAGAAAATGGAGGCATGCAATATGTCAAAAAAAGAATTCGGAGTAAGGGTCATGCAGTTCATAAACCAGATGGTTGAGAAAATCAACAGCTTATGTAAGAATAAAGAGAAAATTAAAAAAAATGATATAGCTAAAATAAAAATCACAATGGAAGGTTTCAATAGTAGATTAGAAGAAGCAGAGGACCGAATTAGTGAGTTAGAAGATAAGGCAAAGAAACACACCCAATCTGAAAAGCAGTTGGAGAAAAAAGTTAGAAAGCAGGAAGAGAGCTTAAGGGAGCTTTGGGTCAACATGAAATGAAGTAATATATGTATAATAGGTTTCCAGAAGGACAAGAAGAGGACCAAGGATTAGAAAAGCTATTTTAAGAAATAATGACAGAAAACTTCCCTGATTTGGGGAAGAAAATGTCACACAAGCACAGAGAGTCCTAAACAAGATGAACAGCACAAGACCCACACCAAGGCATGTCATAATTACAATGGCAAATGTAAACGACAAAGAGAGAATCTTAAAGGCTGCAAAAGAGAGACAGAGTTACCTACAAAGGATCTCCCATTAGATTATCAAATGATTTCTCAACAGAACACCTCAGGGCAGAAGGGAATAGAATAAAGTATACAAACTGATGCAAAGCAAGGGACTGAATTGAAGAATACTCTATTCAGCAAGGTTATTATTAAAAATTGAAGGGGAAATCAGTAGCTTCACAGACAAAAAAAAAGGCTAAGGGTGTTATCACTACCAAGCCAGCAATGCAAGAAATGCTAAAGGGACTGTTGTAAAAAGAAGAAATAGAAAGGGAAGAAGGAACACAGGCATAAAGAACAAAAATG
>NW_005358567.1:2712982-2714947 GCF_000412655.1 Myotis brandtii | reverse complement strand
TACATAAAAAAAAAAACTTCTGGAAGATATTAAGGGAGATATTGACAGCAATACAATCATAGTAGGGGACTTTAATACCCCATTGACATCACTGGATAAATCCTCTACACAAAAAGTCTGCAGCAAAGAAACATCAATCCTAAACGACTCACTAGCTCAGAAACACTTAATCAACATCTTCAGAATATTTCACCCCAAAGCTACATGGAACATTTTCAAAGATAGACCACATATTGGGATACAGGCAAGGTCTCTTCAATTTCAAGAAGATTGAAATCATATCAAGCATCTTCTCAGATCACAATGGAATAGTATTAGAAATAAACTACAATAAAAAAATTAAAAAATTTCAAACACCTGGAGACTAAATAGCATGCTATTAAACAATGATTGGGTTACCAAAGAAATCAAAGAATAAATAAAAAACATCCTGGAAACAAATGACAATGAAAACACAACAATCCAAAGTCTATGGGACACAGTGAAAGCAACCCTGAGAGGGAAGTTCATAGCATTGTAGCCCTACCTCAAAAAACAAGAAAAAGTGGTAATAAATTATCTAACTCTACAACTGAAAGAATTAGAAAGACAGCAATAAGAAAAGCCCAGAGTGAGCCGAAGGAAGGAAATAATAAAGATCAGAGTGAAAACAAATGATATAGAAACCCAAAAAACAACAACAACAACAAAAACAAATACAAAAGATCAATGAAACCAATAGCTGGTTCTTTGAAAGGATAAATAAAATTGATGAACCTCTAGCCAGGCTCACCAAGAAGCAAAGTGAGAGGACCCAAATAAACAAAATCAGAAATGAAAGAGGCGAAATAACAGCGGACCCCACAGAAACACAAAGGATTGTAAAAAAAAATACTATGAACAACTCTATTCCAACAAACTGGTCAACCTAGAAGACATGGACATATGCCTAGAAAAATACTACCTTCCAAAACCCAATCAGGAAGAATAAAAAAATCTGAATAGACTGAAATTATAGAGGAAATTGAAGCAGTAATCAAAAAGTTCCAGCACACAAAAGCTCTTGTCCGGATGACTACAGAGGCAAGTTTTACCAAACATTCCCTCCTATCCTCCTCAGACTATTCCAAAAAATTCAAGGGGAAGGAACACTTCCAAGCTTTTTCTATGATGCCAGCATTACCCTAATCCCAAAACCTGATAAAGGCACTACAAAGAAAGAGAATTACAGGGCAATATCTCAGATAAACATAGATGCTAAAATCCTCAACAAAATCCTAGCAAATTGGATTCAGCATTACATTAGAAAGATCATACACCAAGACCAAGTGGGATTTATTCCGGGCATGCAAGAGTTGTACAATATATAAAAATCAATAAATGTGATATATCACATAAACAAATTGAGACAAAAAATCACATCAACCAATGCAGAAAAAGCATTTGACAAAATCCAACACCCTTTCTTGATAAAAACTCTCAGCAAAGTGCAAATAGAGGAATCATATCTCAACATAATAAAAACCTTACATGACAAACCAACAGCCAACATCATACTCAATGGGCAAAAACTAAAAAAATTTCCCCTAAGAACAAGAATAAGACAGGGATGCCCACTCTCACCACTCTTGTTTGACATAGTACTGAAAGTGCTACCCATAGCGATCAGACAAGAAGAAATAAAAGGCATACAAATTTGTAAAAGAAGTAAAATTGTCATTATTCACAGATGACATAATATTGTACATAGAAACCATCAACAAAAAAACAAGAAAGCCCACTGCATGGGAGAACATATTTGCCAATGCTATATCCGATAAGGGTTGAATCTCCAACATTTACAGGGAACTCATACAACTTAACAAAAGAAAGATAAACAACCCAATCAAAAAATGGGCAACTGACCTAAATAGATACTTGTCCAAAGAGGACATAAGGAAGGCCAAGAGATATATGAAAACATGCTCAAAGTCACTAATCATCTGA
>NW_005358567.1:2709597-2712202 GCF_000412655.1 Myotis brandtii | reverse complement strand
GACTACATCAAAATAAAAAGCTTTTGCACAGCAAAAGAAACCATCAACAAAACAACAAGAAAGCCCACTGCATGGGAGAACATATTTGCCAATGTTATCTCTGATAAAGGCCTAATCTCCAAAATTTATAGGGAACTCATACATCTTAACAAAAAGAAGATAAACTATCAAATCAAAAAATGGGCGAAGGACTTAGACACTTGATGAGTGGATTCTTACCATTTGCAATAACATGGATGGACATGGGGAGCATTATGCTAAGTGAAATAAGCCAATGGGAGAAAGATAAATTTCACATGATCTCACTCATTTATGCAATATAATGAACAACATAAACTGATGCACAAAAATAGATACAGAGACAGAGAAGCATGGAACAGACCATCAAATTTCAGAGGGAAGGCAGGAGAAGAAGGGGAGGGGGGTTAAGAGACCAACTAAAGGACTTATATGCATGCATATAAGCATAATCAATGGACACATACACTAGGGGTGTGAGAGCATGTGTGGGGTGGGGGAGGGTAGGGGTGTCTGTGGAGAGGTCAATGAAGACATATGTAATACTATATGTAATACTTTAAACAATAAATAATTTTTAAAAAAGTAAAAAATATTTAACCTAAATTTTTTTTAAAAAAAGAAATCCTTGCTGTATGTAATACTTTAAACAATAAATAATTTTAAAAAAAGTAAAAAATATTTAACCTAAATTTTTTTTTAAAAAAAGAAATCCTTGCTTTGTTCCCAATATTAGTTAAAAATTATTCAGTCTTTCACCATTAATAATATATTACCTATAGTGTTTATTAGATGCCTTGTCTTAGGTGTAGGAAGCTCCATTAAAAAAAATATTTTTCAATTGATTTCAGAGAGGAAGGAAGAGGGAATAGAAACCTTCAATGCTGAGAGAGAATTATTGATCAGCTGCTTCTTGCATTCCCCATGGGGATCAAGCAGGCAACCCAGGCATGTTTCCTGACCTGGAATTGAACCATGACCTCCTGGCTCCTAGGTCAACGCTCAACCACTGAACCACACCGCTGGGGTAGGAAGTTGCATTTTATTCCTGATTTGATGAGAGTTCTTATGCAGAATAGGTATTGATTTTTGCCAAATGATTTTCTGTAGCTATTGACACAATTATGTTTTTCTCTTTTCTCTTTTCTTTGCTTAAGATTATGGATTACATTGATTTATTTTTTTAAATAAACCAATTTTGCAAAATGAGGTAAGTGCCACTTGGATACAATATGGTTTCTTTTCTCTACATTAATGGATCAGTATGATAATTTTCATTAAGGATTTATTTCCATATTCAGGAAAAATATTGATCTGTAGTTCTTTGTTTGTTTGTTTTTATTTATCTTGTAATATTATATCTGCATTTGGTACTAGGGCAATGATGTTTGGGAAGTGTTCCTTTCTCTTCTATTTCCTGGCAAATATTGCATAGAATTGGAATTATTTATCCTTTAAATACTTTGTATCATTCACCAGTTAAACTAATTGTCCTGGATATTTCCTTTTAAAACTAAAAATTAAATTCCTTTAATGGTTATAAGATGATTCATGTCATTTCAGCTTGGATGCATTTTTATAGTTTATGAGATTTGAAGACTTGGTCTACTTTAAGTTGATGTATCTAGTATTTCCTTCTTATCCTTTTATTTTCATCACTATTTATCCCTTCTATGGCTTCTTCCACCTTCACACCCCCTCCACGCTCTGCCCCCTACCCTGCATTCACCACAATGTTATCCATGTCCATGAGTGCTCTATTCTTTCTTGCTCAATCCCTCCACCCCCCACATCCTCTGCCCCAATAGAATCTGTAGTGAAATTCCTTCTTTCATTCAAAATACTGGGTTGGAAAGTACTTTGCTTTTTCCTCTTACATTTCTGGAAAGAGCATTTTATTATTTCTTTAAATTAATTAATTATTTTTTAATCTTCACCTGAGGATATTTTTCCGTTGATTTTTAGAGATAATGGAAGAGAGGGGGAAAGACAGAGAGAAATATCAATATGAGAGAAACACATCAATTGGTTGTCTCCTGCTGGAGCCTGACCAGGGCCCGGGCTAGGGAGGAGCCTGCAACTGAGGTATGTACCCTTGACCCAAATTGAACCAGGGACCCTTCAGTCCTCAGGATGATGTTCTATCCACTGAGCCAAACCAGTTAGGGTTGGAAAGAGTATTTTAGAATTGTTTTATTTCTTCTCTATATATTTGGAGAAATTTATTTACAAGTGATATCACCAGGATCTCAGTTTGGTCATTGTTGTCTGTGGTGATGCTTTATTTATTTACTAGAGGCCTGGTGCACAAAAATTTGTGCACTCGGGGGTGTCCCTCAGCCCGGCCTATGCCCTCTCGCAGTCTGGGACCCCTCGGAGGATGTCCACCTGGGGGATCGGGCCCAAGATGGCAGTCAGACATCCCTCTGGCAGCCCAGCAGCCCTCGGGGGATGTCCACTTGCCAGCGGGGAGCAGGCCTAAGCTGCAGTCGGACATCCTTAGCACTGCTGAGGCGGGAGAGGCTCCCACCACCACTGCTGTACTGGCAGCCATCAGCTTGGCTTGTGGCTGAGCAGAGCTCCCCCT
>NW_005358567.1:2705415-2707663 GCF_000412655.1 Myotis brandtii | reverse complement strand
TTTATTAATTTTTGTTTTGTTTTTTAGCAATGTGCATAGTAATCAACTTATTTATACACTAGAGCTTAATTTAAAATTCCCTTATTGGTAGAAATGGGAGTAATTTGGTATCTTAGTTTATTAATTATATTACTTTATGAAATAGCCCTTTATATTTTTTTTGCCAATTTATTCCTGAAAAAGTTTATAGTGCTGATATTTCTTGGCCTTGAGGTAAATATACTTTTGTTAGGAGAAAATATGGCCTAATTACCCCTCATATAAATTTTTGCTATTTTATATTCCTGTAACCAATATACAACAATGGCTATTTCCCACAGCCTCACCAACAAATATTACCAAATTTTTATTTTTTTCCCTTATCTTACTGATAAGAAATTTTATCTCAGTGTCACTGATGTTATAACTCAAGTGACTGTATATTTGAGGGTTTGTATGCACACTGTTTTCCTATCTTAATTATGAAATAAAAACAGCTAGTGTAAGTCTTGTGTCTTAATTTAACAAATACATTTCTTAGTCTTTTGAAGTTCCATATAAATTTAGAATCATTGCAAACATTTTCAAACAGACAGATACACATACTCATGCACATACAGCTTGAATTTTGAATGAGATTTCACACAGGTCAATTTTGGATTTTATTCTACATGCATAGACAAACAAATGGAGGATTCATAAAATTTGGCAGATGAGGAGAGTCAAGTTATATAAGCTTTTTTGTTGTTGACCATCTCAAATCCCAGTGATTTTATATAATAAACATATTTCTCTCTCAGATCATATATGGGTCAAAAGGAAAGCTCAGAGGATGATGGTTATGCAAGAACCAGACTGAGCCTCTGAAGCAATGCTCATTTTAACAAGTCCTCCCGAGATTCCCACGGCACAGGCACAGCAGAGTGCACATAGCACACTGTTTCTTCAAGCTTCCATCTAGAAGTTATATATCACAATCGTTCACAATTGCCAAAGCATGTCATAAATCCACACCCAACTTCAAAGGGGGCCAGGGATCTACATTCTTACTCTATGCCCAGAAAAAGGAGATTTGTAAATGCCTCTAATGGCTTATGAACGTGATCATTAATGCACCCTCTCTACAGTGAATGGAAGAATCTATGAATCTATTTATTAAGCAGTCACATTTAATTATGCTGATTTATCAAATTAAAAATGTGTCCTGGGCCTGTTTGTGGGCAAAGCACTGTATAATCTTACATGAAAAATGAATATGTACTAGTACATCAAAAAAATAAAAATAAAAAAATAATATATATATATACATACATGGCAATGGGGTAGTGCTTCTTTTTGTTTTTCCTGGCTGGATGAGGAAGAAAAAGTTGAATGTGTCTTGATCATGAATATATCATAATTATAATTCTATTTGGACGATTTATTATTGGCAGCAGTTCTCTGCCTGTAAAAATGATCTGCTCAAACATATTAGGCATTTACTACCTTTGTCTCCAGAGTGCCGTCTCCAGGATGAAATTCACTATCTTGTAATGTGGCTCAAGTGAGGCTTATTTCACTGCTTTCCAGACAAGGGAATGGGGTGATACTCATAATAATCAAAGTAAAATCTGACTTAATTATGGCCCCACTACCCCATTAGTCTGTGGAACTTTTCACTGAGTCTATCAAAACCCCAGACAGAGGCATGGATTGATGACCTTACCCAGTCAATGCTCTTATTCAGAGACATGGCAAAAAAAATAAAAAAAAATAGCCTTTGGTAGTTTATACACATTTATGTCACTTACTTTTTATAACAAGGCTGTGAAAGTATAACAGAGTGAAATGCTCAGCCTCTTCAACTTCATCTTTGCTCCCATGGCCTTCAGCCTATTAGCTTCTGCTTATTCTCGCATATAGCAGACATGCTAATCATTAGAGGGATTCTGCTTGTGGCTGGAATTTTACAAGGGCAGCTTCTCCCATTTTCCATTCCCTTGTCATAAAAGCCTAAACTCTGGACTTTGATCAGATTCATTTGAGGAACCACTAGGGTTTCTATCTTCTCAGTTGGCACCTTCTCGATTAATAAACCTTTCTTTACACCAAACACTAACATTTGAATTTTGGTTTCTCAAGCATTGGGCACACGGAGTTTGGGTAAAGTCCAAAGGCATCATTATTAGTAATTGTTGGAAATCATATTTGAACATAGCCTATCTGATTTACAAAGATAAACTTTTAAAAAATATATATATTTTTATTGATTTCAGAGAGGAAGGGATAG
>NW_005358567.1:2685574-2705391 GCF_000412655.1 Myotis brandtii | reverse complement strand
GAGAGAGAATCATGGATCGGCTGCTTCCTGCAAGTCCCCCACTGGGGATCGAGCCCACAACCAGGGCATGTGCCCTTGACTGGAATCGAACCTGGGACCCTTCAGTCCAAAGGCCAACTCTCTTTCCACTGAGCCAAACCAGCTAGGGCTACAAAGACAAACTTTTAACTACTATATCACACTGATCTCTTATTCTTTTATCTGAATAAAGATTGATCATTGCATAAATGACTAAGTAAGATCATCATGACTCAATTATCTTACACTAGAGGCCTGATGCACAAAATTCATGCAAGGGCCTTGGCCTCAGCCCCCACTCGCCTCTGACATGGCTGGGGGCCTCTGTTCCCTCTGCCGTAGCCCCCTCCTGCTGTGGCTTTGGAAGAAAAGATGTCCATCATTGATTGGCTGCCTCCTGCACACCCTTACTTGGGATCGAGCCCACAACCTGGGCATGTACCCTTGACTGGAATCGAACCTGGGACCCTTCAGTCCAAAGGCCAACTCTCTTTCCACTGAGCCAAACCAGCTAGGGCTACAAAGACAAACTTTTAACTACTATATCACACTGATCTCTTATTCTTTTATCTGAATAAAGATTGATCATTGCATAAATGACTAAGTAAGATCATCATGACTCAATTATCTCCAAAGGCCAACTCTCTTTCCACTGAGCCAAACCAGCAAGGGCTACAAAGACAAACTTTTAACTACGATATCATCATGGTGATTTTGGCTTAATGAACATGTAGTTTATCTTTTCAACAAGTTATTTTCTATTTGTCTAATTAGCATATTATGCTTTTATTATTACAGATAAGAGATATTAGCAAAAAATAAAATAACTTTATAGTTGTTTAAAATACTTAATGTTTATGAAAATACAAAAAAAAAGAATCCATGGGTAGATGTAGATGGTGATTTTGGCTTAATGAACATGTAATTTATCTTTTCAACAAGTTATTTTCTATTTGTCTTTTTTTTCTTTCAATTTCAGGACTAATGTCTTAACATGCACTCATAATTTTGCTATAGACATTTATTCATGCCAAGCTAAAACATATAAAATATAAATGACTTCTCTGAAAAAACAGGCCATGAAAATATCACCATAGAAGATACAATAGAAGTGAAATCATTTGTTATTTTTCTCTTGAAAGTAGTAAATATAGAATTAAAAAAAAGTCATTAGAGCTAAAGATGACCAGAGACATGTCTTAGTTCAACCACTCCTATGTCAGAGAAGGAGAAATAGTCTCATTGGAAGGAACTGAAGATTGATTTTCCCCAAATTGTACAGCTACACCTACCCTGTGAAAGAACAGCTTAATAAGGTTTCTCTACTCTAGTAGAAGAGTCCCGGTGAGTAACAGCGGGTTACTTAGATATTTGTGCAGACTCAATCATGGGACTCCAAATAAGTGTATCTTGGCCTAGCTTAAGCTGTGACTTGATGAAAGAATACAGGCCTTTAGGGTCCTTCCACCATACACTTCAGCTTGTTATGACTTCAAAAGAAGAATAATTGTATCTTTCCTGAATCACAAATACATACTTTTGCCCAAGTACATTAAGGGAACTGAGCACCAAGGGAAAGTGTTTCATCGACCCATATGTGCTCATAATGAATTAGAAAAAGCTCAAACCACCTATGGCTAAATGAAATTATGGACTTGCGATAGTTTTCTGACCCATATCCATCAAAATGTCTAAAGGATATTAGCAGACAGCAGGCATGCAACCTGGAAATAATAGGGCAACTATTAATCTCTTACACTGCTTGATTCTGCTTTGGGCAAATGGGACAAAGACAATATATGTGACTAAAATGAGAAACATTGATTTCCAAAGAACAACATACTTGACTTTTGTTTTGTTTTGTTTTGTTTTGTTTCTGGAAAGAACTATCAGGGTTAACTATAAAAATACACCTTGATCAGTTTCTCAAGAGTCTGGTATTCACTGAACATCTTTGCCTTGGAATCCTGTTAGGCAAACATGAGGAAATATTCCTAAAATTAAATTCCAGCCTTCAAGCTAGTTGTGGGCTCTTGAGAAAAATATATGTATCCCACTATTGTCATAAGATGAAGGACATAGGCAGCATTTACTAGTACCTCTCAACTCATTAATGAGAACTAAATGTGATACATTTAAGAAATATAGAAAGTGGCAAATAAACAGGAACTATATTACTCTGATCCTTATTTGATGCTCATGTTAGATGAAGCACAACAACAACAAAATACTTTGCTTATTGAGACATTCCTAGAGGAAAAGGGAACATTGAAATGCAAGAAAAGAAACATCTCACCAAGCTGAGTATGCCTAGGGTCTGCTATGAAACCCAAAATTGTTTTGCCAGCTACTGATGCCAGTGTCCTGCTCCATGATCAACAATTCAAGATAAGGAAATATTTCTTTTGTGGTGCTGAGCCTGCAAGTAATTTCTTAGGTGGTAGCTCTCCTTTACAATGTTCAGAATGAAGTGAAATGATGCTGAATTATAGATTACTGCCTTTCCATAAGGACCAGCTTTGAGAATTTAACCTCATATATATTCTAGGTTAACGTGTTGTAGTACTTACATCTTCCTTAACAACTGAGTTTTCAAACTGGTTTGAGAACTCATTGTGGAGGTGTCAGAAGGCAAAGAAAGTGTGCATTTAGGAATTCAGAGTCACAGTTTCTGCCACCTCAGGATACACATGTTCCTTTAATACCAGGGGTACTCTACTTTTGACCATGCATACTCATATAGACACTATTATGATGTAGTTTTTTTTGCATTTTAATTTATTACTCTATACATATTATGCATTCAATGAAAATGCAATTCAAAAGATAAATTTTGGTATCCTACCCCATGAAAATAATGCAATTCATTATGCGATAAGTAAATAACACTTGGTCAATAAAAATATGTGAATGGTAAGGATGGAAAAAAGGTAATGTTTCAAGTTGAATGAAAAATAATTCTTTGATTTGAAAGGGTGGGTTATGCAGCTGGGAAATTATCCCAGACAGTTGGAATCACTCACAAGAAACATTCAAGAAAAATAGAAATAATAGGGTTTCAAAAATAAAATGAAATAAACAAATATCTACCATGTATCAAGTGCTTTGCATATTTTGTCTCACGTTAGCTTCAGGATAACTCTGATAAATAGATATTATCTTCCACTTACAGAGGGAAATAAAAAGATTCAGTTACTTGCTAAATATTATAGATTTACTCTGAATTTTACATAAATGGAATTTTACATAAATGAAATTTTACATAAATGGAATTATACAGTATGCATTCTATTTAGTCTAGCTTACAAATAGTCAGCATAAGAATACATATATTTCTCTTCCATAGTTAATGTTAAGCTTTAAATATCTGTTTTTCATCTATACCTAGAGTTCTCATACCTATTGGACCCAACATGTTAAGTCAACTTCATTGATGTATTACTTACATAAAATAAACTGTCCATAAATTACATCATTAGATAAGTTATAAGAAATGTATTTTCTTGTGAACCCACTTCCACAATTAAGATACAGAGTCCCCTCATGCATAAAAGATTTCTCTAATCCATCTCCCTTTCACCATCAGAGAAAACCATTGCTCTGTTGTCTGACACTATACATTAGTGTGACTTTTCTAAAATTTTACATAAATGGAATTATATAGTATGCATTCTATTTGGTCTAGCTTCTTTCACTCAACATCCTGATTTTAAGATGCTTTCATATTGTCCCATGTATCAGTAACTTGAACATTTTTGCTGCTGAGCAGTATTCCTTTCTATGAATATACCATACTAGAAGCCCGGTGCTTTGTTGGGTTAATTTGTATACTCTTCTGATTGGCTGATGAGCGTAGTGAAGGTATGGCCAATTAGCATCTTTGTCTTTTATTAGTGCAGATGTTTTATATCCAATCAACTTTTGGAAATTTAGGTTGTTTCTCACATTTGGCTACTATGAATAATTCTACTAAAGATATTCATGTAAAATCTTTGTTTGGGTATGTGTTTTCATTTTTTTTTGAGTAAATATATATGAGTCCAATAAATTATTCTTTAAGAAATATATGTTTAACTGTTAGAGCAATAATTTTCAACCTTTTTCATCTCATGGCAGATGTCAACTAATTACTAAAATTCCACAGCACACCAAAAAATATACTATATTTTTTGCCAATCTGACAAAAAGTAGGTTTAATATTAAGTGATTAAAAAATAATAATAATAACTACCTACCATTTTTGCCCCAAAGTGAGTTTTTAAAAATCAGGTGCCTATACTTGCATATAAATACTAGAGGCCTGGTGCATGAAATTCATGCACTCAGTGGGGTGGGGAGAGGGTCCCTCAGCCCGACCTGCGCCCTCTTGCAGTCCAGTAGCCCTGCTTAAGCTGGCAGTCGGACATCCTTAATGCTGCTGTGGAGGCAAGAGAAGCTCCCACCACCATTTTGCTGCGCTCACCAGCCATGAGCCCGGCCTCTAGTTGAGCAGATTTCCCCTGTGGGAGCGCACTGACCACCAGGGGGCAGCTCCTGCATTGAGCATCTGCCACCTGGTGGTCAGTGTGCATCATAGCAACCAGTCATTCTGCCATTGGGCCGAAACTGGCTCTCCAACATCCCCTGAGGGGTTCCAAATTGCAAGAGGAAACAAGCCAGACCAAGGGACCACACTGGTGCATGATTGGTACCAGAGATGGACTTAGGAGGTTGGCCAGCCAGGGAGGTACCAGGGGAGAGCTCCAGGGCATGTCCAGCCTGTCTTGCTCAGTCCCGATTGGCCAGACCCCAACAGCAAGTTAACCTACCGAACAGATCATCTGCTCCCTGGTGGTCAGTGCACGTCATAGTGACTGGTAGACCAGTTGACTGTCTGCCCTCTCATGGTCAGCGCATGCCATAATGAGTGGTTGAGCTGCCTTAGCGTATCATAAGCATATTATGCTTTGATTGGTTGAATGGCTGACTGAGCGACCAAACACTTAGCATATTAGGCTTTTATTATAAAGGATGTCTGGTACCAAGAATTAACCAAGCAGACACAACCTTATTATACAATATTACCCACAAGATGCAAATTTATTATGTGAACTATATATTTACTAGAGGCTTGGTGCACAAAAATTCATGCATTCAGGGGGATCCCTCTGCCTGTCCTGAGCCCTCTCACAGTCCAAGACCCCTCAGGGGATGTCCACTTGCTGGCTTAGGCCTGCTACCCTGGGGCTAAGCCAGCAGTCAGACATCCTTAGCACTGCTGACGAGGTGGGAGAGGCTCCCGCCACCACCTCTGCACTCGCAAGCCATCAGCCCAGCTTGTGGCTGAGCGGAGCTCCCCCTGTGGGAGTGCACTGACCACCAGGGGGCAGCTCCTGCATTGACCATCTGCCTTCTGGTGGTCAGTATGCATCATAGTGACTGGTCGTTCCTGGTCCATTCCACAGATATGGTCATTTCGCAAATTACCCTTTTATTATATAGGATAGAGGCCTGGTGCATGGGTGGGGGCTGGATGGTTTGCCCTGAAGAGTGTCCCAGATCAGGGTGGGAGTCCTGCTGGTGCCTGGACAGCCTGGGTGAGGGGCTAATGGCCGTTTTCAGGCTGGCCATGCCCCCAGGTGACCCAAGCTCCCAGCCTCTCCTTTTTCTTCTGGGATTTATTTATCTTCTATAATTGAAACTTTGTAGCCTTGAGCGGAGCCCAGGGCTGGCCAGGGCAGGCGAGAAGCTTGGTTTCCTCCATCACCGGGGGCAACCCAAGCCTCCTGCTTGCTCCAGCTCTGTGGCTGCCGCAATCTTAGTTGGGTTAATATGCATACTCGCTCCTGATTGGCTGGTGGGCATGGCTGGTGGGCGTGGCTTGAGCGTAGCAGAGGGATGGTTAATTTGCATGTTTCTCTTTTATTATATAGGATGGTTCCGGACAGGATAATAAAAATATATATTTAAAAAAAGAAGAAAAGTAAAAAACAAAATATTCAATAAAATAAAATAATTAATTTAAAAATTATTAAAATAATTTATTTATATATATATATATGAAAAAATTTCCACTTTCTTTAATCTATCTATATATTCTTCTATTTTTTTGGAAAAGGAGAATAGAGTAGAGAGCAAATAGGCCTGAGTTTGGAGAGCAAAATTAATTAAGCTATTAATAGAAGAAGAGAGCACGAGCAGAGGGGAAAAACAAAAGCACAAAATAAAAACAAACAACAAGAAGAAAAATATTGGCTAGTGCAAAAATAGAAAAGAGAAGGGTGAATAGACTTGGAGCAGGGGAGAGGAAATTATATATATGAGTAAGCCAACAGAGACTGCTATAATAGTAATGTGTCAATAAATCAGATAAGAAGATCAATTTTTTAAAAAGTGTAAAAAGAAAGGAGAGAGAAAAAATAAAGCAGGAACAAGAGAAGAGAAACAGGATGAAAAAGGGAGAAATGAGTAAGAAAAGGCTGGCAAAAAGAAAAAAATGAGATAAAGTAAAATAATGATAAAAAAATAAAAATAGAATGTGGAACACTAGTCAAAAAGAAATAAAATGTTAATAATAATAATAATAATAATAATAAATAAAATAAAGATAACTGTATTGTTTTACACTTCTCCTAGCTGTGTATGAAAGCTCTTATTGCTACATGTCCAGGCCAGCACCAAGTATTCTGTTTTTAAATTGTTTTAGTCTCTCAGTAATTATAAAGAAGTAGCTCAGTGTGACTTTAATTTGCATTTTCCTAATAGCTGGCTAATGATGTTGAGAAGCTTTTTAATTGCTTATTTATCATTCAGGTATCTTCTCTGTGAAATGCCAAGTCAAATGTTTTACACACTTTTTAAAACGGAGTTCTCTTGTCAAGGTCTTTATATACTATTGAAAGAAGTCATTCGTATTGTGAATATTTTCTCCAGGTCTGTCTTCTAACTTTCTTTTCTTAAGGGTGTTTTTGCAAGGCCAAACTATTTTATTAAGAAAATGTTAGTTATTATTTTATATGATTACCGCTCTTCCTATCACATCTGGAAAACTGTAGTCTAATGCAACATTTTTCTCTAGAAGTTTAATTCATTGAAATTTTACATTTAGATTTATTAGTTCAAGGTCACTCTGTTAATTCGAATCAGGCTACTACTTGGGCTTAAACTGTTTGGGGCCAAGTCTTAATTGCTACTATCTCTTAACTGCTACTGTCTTCCATAAATATTAAAACCTACAATATTATGACATAAAAATTGTAAAATGTAGGTTCTACTCTCAATGAGCTTTGCAGTCCTGTGGAATAAATTAGGAAAATACATGAAAAGGCAACTAGCAATTTCAAAATATAGCAAGGACTTTTTTTCTTATAGAAATTAGAGGAGATAAAATTGAATTGAAGATAAATAATATATTCCTGAAGAAGTGGCATTGGATCTGTCCTTAGAAATAAAAAATAAATGGAGGAGGAGGGGGGGTGTATATTTCTAACTTACCAGTAACTGACAAAATGCTATATTGTGGGCATTTATCTCTGTATATCACTGCAATGAAGTGAAGGTGTCACAGAATCCATCTGTCCTATAGGTATCACTAGATGTTAAAATTAACCACTGACACAGTGATAGCTATTGAGGCTATTTGGGCACTATTTAATTTTCAAAATGCATTATCTGCAGAGCAAGGTTAATTAATAATTAAGGAATTTGTTTTTATCCATTTAGCTCTAATGGCTAATTCAAGATCTGTATTGGTGCTTTGATTTCAGAATTGCACCTGATTGTCTCAATTCTGGGAACTTGGCCAATCTAGTATATAGTCACAAGTTGATACTCTTGTGAAGAAATTCAATTAATTTTTTTAAATTATGAAATTGTAACTTCCTCCATAGCAACTGGGAGCAAAAGAATGAATATTTATCATCTTTCTCCATGTTGGAAGAGTGTAGGCTTCCTAAACGGAAGAGTATTTGGAGGAACAGAGTCATCTCCCTGTTGAAGTCAGATCCAGTTAAATTGTAACTGGTTTCTTGAACACATTCTAATTCTGCAAAATTATTTTGGCTTTGGTTTTGTAATCTGAGGTTTACCTCATTCCCTAAAGAAATTCCCTAAAGAAATGCATAATACTATATAATAAAAGGGTAATATGCAAATTGTCCCCTCAAACCAGGAGTTCGACCAGAGTTCGACCAGGAGGCGAGGTCAGCCTGCCAATCATCCAGGGCCTCTCCCCCCTGCTGGCTCCGCCCTTGATAAACCCCTGACACCCTGATCAGGGGTGGGGCTGGCCCACCAACCTCCCACATCCCCACCCTCCAGTTGGCCCAGCCCAATCGGCCCTAATCAGGGTGGGCTGGCCAGACCCCACCCATGCACAAATTTGTGCACTGGGCCTCTAGTATAAAATAAACTATTGTTAATTGAATTGACTGCAGTTAAAAATAAAATAACATATAACATCATTGCATAGAGAGGATAACTAGTAGTTCTGTCCTCTAGTCCTTCTCTTGTGTCTAAAGATACAAACATAAAATTCCTTTACAAAAGTGGTCTCATATTCTACATAATGTTTTGCAAACTACATTTTCACCTAATATAAAGTCATGCACCTTTCTCATCTGATTTAATATTCATCTTGTATGTCTTTAGACCCCTGCATAGAATAGAAAGACACCAATAAGAAGCCTCATATACCAGGGATATCCACTTACTGTTTCCAGATCCTAGAACAGGGGTGGGCAAACTTTTTGACTTGAGGGCCACAATGGGTTCTTAAACTGGACCGGAGGGCCGGAACAAAAGCATGGATGGAGTGTTTGTGTGAACTAATATAAATTCAAAGTAAACATCATTACATAAAAGGGTACGGTCTTTTTTTTTTTTTTAGTTTTATTCATTTCAAATGGGCCGGACCCGGCCCGCGGGCCATAGTTTGCCCATGGCTGTCCTAGAAACACCTTAGGGATGCAGCATGAGTGTTTGCTTCCTTGTCTTCCTGACCTGGAAAGAGCAGATGCCATGGTTCCTGAGCTCTTTGATAGCAGACTTTAGAGGAGCTATGTCACTTTGCACTTTAGGCAGCTAGGATATCCAAATAAAATCTTATTAACCAATGTCATCCCAAGAAATTTAACCAAAAAAAAAAAAGATTAAAAATAACACTCACCAAAAATAAATGAATAAATAAAGAGAGCTTTGTTCTCTTTAGTTTCATCTAAGCTAATCTCCTTTGTGTGGGAAAAAAATAAACCTAAATTTAACCTTTACCATTATTAGTTATACTAGTAAAAGCTACTGAATTTATCTTTATTAATGGCAGATAGACCCATTATCCTCCATCATTCACCAGTGGGATCAAGTCACTACCAAGCCCAAACTAGTAAGGTAGTAAAATTATGTAGCATCATGGGAGGCACTTGGGTGTAATTCATGAAGATAGTAACTAGTAAAGCAGACGGATTAAAGAAATACAAGCACCATTTTGAAAAATGAACTTTTCCCTCTTAGGATTAAAGACAACATACTTTGATAGATACATCCTCCTAACTTCTGTAATTTATGTAAATAATTTATCTTTATTGTCAGGAAGTTTCTGGGTGGTTTCATCTTTGTCACTTTTGTTCAAATATATTTTTCCTTCAAATTTTAGTTATATAGAGTAATATTCAAAATAATCAAGATTGAAGAATAACTCTGTATTTTTAAACAATTTGATTAAAAGGTCAAAGGAAAGACTAAATATACAAAGACTATTACTATTCATGCACATGTATAAATTTTACTTAGAATTTATATAACAATTAAAATTATTATCTACACATTTCTTATTTTGCATGCATAATAATAATTTGAAAGAGATTTCCCTTCTCAGAAATACTTGAGTTCTGTTACATCCAATCAATATGCAATTAATTTAATTTTTTTTCTATTTTTCTATGAGGGAAATATTTCATTTTAATTATCTATGTATTTATAATTAACACAATGTTGAAATATATTTAGTTTTAATAACCATTTTAATAATGTCAAAAACCTGTTAATACTGGTAGTTTAATCCATCAAAACAATCACTTTGCCACTAAAGTGCTTCAGATCCATACAATTCTTCACATTCTCTTTAAAGATTTCCCAATCAGATTAAAAAGGACCTTTGGACACAGTAGCTGCTAAATAAATAGGTGTTGAATGAAAGAATCAATGAATTACCTACTGGAATCTCAACGGTCCCCTTCTTTGAACTCCTTCCTGGAATATATAGTCTCAGACAGTCTGTACTACACAATTAGCAAAGACTGTTTTCTGCTTTAGTATACAGATAGAATTCTAGATTCATAGGATTTTGAGAGGAGATATAATATGTGAATGAGAAAAGAAACAGGAATCTTAGGGACACAGAGAACCTGAGTGAGTCACTCCCAGGACACTCAGCTTCTCTTCTAAGGCTGAGACCTGGGATCTTTATTAGTATTTTCCTGTATGATCATTTGACCCCATTCTGTTCACTAGATTTTTCAACCTTATGAAGTCAAGAACACTAATTTATTTTCTTGAGAGGAGATATAATATGTGAATGAGAAAAGAAACAAGAATCTTAGGGACACAGAGAACCTAAGTGAGTCACTCCCAGGACACAGCTTCTCTTCTAAGGCTGAGACCTGGGATCTTGATTAGTATTTTCCTGTATGATCATTTGACCCCATTTTGTTCACTAGATTTTTCAACCTTATTAAGTCAAGAACACTAATTTATTTTTACTGTGCCCACCATTACTTTGTAATATGTGCCATAAATGCCACTTTGTTGACAGATTCATGCTAAAATAGTACTCCAATTATTAATATAGAGACAAGGTAAATTTTTGGCTTAACAATATAATATTCTCAAAATAAAAGAAATAATGATCGTAGAAATAATGATCATTTCTCAAATGAACTTCTTTCTCCTATAAGTTTCTCATCTCAGAAAATATCACCAATCACTATACACTTCCTGGCTCAAGCCAGAAATGTGGGTGTAACAGTTGGGAGACATTGACCCAGGTACTCTGGGGTGCTGACGATGCTCCATTTCCTGGGTGACGGTTGTACTGATGAGGTCACTGTAACCATCCACAGAGTTGTGCATTAGCCTTATTCACTTTATGTATAGGTCTTCTACTTAAATAAAAATGTACACTTCCTGGCTCAAGCCAGAAATGTGGGTGTAACATTTGGGAAACATTGACCCAGGTACTCTGGGGTGTTGACGATGCTCCATTTCCTGGGTGATGGTTGTACTGATGAGGTCACTGTAACAATCCACAGAGTTGTGCATTAGCCTTATTCACTTTTATGTATAGGTCTTCTACTTAAATAAAAATGTTTTCAACTTTGTTTTTCTGAAAACCACATTCTGATACCATGGCCCACAGCCCATATGCAGGTATTTTATGACCCATGAGAGAGAGTGCAGTGGGAAAGTCACTCTGTGTTCTCCCAATCAGTACATTTTCTAATATCCATGAAACCAGCAAGGCGCAGTTAAAAGTGAATTCAGAGTCTATGGACTTGAATTTGTGATCTGGCTCTCAGATATTTGTCACCTTGCCTAGATTATTGCATTTTTTTTATTTGTAATAGTAACTACACAAGAGGTATCTGCAAAATAAATGAGAAAGACTTAGCATTCACACTTTAAAATGTGAAGAAGAAAAAAAAATCAGATAATTATATTCTTTCTCTACAAAACAGGATAAAGTGCCAAGCAAACACACATTATGTACATCTCAGTGTTTGTTTAATTGGTGTTCCTGTGAGGTGGTCCATATTACTTTTTTAGTTGCATGTATTACTTTGAAACAAGGCAGCTATTTTGTTGTTGTTGTTAATCCTCACTCCAGGATATTTTTCCATTGATTTTTAGAAAGAGTAGAAGGAAAGGGGAGAGACACACAGAGAGAAACATTGATGTTAGAGAGACACATCAATTGGTGGTCTCCTGCACATGTCCCAGTCAGGGCCAAGGATGGAGCCTGAAACCAAGGTACATGTCCTTGTCTGGAATTAAACCTGGGACCCTTTAGTTCCCAGGCTGACACTCTATCCACTGAGCTAAACTGGCTAGGGCAAGGCAACTATGAGACATCTATTTTGTAGATTTATAAACAACAAAACTGCCAAACTGTCCTCAGTCTTATTCAAAACAGTAGGTGGTGTTTTTTTTGTTGTTTTTGTTTGTTTGTGTGGTGTTTTTTTTTGCATTTTCAGGGAGAAAAAATAATCTGAAAAACTAGTGACCACATTCATTTCAGCTAACTACAAATATTTTTCATTTTTTATCTCACTATATTTACATTTATAAGTTGGCCAAAACAATAATGTATTAGTTTTATTTCATACTAGAGGCCTGGTGCACAACATTTGTGCACTCAGGGAAGTCCCTCAGCCTGGCTTGTGCCCTCTCACAGTCCAGGAGCCCTTTAGGGATGTCCAAATGACAGCTTAGGCCCCATGGGCGGGGCCAAGAAGCCGTCAGTTGGACATCCTTAGCGCTGCTGGCTCAGGACTTCTGGCTGAGCGGCGCTTCCCCTGTGGGAGCACACTGATCACCAGGGGGCAGCTCCTGCGCTGAGCGTCTGCCCCTTGGTGGTCAGTGCGCATCATAGCAACTGGTCATTCCGCTGTTCGGTCAATTTGCATATTAGCCTGTTATTATATAGGATAATTCTCCCTATCCATTTATTTTTTTCACATTTTAGTGAACTTATTTTTAAGACAAGAGACTTAATTATAATGGAAAATTGTTATTTCAGAGTTGGTAACCTCAGCAATACATTTTGGATCTTCACAATTAAAATAGTTCATAAAATAATTTACCTTTAGTCTTTCTTCTTTTCAAATAAAATATTGAGAGCTTATAAAATAGGTGCATTTCTGTATAATCTGAGAGATATTCATTTATTATATCAGCAAGATATAAAAATAAACTAGAGAAAGCATTGAGATAGTAAGGAACATGGTATTCACATACATAAGTGGATATATGCAAATATTTTAATATGTACATAGAATATTACCAGGTGGAGGTAGCTAGGACTAGATCAAATGGTCTAGTGCAGGGGTCAGCATGACCTCTGTTATGTAAATGAATTTTGTTGGAACACAGCCATTCTCATCCACCTATATATTGCCTATGTCTTACATATTAACAGGTATTGCATAGTGTCTGTGAGTTGAATAGCTGAGACAGAGACTGTGACCCACAATGTAAAAATTATTTACTATGTGGCCCTTTATAGAAAAATTTTCAAATCCTGATTGAAAGCAATGGTTCTCAAAGTGTGAAACCCAGGTCAGTATCATCATTAAGTTAGGAGCTTCTTAGAAATGTACATTCTTAGGCCCTAGCTAAGACTACAAAACTTGTAACGCTGGGGGAAAAGCCCTGCAGTGTGTGTGTTAATGAGCCCTAAGTGAGTTCTGATGTAGGGTAGCATTGGAGAACCACTGTTCCACAGTAAACAAGCTTAAGAAAAGGGCAAGGCAGCCAAGCTATAATAGGTCAGATTCCAGGACACAGACCAACCACACACAGCTGGTGTAAATTACATTTGCTGGGTCAGAAATTATTAATGAATGCAAAATTAGTTGCTACTGAGTATTAATGTATGGCCCAAAATCTGGCCATTCTTCATACTTCCTATGCTTCTAGTGCAAGCCACCATTGTCTCTGCCCAGGTCACTGCAAAAAGCATTTAATTTGTCTTCTTAATAGTTCCTCCAGATAACATTCCAGTAGCCCTTTTGAAATATAAGTCTGTCCTACTAAATATCCTCCAAAGATAGCTCATAATAATTAAAATAAAAAATAAAGTTTCTCCATAGCTTCCTCTTATTCCAGACAAGCTATGGGCTTGCTGTTCACTCTAATACCAATGTCCTTCTCAGAGATATCCCCCTACTATGCTAATGTCCTCCTAATAGTCCTCTCTTCACAGGACTATTCCACATAAAAATCTTTCCCAACCACATTATCTAAAATAGTTTCCACTTTAAGTGTATTTTTCACATGGTATGTGAATGATATCTCAATATATCTGCTTCAACAGAACCCCAAAACCTAAAGGTGAAAGCTTCCTACAGTATCCGGTGTCACATATGGTTATGTTCCCATCTACACCATAAAATTAAATCATATCTGAAGTGTTCATAGCATCGTCCCTAGGTTTTAGTAAGGGCCCATAATTTGTACTATTATATGCTATTTTATTATAAATTATATTATTATACAACATTTAGTATTATGACTACCATATGATCATAATTTATGATCACTGGATGCCAGCCTTGCTTAAGCTTACTCCTAGAAGACATATTATTGGTTAGGAGGTTACTCACATTAAGATAGGAGAAAGATCAAGTTGTGTTGGCAGCAAAAGTAGTCAAAATATATATTTAAAATGGCTCATCAATTTAAAAATGAGACAATGCAGTTTCAGTTTGCTGAGGCATTTTAGGTCAGCCAGTTTAGATTTAGAACAGGAGGATATAATTTATTCAGTATCTTTTGGTTAAACCCGTCTTACAAAATATTTAGATCATCTCAATCTTCCAGAGCTAAAATAACACTTCCCCTACTCCTAACTCGTGTATGTTCCATTATGATTCCCAAGCATATTTCACTCACCATTATTAACTATTTTGAATAATTCTAAGTGTGGACTCATTTTTGTAAGAAAGAGGTCTAATATAAAGTAAAATACTTGTATGATACTATTATCCTTCAAGTGCCTCAATTTTGAATAAATGCTTAATTTTTAATGCTGTATTACTCTTTAGAGCAGTGAAGTAAATTTCTCAGAAATCTCTTAGGGAAAACAAAATGAGTTTTGTGAGGTAAGTGCCTCTCTTCTGTGCTACTCAGAAACTAGCAAAGTTTTATCGTACACTTAAGCTTCTGTTGTATAATTTAACTGTTCTGTTAGAAAAGGAAAATATCATAGGATACAATTGAAACCTCAGTCAATGCAGCTATGTAAAAAAAAATAAACTACCGAAGTTACAAAACTGCCTTTGTAAACTTAAAAATGGATCTGAAGATGAGGGTAGCTTGTCGGAAAGACAGCTTCTCACTTAGTCAATTTAAAGACTTTGTCTACATCTAAAGAGCAACTCAATGATGGATCTAGGAACACATGTCATGAATTCTTGCCTACTATCTCCTATATGCTCTATTTATGTTTATACTTCCCGTAGTTATGTGTTTATTCTCAAGTTAATTGTGAGTAAGCAGAAATATTAAACATATAAACATCACAATGAAAACAGCAATAAAAAGACAGTGGAGGATAGCTTATGAGGAATGTCAGAAAAATTGAAAACTAAAGTATAATAATACGATAGAGGAATGTATCCCATCAGTATAATCATCACCAAGATCCTTGAACCAGTAGTGGTACATTAATCCAACAAGCCAAAATCTGTCTTACCCCATTTCCAAGAGTCATCTAATTAGAGAAAACTGTACATTGTTAGAAGAAATGTTTATTGATTGCTTAATTTATTTTGCTTAGAACTTTATATTACCTCATGTAATTCTTATAACCAGCATATAAAAAAGAGCATTGTCCTCACTCAAAAAGTGCTGAAGTCTAGGGAGGTATAATAACTTACCTAAGATTTCATACTTAATAAGTAGGAGAGCAGGAGTTAACACTCAGTTCTGTCTGACTACAAATTTCTTGTCCATAGCTATTAAGTAATACCGTTTTTCAGATCATCTTAGGGGCCATTGATGATAAAAAACAAACAAATAAACAAAATAAAATCCAACAAAAAATAAAAGCCTAGCTTAGTTCTTTATAACTGGAGATCCTGGTGTTGAAAATTCTGAAAGTATCAGAAAGTGATGATTTATTTCTTTTACATGCAAAATATTTGGGAGGACAAAGAACTAAGAACAAGCAGATAAATGGAACATTTAGACTGCACCTACATGGATAAAATAAAGAGCATTATCACTTTATTTGGCAATATAGAAGAACAAAAAGAAACTTGTAAGTCTACTTTTATTTCAAAGACATTTTATTTAAACTGACACCAACATGATTGCTTTTCACTTCCTGGTGTGTGAACAGAATAATCAATTGCAATGAGTGAATTCTTAAAAACTACATAACATATTGGTGGAAAGAATTTGGTAACATGGAAAAGGTCTAAAAATATATTGAGTCCACCCATTTATAAAGAAAAATAGAGTATGTAAACTATGGTTAGAAATGTTTTCTAAATTATAAATGTTTTTGTTTCTCTGGGCAATTGATAAAACTTAACATATTTTCAGTGTGATGGAAACTTCAACCTAAATAGCAAAATCAGCTTGCGCTTGGGCTTGCTTTCTTGCCTAACTTCCTTTACGGCACACGGACATTGGTATACAGGTTTGAGGTGGAGCTTGTGGCTCTGTAAGAACAAATATTACCATGATCTGACCTCCTGGCCTTTCCTAGTTAGCTAGGGAAGAGTTAAAGGAGGAAATCCTAAGCATTTTCCATGTTTTTATATATCAAAAGTTAAATTGAAACTATTTTTGGTTCAAATAATACAGCAAATAGGTCCTGGCTGGATAGCTCAGTTGGTTAGAGTATTGTCCCCATATGACAAGGTTGCAGGTTCGTTCCCAGATCAGGGCACATATAAGAATCAACCAATGAATACATAAACTAGTGGAACAACAAATCAATGTTTCTCTCTGTATTTGTCTCTGTCTCAGTCTCTTTCTCTCCCTTCCTTTCTCTCTCTAAAATCAATCAATAGAGAAAGAAATTTATTTTAAAAATACAGCAAATGGTCCCTGTTGGTATAGCTCAGTGATTGAGCATTGACCTATGAACCAGAAGGTCACCATGGCTCCATTCCCAGTCAGGGAACACGCCTGAGTTGCAAGCTCGATCCCCAGTAGAGGTCATGCAGGAGGCAGCCAATCAATGATTCTCTCCCATCATTGATGTTTCTATCTTTCTTTCCTTCTCCCTTCCTCTCTGAAATCGATAAAAATATATTTAAAAATATATACAGCAAAATCTAGTTTACCTGAAAATATATGAAATCCAACCTCAACATGCATTTAAAATACTCGAAAGACAGTGACATAGAAAGGCAAGATGACCTGTTCTGAATATCAGCTATGAATTTGCAGTCTGTGTACACTTGGGCGTGTGGTTTTCCTTCTCTAGCTTTACTTTCCAAGTCTCTAAATTGGGGTTGTTAATCGCTACCATGTTGGAGCTTTTCTGTGAAGATTCTATAAATTGCACACACAAAAGAACCACCCCTGTGTCTGACACATAGCTCATCTTCTCTTAGCTGACCAGGACAAAAGATATCGAATTTCTACTTCTCAGAGACACTTCTAAACTGTCTTACCCTGAGAGAGACTTTCACTTCATGCCCTGAAGACCCATTGCTCTTCCTTTTCTTCTCTCCTTTCTTTTTTCTTTTTTTATTTCCTTTTTTCTTTTCTTTCTTTCTCCTTTCCTTTCTTTTGTTTCCTTTTCTTATTTTTCCTGGTATTTTGATGTACTGCTATGTTGGGATTTATTGCCTAAAATTCTTTTTAGAGTAGGACTAAAAATAAGAATTTTTCTCTTAACTTTGGATAATCTTAGGAGGACTCAAGTTTTAATGAACTTTGCCCTAGAATTGGGGATTGATTTGGACTAAATAAAAATCTTTACTAAATCAGCTGTGATAGGTCTGTAAATAAATTATGCACTAGACAGTGTAAGGGGTCAAGTGTTCTGTAATGTCAATAATTGGTGCCAGGAAATGTAGAAAAGGGGATAAAAAATCTCTAAATACCTGGTAGATGCATGTATATCTATTAAGAAAATAATGAACTAGCTGAGAGAGAGAGAGAGAGCGAGAGAATTAAAATGAGAGAAAAGGGAGAAAGAGCACTAAACTCTTTCACAGATCAGGGTGTAATTGGCAATAGGCAAAACCATTCAGGAAGACTTTGTGGTTACACTTGCAACTGAGCGTGGTCTGTGAGTTAGCCAGACCAGACACAGTCACGGAATCATCGGTGCCATGCTTTCCGGCTCCTGCAGAGACTGGTGGATGGGTACAGGATCTGTCTCAGCCAGCCACTAGCCAGCATGGCTGTGAGCCGAAGCATGGCAGGGACTCCACAGCTTGAGTTTGAGGTGTGGCCAGGCTGCATGCAAAGCCACTGCCTCAGGATGTCTGAGGGGAAGTAACACCTTAATACTTTCTATTGCTCAGTAGTGGCAGCTTGTTTATCCCAAGCTGCACCAGGACAGATGCAGTGGTAATGAAATTGGGGTGGGGACGTTCAGCTCAGCCAGACACTTTCAAATTGGCTGTCACTTTCAAACAGACCTGCGTCAAAAGAGTCTCTGCCTGGCAGTCTGTGCTTGGGAAAGGATTTTATTCATCAAGACCCAGAGGCCAAATTGCTTTAATGCCAGCTCATGGATCCTGAGGGTTCCTTGCTTAGTCATTTGCTACAGGGAGTACTGCAAGCTTTAGAAAGTGACAAAGCCACTGCTCACTGAGATGATTCTGGATTAAAAAAAAACCCACAAAAACCATCGATTAATGCATGGTAATAATAAATATATTTTGCCTTGCATGGCCACAGACATTGCCATTGATTATTCTAGAGAGACAGTGATATTGATAAGGCTTGTGGTAGGACTGTCCTAGGATGCAGGTGAGGAGACAGATTTAGAGCAATGAGGTGTGACTCACCAACTTTACTCCAGGGGTCTTTAAACTATATCATACTGCTTCTTAAATTGATTCCTTTTTGTTTTTTTTTTTAATGACCTTGCCACCGATAGATTTTGATGATCCAAAGTAATGCCTCAGAGCAATCATTCACAGGCGAAGTCCTAGGATGGAATTTCTATTGCTCTCTACTCAGTAAGCTTTGGCAATAAACATTTACCACAATAAATACTAAACATTCTTTTCATTACTATTCTCACTCCAAATCGGCAGAAAGCCAGCACTAGATGATGTTCCACTTCAATTCCTAACGTTTGCGTAGAATAATATTTGTAATAAATCTGTTAATCATCCTTGGTCTGATAATTCACTGCCTGAGAAATAAAGTTCCCCCAGGTTCTGAAAGCCAGTAAATCCTAGGAGGAAAATTATCTCATTAATTCTGAGGCTGAGTCTACGTGAGACAAATGTCCGCAGGCCCTGCTTGGCAGTCCACACATTCCTGGCGCCTCCCATGGCCGCTGAGCTTCCCTCCCCCTTCCTCTCCTTTTCATCTTTCATGGATCTCAGAAATGAGAGTTCCACGAACGTGCACACACATGAACCACTGATGGTAAAAAAGAAGGCAGGACTCCATCTGGCCCGCAACATGAACTACTAAGAAGTTATAAACCACAGAAAGCTCCATCCTATAGGAAACATAAATATTAATACAATAAAAAAATAAAACAGTTTAGAAGCATCCAGGGCCAATTATACAAATAGAATCAATTTTAGTGATATGATGGTATACAGGAGTAAATTCTGATCCAAAAATTATTCCTTCATTTAGTGATTATTGGTGCCTGACTTACTGAAATGAAGACTGGGGTTTTATGCAAATACTAGAAGCCCAATGCACGAAATTCATGCAAGAGTAGGCCTTCTTTCCCCCAGGTGCCAGCACCGGCTTCCCTCTGGCCACTGACAGGCACCTGGGACCCAGGCTTCCCTCGCAGCCCTGGCTTTATCCTGAAGGTCGTCTGGAAGAATATCCATCTAATTAGCATATTATGCTTGTACTAGGGGCCCGGTGCACAAAAATTTGTG
>NW_005358567.1:2679387-2684319 GCF_000412655.1 Myotis brandtii | reverse complement strand
GCTGCTGAAAGCAGGTATCTGGTTTGTTTCGGTTCTATAATCGAAACACTGTATCATCTCCAGCTCTGAGATCCCGGCCGGCTGAAAGCTGGTTTCTGGGGTTTTGTTTAGCTTCTATATTTGTTACAAAGTTTCAAACTGCCAGCTCAGAGGCCGGCAGCGCAGGTGGGGGACGTTGGAGTCCTCCTTCACTGCAGCAAGCAAGCCTCATGTTCGCTTCCAGCTGCCTGGCTGCCGGCCGCCATCATGGTTGGCAGTTAATTTGCATGTCACCCTGATTAGCCAATGGGAAGGGTAGCGGTCGTACGCTAATTACCATGTTTCTCTTTTATTAGTGTAGATTATTATAGATAGTTGAGAGTCGCATTTCCTGAATTGCAAGATGGTGGGGATGATGTGTATAAGATAAGCCCTTGATCAAGACCATTCACAATTCTTTGGAAAAGAGAAGACTCACACCCAATACAGTAAGAAGAAGGTAAAACAGAGTATGAGCAAAACTTAAAACAGAATCCTATATAAATGAATAGGACGTTTTCTTGTGAAGAACTACTGTGTCTAAGAAAAGTTCTGTAGAAAGCATTCAAGGAAACAAAAATCAATAAGCAGGATATATGTAGTTTAAAGGTATAGACGAGAACTGGAGAAATACCATGGCCACTATCCTATATAATTAAAGCCTGATATGCAAATTGACTGAACATCAGAATGATCAGATCAGTCACTATGATGCACACTGACCACCAGGGGGCAGACACTCAATGCAGGAGCTGCCCCCTGGTCATCAATGCGCTCCCACAGCAGGAGTGCCACTCAGCCAGAAGTCGGGCTTACAGCTGGCAAGCGCAGTGGCTGTGGCGGAAGCCTCTCCTGCCTCTGCGGCAGCACTAAGTATGTCCAACTGTCAGACACTCCCTGAGAGCTCCTGGACTGCAAGAGGGAGCAGGCTGGGCTGAGGGATCCCCTGCCCCCCAAGCACAAGAATTTCATGCGCCGGGCCTCTAGTTGACAATATAACTTTATATTTGTTTCAGATATACAATATAATGATTTGACATTTGTATATATAATTACCACAATAAATCTAGTTAACATCCATCACCGGACATAGTTACAAAAACTTACCAGCAGTCATAAATTGAAAATATCCTTTAAAATGCAGGCATCTTTTATGCATACTTCATATTAAGTAATTTTGATCACGTTAGCCTGTCTTTCAGAGCTGATCAACACTGGGCAAACTACCTCAATGTTTTCCTGTTGGATTTAAGACAGACCAGCATCCGGAGTCTATAAATTGTCTACAAGCCAAGGAAAGGAGAATTCCAAGAAGTCAAAAAGACCATGTAATGGAGAGACCATCAAATTCTGAAGCATAATTTTGTTACAGGAGGCAAGTTAGTTATTAACTAAAGAGAAGGGAGCCAGACATCTGGTTAGGCCTGATTAAATAGGGAAACAGCAGTTTCTCAGTCACCACCTGGAGTAACAGGCATCGCTCTGGACAACATCCTACCTAGTGACTAAGCAGGAAAGATAGTTGTATAGCCACCCTGGGAGGTAACCGCCATTGTTCCGCTGGATTAACAGGGAAAGGAAGAAACCGGTGAGGGGGAATTTCTTTCACTAAGGGCATGAGCCCTAGAAACCAAATGATGAAGCAGAACTATGAGGCATGTGCAGTAGGAGCCAAAATGGGTACCATAAAGGGGAGGGGCAAAGTCTGAGAAAATCTGGGGAAAAGATCAGATTGAATACGGGCACGGAACTCTAGAGGATGCAGGACAGAGACTGAATAGGCGGAGGACACTACACAACCCAGACAGAGCCAGGAAAGAGATTAGATCGTTTGACAGAAAGCCTGCCCTTCCCCAAACTCTGGTAAATATATGGAGGCTTATCAAGGACCTCAAAGCAGCCACTATTCCAACCTGCCCGCTCTCTGACTCTGGAAGGCATATTATCTCTTTTCACTCTAATAAATATTACCCCCATCACTTAAAATCCTCCTACGCGTGTGTACATGAAATTCCTTTTCCGAGACACTGAAGAATCCTATTTCCAGACCTTCCCCAGGAAGATCCTCCTCAGTCCCGGTCCTCCGGTAACAATTTCATCCATTTCTAACAAGTCGCTTTGAGCAGAATTCTGCATGTAAGTTCTTTCCTGTTTACAAGAGTCAGATACTGTTCAAGAGAGAGCTAGGTATATGCCTACCTACCATAAAACAAGGAATACAAATAATTCAAGGGTGTAGGTAATGAAAATACTCCCACAGAAGCAATGTAGAAAGCAAACTACAATCTAAATCAAAGTGGAAAGAGTATGCCTTTGGAACTTTATGTAATTAATTTTATGAGTCAACCTTTATTGAATTCCTATAATGTTCTGGGCTCTTTTCTAGTTTTTTTCAAAAGCTAAATTGGATGTGGCCTGTATGCAATGTTCATGCTAACAATTTTTTCAGTGATAAGATGCATTATGTAATCATGCACCTGGAACTTAAGTGTAAATATCAGTGATTTATATATATATATATATGTATATATATATATACATATATATATATATATTCATATATGCAAATATCAAATCATATTTATAATTTATTAAGTAATTTAAAACTTAATAATATAAAAAATATAGAAAGATAGATAGATATGGTATATGTACACTGAGTGGCCAGATTATTATGACTGACCAGATTATAATGACCACCCCCTCACTACTTGATTGACACTTCCAAAAATACTGAATATTGAAAACTTCCTAAGCAAATACTCTCAAGGTTTTATTATTATTATTATTATTATTTGCATAACTAATTCACTTCATTGTACTGATGGGGTGGTCAAAATAATCTGGCCAGTCATAATAATCTGGCCACTCAGTATATATATACCATCTCAGGTCTAAATCTACCCAGACACTGAACCATTTTTTTCCAGGTAACCTATCTTTTTAATCTATAGATCCCTTGATACAAAGATTCTGAAAACGTGCGCTGGCTGAGCATCATTAGCATCACATCACCTGGGAACCTGAGAAAGTTTTATTGTCACTAAGGGGAGAGATGCATCTGAGGGGTATAGTCCAGTGATGCTTCTCAATCCCCAACTATGAGTAGGACACCCTTTCCCCTCAACCAAGAATGCTCTGTCCCCAAGGTCAACAGTGTCAAGGCTGAGAAACCCTGGTATAATCTGCACTGTGTAGTGTAGAACTAGACATAGATTTGGTACTAAATACTCTATCACCTTTTATTTAAAACTTTTCATTATTAAAGGATCCAGAATTGATCCTACAAATTCCTTTGGATATAGGTTTGATCTGTCAAATTAACAAAACTTTTAAAAATGCACATATGGATTAGAGCTTGATTCTCTTTTTTTTCATTTTTTTATAAATTATTCTTTTTTCCAAATTGATTTGAGAGAAAAAGAGGGGGAGAGAGAGAGAAACATCAATTTGTGGTTCCACTTATTTATGCATTCATTGGTTGATTCTTGAATGTGCTCTGACCAGGGATCAAACCCGCAACCTTGGTGTATCGGATGCTTTAACCAACTGAGCTACCTGGCTAGGGCTCAATTCTCTTTCTTTACCAGACTTTCATGCTTCTGCCTAAACATTTCCCAGAGATAGGATGAGGAACCAGACAGAGCAGGAAGTCTAATTCTCCAGCACACAAAGTTCTCCTCAAGGTGACAATGAGGGGATACAATAATAGAATCTTATTGCCTCCAAATTAGTCAAAGGAGAATGCCTCAGGCTTGTTGTCTCAAGGCTTCCAGCCACCAGCCACCTGCAGGGAAACCTGTGTATTTTGGCACTAACCCTTTTTAAATTATCAAGGCTATCTAATTTTACCTTAAGCATCTTCAAATCTTAGTTTTAAGAGGAGCCTGTTTTCTAAAAAAAAATCGACAAGAAAACAGAAAATGCATGAAAAATTCTGTGAAAAGAAAAAACACACACACTGAAATACAAAAGAACCCTGAGAAACTGTCACTGTCACAACTCTGTTTGAAACTGCATAAGACATATTTGATAGAAACAGGGATATCTATATCAATACCCCTATCTATCATCTATCTTCTATCTATCTATCTATCTATCTATCTATCTATCTATCTATCTATCTACTAGAGGCCCGGTGCAAAAAATTTGTGCACTCGGGAGAGTCCCTCAGCCTGGCCTGTGCCCTCTCACAGTCTGGGACCCCTCGGGGAATGACCACCTGTTGGCTTAGGCCTGCTCCCTGGGGGATTGGGCCTAAACTGGCAGTCAGACATCCCTCTGGCAGCCTGGAAGCCCTCAGGGGATGTCCACTTGCCAGCGGGGAGCAGGTCTAGCTGAAGTCGGACATCCTTAGTGCTGCTGAGGAGGCGGGAGAGGCTCCCACCACCACTGCTGAACTGGCAGCCGTCAGCCTGGCTTGTGGCTGAGCAGAGCTCCCCCTGTGGGAGCACACTGACCACCAGGGGGAAGCTCCTGCATTGAGCGTCTGCCCCCTGTTGGTCAGTGTGTGTCATAGTGACCAGTGATTCCCAGTCATTTGCATATTACCCTTTTATTATATAGGATAGAGGCCTGGTGCATGGGTGGGGGCCAGCTGGTTTGCCCTGAAGGGTGTCCCGGATCAGGGTGGGGGTCCTGCTAGGGTGCCTGGCCAGCCTGGGTGAGGGGCTGATGGCCGTTTTCAGGCTGGCCACACCCCCTTCAGGGAGGGGGGTCCTTCTGGGGTGCCTGGCCAGCCGGGGTGAGTGGCTGATAGCTGTTTTCAGGCTGGCCAAGTCCCCCAGCGTGGACCCTAACCCCATGAGGGTGTGGCCAGCCTGGGTTAGCGGCTGATGGATGTTTGCAGGCTGGCCACAGCCCCTTCAGGGTGGGGGTCCCTGCTGGGGTGCCTGGCCAGCCTGGGTGAGGGGC
>NW_005358567.1:2675981-2679074 GCF_000412655.1 Myotis brandtii | reverse complement strand
CATGGGTGGGGGCCAGCTGGTTTGCCCTGAAGGGTGTCCCGGATCAGGGTGGGGGTCCTGCTAGGGTGCCTGGCCAGCCTGGGTGAGGTGCTGATGGCTGTTTGCAGGTTGGCCACAGCCCCCAGCTACCCAAGCTCCTAGTGGAGGCTGGCTGGAAGCAGGTATCTGTGATTTATTTAGCTTCTATAATTGAAACTTTGTTGCCTTTTGCAGAGGCCACAGCCGGCCAGGGCAGGCAGGAAGCTTGACTTTCTCCATCGCTGGGGCAACCAAGCCTCATGTTTGCTCCAGCTCCATGGCTGCCAGCTGCCAACTTGGTTGGGTTAATTTGCATATAGTCGCTCTGATTGGCTGGTGGGAGTGGCTTGGGCATAGCGAAGTCACGGTCATTTAGCATCTTTGTCTTTTATTAGTGTAGATTGAGAGCAGCTGTAACAAAAATATGTCCACTTTTTCAAGTATTAAATTAACTTATTGAATACCCCACTTTTATAAACAGGTAAACATATTGTGTCATAATGACTTGAAATCTCCCATTTTTTGTCTTTTGGAGGCAGATGTTTTAATAAGTCAAGGACTTAGTTTTCCCCATTTCTCATCACTTCCTGGTTGTTTTAGATTATCTGCTTTCCAGAAGGCTTGTGTGGCTTGTTATAATATATCCTTATCCTCCTCTATACGGATGTGCCTATAGTTCCCTGTAGCAACTTATCCTTAAGCATCTCCATCAACCAACCTATGTCAACTCCACTGGGAAAAGAGCTTTTCTCTTGTTATTATGTAAAGGGTCTTATTTATTAGGAATCTTTTACACAGGATTTTCATTTTTTCCATGTGGCAGAGTCTCATTATAAAGCAAGTACACACAGTGGAATAATGGTAGACCACAACAGACTAAAACTCAAAATAGGGCACTGAGCAGGGATGAAGCCTGTCACAATTTTTACATAAAAGAAGAAACTGTTATGGCAATTTTTCATTTGCACAGTATTTCACAATTGTGATACAAAACAATTCTGCCCAGGTAATATCTTTAGTTTTTGTGGGGGTTTTTTTGCGGTTGGAGGGGTCTTCAGCCCCACAGTCCATTTGGAAATGGAATGTGATGCCTATGTGGAACATCCTTATGGCCTTGGATTGTAAATTACTAAAATCCATTTCTGCAAGTGACACATCATACAAATGCAAATACCATATTAGACTTTCAAATCCAATGATAATGTGACAAACAAAATCAGTCACACTCCTGTGAAGTATGCCAAAGTCAATTCCTACCTCTTGTCACTGCCCCGTGCCTCAATTTGTTCACTGAGCACTTGCAACATAGTCCTTCTGAAAAGGCTTTTATAAGAACGAACACAATCATCCAGCCAAGAATGTGAGACAGAAAGGACTGTTAAGTGCTTCCACTCGCGCGCGTGAGCGCACACACACACACACACACACACACACCTTTTTAAAAGTCTTTACAAATTAGATATTTGCTCTATCCCACTCCCCAACTCAAATGCTGGTTCACTGTTTCTTAAATAATCCTCTTATTTCTCAGGAAGCACCTTCTCTTTATCTAGGTGTGGATGAGAAAAATAAAATATAAAATGACACCAGTGCATGGCCTTAGTAGAATAATGTATGCATCATGCAATCTTACCTTCTGCAGGAAAACATGTCCATGGTGGGCTCCTTGGCTTTATTTCCATATTTCTATCTAGAATAGGAGAGGGTTACTATTCATTTTCACCCTGTGTCTCCATTGGTTTCCAAACTACTGCCCTCCTTTAATCCCCTATCCCCTTAAAGATTGGTGGCAGTCCCCTTGTGATAAGAACTCCTCCAAATAGTTGGGAACATGCGAGGAGCAGGTATAAAGGAGACTGGGCAAAAAGGTTGGACTTTTGCCATTTTAAAAGACAAATAAGCAACTTTCATATTTTCATCCATTTATTCATTCAACAAATATCTATTAAATGCTACTCTGTGACAAACGTTAGTTAGAAAATTTCAGACAGAAGTTTTATAATAATAAATGACTATAATAATCTCCATACTATAAGCCCTTTTTTAAAAATTGGCTATTTCACTCTAGCTAGTGTGGCTCAGTTGGTTGGACATTGTCCCACGGACTGAAAGGTTGTCAATTCGAATTACAGTCAGGGCAAAGGCCTGGGTTGCAGGCTCGATCCAGGTAGAGTGTGGGTTGGAGGTAGTAGATCAATGTTTCATTCTCACATCGATGTTTCTCTCTCTTCCTTTCCCTTCTGCTCTCTAAAAATCAATAAAAATATTTTAAAATTGGCTATTTCATCTTTTTATCTTATAGGTCAGACATGGATTTGATATTATCAATAGCTAATGAGAAGAACAACAAGAACTAAAAAAAACTTGACTATTTCCTTAAACTAAAACTTTATACTACATTTTACTATAGATGATTCCAATATGGTACATTTGGTTCCACGGTTTTACAATTCTAAGATATAATCATATGTATGCTGTAATTCTTTTCCTTTCAAAGAAAAAAAATGGATAGAATTAAAAGGAAAAACATGTGCCTGAATCCTATAGCCTGAGCACATATTCAAATTATTTGGGAGATATTTTAATTAATCCTACCTTTAGTATATCCGAGGGAGACTGAGGACTCTTGCATAGAGGAACGTTACCGCACTAATACCTTAAATAACTTACAACATTGCCCAGAATCAAACAGTCATATAATCAGCGGGCTAACTGGACTTAAACTCCAAAACCTGTGTTGGGGGCAAGTATCTCCAAAACCTGTTTCCTTCACCTTCTCTCACATGCCATGACCACACTTCACAAACTGGCATTTCTGCCTTCTCCTTCTCTCCCAAATGCTTTTCCAGGTACAGTATGTTCTCAGGTTACATCGGAGATCTATTCCTACGGCGTAACCCAACGTAAAGCGATTTTTGCCATAAGTTGGAACCCACCTACGTCACTCACGTGGAGCACATACACAGCAGTAATGAAGTGAAACAGTAAAAAAAAATTAAAAGATAGATAACAATTCCTGACCTTTACTTGTGGTAAATAAATAATAAAAAACATAAAGCACATATGTACATACGT
>NW_005358567.1:2673086-2674584 GCF_000412655.1 Myotis brandtii | reverse complement strand
TGCCTGGCTGCCGGCCACCATCTTGGCTGACAGTTAATTTGCATATACACACTGATTAGCCAATGAAAAGGGTAGCGGTCGTATGCTAATTACCATGTTTCTCTTTTATTAGTGTAGATGGGAGATGGAGATGTAACCACGAAACACGAATGTACGTCGAGTCCCACGTAACCCGAGGACTGCCTGTATTTTGTTTTGCCATCCCCAAATATCCTCCCTTTCTATGCCTGTTCGATCCATGTCAATCCAATTTTAATGGTTGTGCCCCAAACACAACTTCTGCAAATTTGTCCATTTACATATCACATTTATATAATTTTCATACCAATGTCTTATTGTGTCATATCCCCAGTCTTGTCCTTGCCAGAAGCAAATGCTGGCAAACCAATCCAAAACATTACAAAGTTCCCTTGCCTGAATAACTCCATGTGACTTTCAGCATGCCTTCAGAGTCTAGTACTTATTTCTTGTACATGTGGGTGGCTCTATTTCTAGTGGATGTGATGAAGAGGACCATGGAACTAGTAGTTCTCAAAAAATCAAAAAAAAACAAAAAAAACCCCACAAAACAAAAAAACCACCAAAAAAACCAAAAACGAAAAAAACCCACATCTTCAGAGAACGTTGATTTTTCTTGCTTCTGACATAAAGTGACATTGGTTTCTTAATCTCAAGGGAATGGTTGTTTCTCTGTCTTCACAACACATTTATAAGCTTAGCACACAACGCTTAATCAATATGCTTGCCCATTTCAATTCTAGACATTCAAAGAATGTTTCTGTAACCATAGCTTCTTCTAGGTAAAATTCTCTGATTTCTCTACATAACACAGCTTTCACCATTAGATTCCTCTGTTCAGTCAAATTGTATAACCACTTTCCAATTTCATAATTAGGCCCTACAATGCTTATGATTGGCCTGACATATTTGCTAAAATTAACCACGTCCAAATCAAACTCAGTGTCATCATTAGGCATATACCTTATTGCATTAGCAAAGCCTTAGACCTCAGCTCATTTAACTAAGTTGGAATTAACAAGAAAAAAATAAAATTAAATCAACTTTCAATTGTCCAGTATTGCAGCCCCTGAGCTAGGATACACATCTACCAATGATAGTCCATTTGAGCAATGGAACGATCAGAAATATTTTATCCAAATGAATGACAATATCCACAAAAGGAAGGAAACATGGAATTTCAAGAGGGACGTGGAATTTTGGAAGAGAGTTTCCATTTTCCCCATCATTCTTGCATCTTTTCTTGTCTTGAACATAAATATTTATGACTTAAATGCTCCATTTTGAAAACATATGGAAGTATTGTACATTAATATTTTTAAAGATTTTATTGTAATCAAAATTATCTACAGTGATATGCCCAGACCTATTATAGTCTTTTCTTCCCAACTCTCTTTTTTCCTTCCTTCCTTCTTTTCTTTCTTTCTTCCTTCTTTTCTTTCTTTCTTTCTTTCTTTCTTTCTTTCTTTCTTTCTTTCTT
>NW_005358567.1:2663869-2672996 GCF_000412655.1 Myotis brandtii | reverse complement strand
TTTCTTTCTTTCTTTCTTTTCTTCTTTCTTTTCTTCTTTCCTTCCTTTTCTTATTTTTTCTTTTATTTCTCTCTCCTTCTCTCTCTGTCTCTCTCTCTCCTTTCCTCCCTCCACCCCTCCTTGTTTCCTTTTCTTGTCTTCCTGATAATATTTTATGCTTGATTTTATATGATTTCAGAAATAATTCTAATAATGGGCTATGCTTTCTCTGCAGCGGTTCTCAACCTGTGGGTCGCGACCCCTTTGTCGGTCAAATGACCCTTTCACAGGGATCGCCTAAGACCATCGTGCATATCAGATATTTACATTACAATTCATAACAGTAGCAACATTACAGTTATGAATTAGCAACAAAAATAATTTTTTTATGGTTGGGTCACAACATGAGGAACTGTATTTAAAGGGCCAGAAGGTTGAAAACTGCTGCTTTAAAGGATAAGGTGTGGATTTATTTTCCCCAAATAACTACTCCTCTGCATTGGCTTGGAAGCCTTCGTAGCCCTTTGATAAAAAAGATGCATTTTCTACATATTGGTGTACAGACATTTATTGAATGGTGATTATGTGTTTCAAACTGTTCTTAGTACTTAACATATATTTAATTCATCAAGCAATGCAAATAGTTACTCCAATTACCCTTGTTTTTCAGATGAGGAAATTG
This sequence comes from Myotis brandtii, assembly GCF_000412655.1. NCBI lineage: Eukaryota > Metazoa > Chordata > Mammalia > Chiroptera > Vespertilionidae > Myotis > Myotis brandtii. The sequence continues at coordinate 2,672,335 of NW_005358567.1, read as the reverse complement.
AGGCACAGAAGAGGGATGTAAGTTGGCCAGATATATACAGCTATACAGCAATAGGTCTGGAATGATAATTCAGATCTGTGTGAACTTGAAGTCTGTTTTTTAACTACTATACTCTGAGGTCTAAATAATTTGTGTGTTGAGAGTTCATGCAGATTATGAATGACGAAACCGCTATTTAAATACAGACATACTGATCACAGAGCTTGTGTTTTTGACCAATATAAACCCTGTTTCAAGGAAACAGTGTTTGCCGAGATTGAATATTGTATGTGGGATTTACTTGGAGCTATATCCAACGCCTAAAATTTTAGTTTTTGGTTATCACACCTGCATAATGAAACCACAGGACCTAATCATTTCGTAGCCAAGCTTCATTTTGTATTTTATAGCCAAACTTTACATCTGCTTTCATGTAATATTGTTCTTTTTAATAAAATAACTTGTTTGTTTCCTCAATATGGGAGTATGGGGGGTGGAAATTAAGAGACTGAAACATGGTACATATCATCTCTCTCTCTCTCTCTCTCTCCCGCCCGACTTGCCAACCAGCCAGTAGCTATGATGCACAATGACCACCAAGGGGCAGATGCTCTGACCGATAGCTATGATGTGCACTGACCATCAGGTGGCAGACGCTCTACTCAGGAGCTACTGAGCTGTGGTGACTTGGCATCTGCGATTCTCAGGTGACGCACCCAGAACCAGAGAGGAGGGAGCCCAATTCTGGGGTGTGTCACCCAAGAACTGCCCTCTTGCAATCCAGGACCCTTTAGGGGATATTGGAGAGCCAGTTTTGGTCTGATCCCCACAGGCCAGGCGGAGGGACTCCACTGGTGCATGAATCCGTGCACTGGGCCTCTAGTTTTTCTATAAAAATATGTAATTTCCTAACATTTAGATTAAATGGTAAAATTTTAACAGAGGTCATTATTTTATGCCCTCATGGTTCTTTACGCCTTCTATTTTTGTTGTTTGTTTTTTCAGAAAAATAGCTGTGCTCTTAAGAAGAGATGCTGGGACATTAATCCGACAAAGCCACAGTGTCTCCAATCTGGCGGTGTCCTTAGGGCTGACCTAGTCCAGTCCACCCCCACTCACCTCCTTCTTTCCTTGTGATGCTCTGAGTCCCAGCCCAGTCAGCTATGGCAGAGCAGTGGGTGCAACAGGCTCAGAAAGCCAGAGGATCTGAAAGCAAATCCACAATCTATTTCTTACTAACTTTGTTATCTTGATGGAGCTTATTAATTTTTCTCAGGCTCCATTTCCTAATCTATTAAATGCAGTTATTAATTCCTACCTACAGAGTTGTTTTAAAGAACTAATGAGCACAGCGTCTGGCATATGGTAAGGACTCAATTAACATTATGTCTTCTTCACTCCCCTCCCTTCCACTTCATTTAGGTCCCTTTTGGTATGGATCTATCTCAGTGTTGGTGCAAGGCACCTGTCCTTTTCTGGTCCTCGGGGAATATGGACCATTCCCTCACCTGTGTCCTCCTAGCACTGTGCACTTCACTCCACAACCACATCATTGCCACAGAGTTATTTGTTTATTTACCTCTTTGGTCTCCCAGACTATGAGCTTCACAGAAAAGAAAGCTTAGCTATTGTTAGTTGTATCCTCATCATTTACAAGAGTTCTTGACACATTGCAGCCAAAACATAATTAGGTGCTGAATGAAAATGAAGTTACTTACCTTTGTGAATTTGGTTTTCTCATTTTTTTAATTACAATAATGGGCCCTTCAACCTTATAGATTACAATAAGAATCAAATGAGCCCAGCCAGCATGGCTCAGTGGTTAAATGTCAACCTATGAACTAGGAGGTTACAGTTCAATTCCTAGTCAGGGCACATGCCCGGGTTGTGGGCTCAATCCCCAGTGTGGGGTGTGCAGGAGGCAGCCAACCAATGATTCTCTCTCATCATCTATGTTTCTAAATATTTCTCCCTTCCCCTTCCTCTGAAATCAATAAAATATATAAGAAAAGAATCAAATGAGATATACATTATTATAATTAATAAAATAATCCCAAATACTCAGTTGTATGAGCATCTATTTGGGAATTCATTATATTATCTTTTGAAGTGGCATACTATTAAGTATTACCATATGTGCTTGCCTTATTCTATCCTGTATCATTTAATATGTTATACAAAGCTGAATTGTAGCTCATATCTCTTTACATTCGCTCTCTCTCAATAAAATTGACTTTTAGTTGTTCCAAACCTAATTTTTCATTTGGAGAAATTCTGCCTTAGAAAGATAAGCATTATTTTCTGGGTAACTAGTATTCTATGCCGATAAATATTGAAACAGGAGTTTGAAGAGGATAAGTTTTCTTTGAAGTCTTATGGCATTTGCATTTTTCAGGCATTTTATTAGTTTTGGGATATAACTCCAACTTTATCTTTTTTATATGCATCAATTTGTGCAACCTTTTCAAACCAGGAAACCAAGGGATAGATATGTTTTTCTGCAGCGGATAAGGTTACAGGTGGGTTTCTGGCCAACATATATAAAGTATCAGACCCAAAAGAAAACCACATAATGGTCAAGTGATGGAGTATGCTTGCTAACTTATCCACACCAATATTTAGCCTTTGCCCCAAACTATAGAATAACATCTGGTGACAGTTCTCCTTCAGGGCTACTTACAGACTCTTCCCACTACTTTGAAAGCAGATTCTCCCCTCACTTGGGCTTCCCTTTTACATCACTCAGATTCTTGAAATATCATCTTCTCAGAGAGACCATTTCTGATCATCCTACCCAACATAGATTCCCCTCTTATTGATAAGCTCCACGTGTTTGCCCTCTTTATATTTTCCACAGCACCTGTCACTCCCTGGAATTATATCTTTCTTTTCTTTTTCTCTATTTTTGTTGTTGATGATTGATTGGTAATTCTCATTAGAATATAAGAGGTAGAAGGGCATCAGCATCCCTCTCCTTTCCTCTCTGAAATCAATAAAAACATATTTAAAAAGGAGGTCTTTTGAGCCTCTTTCTCATTCATTTCTGAATTAGCAGAAACTTGAAGAGTGCCTGGCACATAAAGAGCCTAAAATAATTGTTTGAAAGAATGAATGAAAGAAGAATTAAATGGAAGATTTCCTTTGAGAGGAAAATAGAGGCAAGATGAATAGCTTCTATAACCTTCGTTAAAAAACTCATTCAAAGTTATGTAAATATAAACTCTAAGACAATTCTCCCCTTAGCAATGGGGTGTGTGCAAATCAGCATGTTATTCCTTAAATCTCGGCAGTTCTTCACAAATAAAACTTTAAGAATGTGGATAAATGTCAGGCAACTCCAGTGACTAGTGTCACTTTTAGAAAGGTTCATTACCACAGTTTCAAAATCTATGTTTAAGTTGTGTTTCTCCTTAAATATGTATGTTTACACAAACAGATACACCAGCATATCTAGCTGGATATTCGGAACCCAGTTTTTTTTCAAAGTGTATTTTTGAAAGAACTCAATAATGCATAGAATTTGGCACTGTTTGAGTCTTAGTTTTTCTGATCTAGTTGCCAATATTATTATTGATAGATTACTAATCATTTGAAGGTGAACTCAAGAACAACCAGATAAAACAGATGAGATGGATTATTAGTTCCTCCATGAAAGCATGCATATGTAAATACACACCTAGCAACATCTATTCGAAATTAATCAGAAATAAAAGCAGACAACAGGTAAAAAAAAAAATACTTTTACTACTTAAACATTTAGTTTACTGACCAATTGTAAATCTTAATAAAGTTTTATATTTTCTTTTTGCCCCCCAGTCTACAGCTTTCTTTCCAACGAAGAGTGGCTCAAGCCACAGATCTCCTTTTGAGCTCCCTCCTTTATACGATGGTCAAGCTGGACTCGTCTCCCTATGACCTCAGTGTTGCTGGCCCCTTCCCTGGATCAGACCCCTCTCCAGATGGTTGCTATTACCTGAGACTGTTTTTAAAAGGCAGCAGTTACCATGTGGATGGAGATATTCCAGGGCTGTTCTCAGAGAGCTAAGCAGGCCACGTTCATTACCAAGGAATACAAACAGCAAGTTCCACTTTATTTGTCCCACAGTAGATTGTAGAAAGTTGCTTTAGTCACAAACCATGGCCTACATCTCTACATTGTGGGGCCTCTAATGGTGAATTGTGTAGTCCTGCAGGTCCAGTATCAGGTGTGATAGTAAATCCAGAGAGGTGTTAGGGCTAAGGAGAAAGGAGGTCTGTTGAGCCTCATGAGAGACATTACCTTTTATTGTAAGGAGGTTTTGACATTTCATATATTTTATCCTACTCCCGCAACTTCTTTTATCTACCTCTGCTATTACTATTACCACTAAGAATGCTGGCGCCATCACCACAATTCTGTGTATCCACATGGTACAAGGTACAGTTCCAGGAAATTTACAAGCATTTATTCGCACGTTAATTTCTCCCCAAAACAGTCAAGACAGATATTATGAACAATTGATGGGCAGAGAAACTGGAAGTCACTTACAGAGACAGTGAAATACAGACATAGACCTAGGATTTAAATTCACTGAGCTTACATCCAAAGACTGTTTCTGTCTCACTGTTCATCTTCACATCCACATAGAAGCCCAGCAGATTCTGAATCATTTGCTTTCTGACTTCAATAGATCAATATGGTTCTTCAGCTTTCCAGTATTTATCACTGCTCATGTTTGGGTTTTTTTGTCTGTTTGTTTAATAATACACTCTACTTTTTTTTTTTAAAATATATTTTATTGATTTTTTATCACTGCTCATGTTTGGGTTTTTTTGTCTGTTTGTTTAATAATACACTCTATATCTCTACCCTGTCAACTTACAGTACAGAGGCTATATTCAGCATATTCATGAGCAAAAGGGTAAAAGGGTCTCAGATCCTTCTATCCACTCATGCAAGAAGGAATTCAAGGGGTGCTTGCCAGCTTTGATCCACTCAAGCCCTGTGAATCTGACCAAGAATCACACAAATTTAAAAAAAGTCAATGGAAAAGAAACATTAAGGAGGAAAAAAATAACACAAGTGTTACCTTTGTAATAATTTGTTTTTAAATGAGTACAAAGATATTAGTAAAGTCAAAAGTAGAATAAGAGAGAGAGAGAGAGAGAGAGAAAGAGAGAGAAAGAGAGAGAGAGAATTTATAGTAATGGCTTAAATTCCTTAAATGGACGGGATGACCAAGGTGTACTATCCATACTTCTATTCATTACTCATGCAGTTGGGAGAAAAAGAGATTAAGCCTTTTGCTAAATAAAATAACTCTTCCAGAGTAAAACATTTGGTTGCAATAGCTAACAAGTTAATATAGGCAGCACCATTTCTAGAAAATAGTTCGAAAGTGCTATGTCTATGACAAGCAGGACATTTAGCAACCAGCCAGAGATCCCCCGAATTTCTGTACATAGGCTGAAGTATGCTTTCAAACAAGCTGCCTGAGAGGTGGCCAGCCATATATTATGTTATCGTCTGCTTGGAATTGCTAAGGTTGCATCCTGACATATTTCTCTCCTGCGTGAGTTGATAAGGGAAGTTTCCATAATAGCAGTGACGCTTGTCACTTCGAAGATTACCCACCTTGTAAGTGTGGTTTCTTATGGGGTAAAAATTGTGACAAACTTGAAATTTTATTTATCTGTATAACATAGCGTATTGCAGATTCACTTCCTGTGATGGGAAATTATTAAAGTTGATGAATCTACCTGGGTCCGCAGGCTTCATCGCCATCCACAAACATATGCACTAATTTCAACAAAAAGGAATATGAGATATATTCCCCCTTAAATTGGAAATATAATTTCCTTGATCCCATGAAATATTATTCTCTTATAACAACTATGTCAAGGTGAGAGTATAAGATAAGCTAATAAAAAAATGACATACCTTCAACTAAATTTATATTCCAATTAGAATTAAGTCAAAAATGATGTCCTTGTTTTATTTCTGTTTAGGTAAGAATGCAGTTGCTAGATGCACCTTACTGTTTATAAAAACATTAGTTCGACTATTGATGAGGATACTGAATTGATTTTGTATATGTTTAATTTGGGATGGTGGGGTGTTGAGTCCCAGCTAGTTGAGTAGCCAGTCACGTCCTCATCTAATACTACAAAAGTTGGATCCTATCCTTTGAGTTAAAAGGAACTTTAGTTTTGTCTTGTAATCTGTTACCCTCCCATTGTAAGCATTTCCTCTAAAGCATCTATAAACAGAAACATCTCTAAATTCATAAGCTAAAGACTTTAAGACACTTCATTCTCTCTTCCCCCAAAAGAAGGGAGAAGGAAGGTGGGGCCTATTGCTTATTACTTTGGTGACTCTAATTACTGATCACTTTTAAATTTCTACTTGTCTCTATTTTGGGACTAGAGCTCATTGATGAGGATTGAGAATCATAGGCTGGCTCTGTTATCTTTTAAGTCAGTCATAAAGCATCCATCACCGCTCCTCAGAATGTGAGGGATAACGACCGCTATTACTTTTCCATCTTTGTGGTTTCAGCAGAAATCTGAGACACAAAACCCTTATCCCCAAGGTTGATTGAGGTAAAAGGGTCCATATATTGTGGGTTTTGTCTTATTGTTTCCCATTTCTAGCAGACTAAATTTTATCAACAGCTTGGTTCTGTTAACATATTTTCTCTGTATAGAAAGCCATGAAATAGTTGGAAACAGATTAATTTATATCAGCCTTTTGAAAGGCAATGAGTGAAAAAGAGAGAAAATTTCTAAGTGCAAGAAATAATACTTTCTGGGCCATTGGTCAGGATTTTCCAATTTTCAGTGGCTTCAGTGATTGTATAGAAAAGCATGGAGTGTAGGCATATTGTAAGTAAGCTTTACTGTATTTAATGGATCTAAAAACTCCTTGAATTCCATTTATTCACCCTTCCATTCGTATTTTAAGATTCTAATTGTGTTCCCACAATGAGTCGTTCTATATCCGTGGCTGACAGTTGCCAATCAGGGTGGCTTAGAAATGAACATTTTTTTTTACTTATCAAATTAGGCTTTGTACATTTAATAATTGCTAAATGAAAGACACTGACAAAAGTAATTTGATCACAATGTGGATTACTAAAATCTGCTTCTCATTATAAAACATTTCCAGAGACTATTAGGAAAATACTGGGGATTTGCAACACAGTAGATAAGCAGCAACAGACTCAAAAGTCTACATTTTAAAACTGACTGGAGAATTCCATATTTCCTTTAATATAATATTTTTTTAGATCTTTTGTTTAACATGGTTTGACTGAGATGCACAATTGTCTAGGCAGTACAAAAATGTGTTTTCTATCCCCCTGTCCCCCAGTTGGTGGCACTGTGGCTGACTAGCATAGTCCAGGAAGCAATGCTATGCTTAAAAAATTTCTGAAAGCAGTTGGAAAAGGAATTTCCCCAAGATCAGCCTCATAAGATATGGTGACCTCTACCTTCCAAATACTTGCTTAAAGTGCCATAATCAGTTTCTCCATTATGTCAGCTTAAAATATACAGCAATACCAAAAACAAACCCTGACTCTAGTAAGTAGACCATCAAGTACAGTGTCAACAAACACCCAAAAATGGGATCCTAAAAATTACAAAGTTAATGTTGTCTTACAGGATTTTAAGGCAAAAAGAAAGTGTTTTACCTAATAATTCCCATGGGGAGAAAGATGAATGTTTCTAAACTACAATAGAAATGACAAATATTTGAAAAACATCATTTGGCTAGACAGGTTCTGAGAGAGGGGGACAGTTGCAAAGCAATCATCAATGTTATGCTTTGTAAAGAGACTGGGATGAAATGAAAATCAGGGCAATTTCAATCCATCAGATAATTGTACATATTTCCTTGCATCTCTGGTATGCAGTTAATCTCACAGAGAATAATATCAACAAGTAGTTGTTGATTAGCTAACTGCATGATTTTTCTTCTGCTCGGATGAGTTTCTTGGGGGTAAGGTTCATTATTTATACTTTTTTATGGTCCCAGCACCTGGCAATAGAGAAAAGAGCATGATAGCAGACCAAAAGTAGATGACATAGGTCTAATGGAGGTATCTGTGCAGAAGCAAATGAGGGAGAAGGAAGAAGCTGAGACAATAGTTTCATTAAGATCAATACTAATAACAAAAATGAAAAACTGAAAAATGCAAGGCACCCAGAAAATTTTGCACTTATTCAAGTGAAGGGATAAGGTTTAGCTTTGAGATGACCCCAGCTGTGCTGCTAAGCAGGATAGAGACAATGGAACATGTACCCACAGTTTGGACAGCCAGCAGACTTTTGTTGTCCTGGACTCACTTATATTGCTTTATAGAATTAACACATACAGAGTCTTTCCTAATTATCTGTGATTCTAAACCTTTGGTTTGTTTGGAAAAGAAGTTTCTAAGTGCAGTTGATAGGGCCTCCTGAGAGAGAGGAAACATCTGATTTCTAGATTCTTCTTCTGGTTTCTCT
>NW_005358567.1:2658354-2663834 GCF_000412655.1 Myotis brandtii | reverse complement strand
TGCAACTTACAAATTGTAAAAATCTATGAAAATGGATGTTGTTTCTATTGTCATTATGAACATTCTATCTATAATTGTAGAACATAGGGGCATGTGAATTAATTTGAGGCTGATTTGCTGGGAGTGTCTGTTGGTTCTAATTGCTGGTAATGCTGCAATTCATTTCTAAGTGAGGATTCTTATTTCTATCATTGTGGGAAAATAGCAGCTCTGTGTGAATGCTGTCCTAGAGTGAAAGTAGGGTGAGTGGTATGAGAGACAGCAGCAAAACAGGGGCATAGCAATATCTGTATTTCTTATATTAATAAAACATAAAGAGATAAGGTATATGGTAAAATTGAAGCAATCTCGTTCTGTCTGCAAAGCTATTCTTCAAAAAGAATTACTGGGGAATTGGTCCCATTCTAGTACAAGTGCACTCAGAAAACTACTTGAACTCTATACCTTGATGACTCCGCTATAGCTTTTCCCTTTATGTAAAATCCCATGGCTTTTCCCTGTCTCACTCCACTCCAAGCTGCTCGTCATCCTTGGCATCCTTGGGTCAGGTATGTGCTCCACAAAGCCTTTCCTGATCTCTTTCTGGAAAATAAGTACTTGTGCATACAATGGTATGCATCCAAAATAACCAATGAATTTCATTGCCACTCCCTTTTGATATTTTCCTCTATTAGTAGACACCACATTTTATTTATTTGTATGTGTGTTTTGTGTGTCTCTGATACCTAACAAAATGGCTGGCACATACAAAGCATTTCATCACTGTTTATTAAATAAAAAACTATGCAAAGAAAATAGTAAGGGTAGTGATTCAGGTATACCTGACTATATATCCTCCTCATTCCACTACTTACAATTAGGTGACCCAATGTTTAAATTGAGGATGTAATATTAACTTTGGAGATTATGGAGAGTTAAATGTGGAAATTTATCCTCAATTCTAAATTGTGCCTTGCGCATATTAAATTTCAATGCACAGAAAATATTCCAGGAAAACATTCTATAGGTTTCCTGTAAGCATTTTACAGCTTAAAGAAACAAAACATGTCCAAATGTATCTAGGAATTACAGTGTGGCTTTGTGTAATTTTGTTTCTATTAAGTGTATTTATTCTCCTATAACCTTGACAAATCTATCCTAATTCTTTTAATCATTAGTGTGATTTAGTGAGACAATTACTGAGTTAGTTTTCCATAATGACACACATGCCCCCCCAAAAAATCTCACCGAGTCTGTTTTCTTTTGGAAATTTACTTAGAAAAGTACCACAATCAAAGTTTAACTGTCTAGTTTAACTCTCTAGTTTGTTTATTTAGGGCTCAGGTGAACAAAATTCCACTGCAAAGCAGGGTAAGGATGAGGAAGTAGACTTCACTCTGAGCACAGGCCCTCTGTGTGGAGTGAGGACTGGAGTGGGTGGGAAAGTATTGGTACCTAATATTTCATCATCATGAATTGGGAGTGACACTGATTCTAAAGGCTTTAAGTGTCTTAACTCATTTAACCCTAACATAACCCTATGAGGCAGATGTTGTAATTATTCCTATTGTTACAGATTTGTATAAGTTAGTCAACTTTGGCAAACTTGCCTGAGGTCACACAAAGAGTCTCCAGGTTAAAGTGCTTCTATATTGCTGTTCTTTAAGTTAACATATTGGCAGTTTCACTGAAATGGACCTGTTTCTAGAAATGTAATTGGCAAAAATTAAATTGTAGCAAATCTCTTTAGAACAATAACCATGGTAGCACACATAAGAAAGAGATAGTTCATCACAAATAAAAAAGATTTGGGCTTAGATGTCTTTGCAGTCCATGGTTCTCCCAAATGGCATGGTACAAATAATATTTGTAAAAATTAAATATTTTTCCAAACCTAAGAAGAGTTTGGTAACTAATCCAGGTACTTGAGTGAATCTAGCATAATTGTCATAAAAACTTAGACAAGGTAACAGGAAGACACACACACACACACACACACACACACACACACACACACACACACGAATCACATGCATATACTATCTTTTATTCACACATCTATAAGGCTCCATTCCCTGGGAGTTGCGATGCAGAAGTTCTAAATAAAAGACTAGCAAGCAGAATTAAAAAGCATGTTAATTAATAATGCAGGAAGTTTATATGCCACTAAAACAGATGTGAATTTGCCATTCAGAACTCAAAAGCAAGAATTATCTTCCTTCTTCATACTTTTAATAAAATATAAAGCTGGCTCCATGTTCCACTCAGTCATTCCCCACCCCTCTCCTATCCCTGACACCAATCCCAAGGTGTCATACAAAGAGCCTAGCGATGACATGTTCCCAGAGCAGGAGTGAGCACGACCCTTCCTTCTCAATGGCCTCCTTATATGTTTCCTGCACTTTCTCTTTTCAAGCACACTGGTCCTGAGCACCTTCTAAATTCTAACGCTCCAGGCAGTTCAGACATACCTCCTTGTACTCAGCCACACACAGCCTCAGTTCAGGACACCCCACAACTGCCCTCGAAACCCCAATACTTATTGAACACCAGGTGCTACTATTGTCCGTGCTTCTGTTTCTTCCTTGGCTCTTTAGTGGAGAGAATCTTTAGTGGATGCCTGAAAGAAACCCCTGGCCTGGTCTTTATCCCCTCTCTTCTGCCATTTCCCCAATCTCTATCCAACAGCAGCCTTTCTCTTCCATTACCTATAGTTCCACTCTGCTCTGATTCCTTGATGACTCCTATTGTCAAAGTAACACCAGGGTAGGTATTTTCTATAACTCAGTCCAGAACAGAAAATACTGTTGGGCTGAGCAGTGGGGTGGGAGGTAGAAATGACCTGTCTTAGACCTGGGTGTGTTCTGCTTTCCTGGAGGGAGAGAGAGACTAGATGAGTTGCTTTTATAGTTTTTCTCCTTATGACAGCAAGGACACATCAAAAATTAATAGTAGATTTTCCTAACACACCAGGAATACAGCGATAGTTTCATATTATTAAAGCCATTAATAAGCAAGCCATCAATGTCACATCAATATGCCAAATATGCAATAACCACATGATTATTTAAGTAGGTGTCAAATAAGAAAATAAATAATCGAATGCCCATTTGTGAAAAAGTCTTAAAAAAGAAACCCTTAGAAATGAAAATGAGAAAACTATCTTAAATTAAAATCCAGAATCCAGTGGTAAACTATTCAAGACAATCCTGCTTAAGAATGGTGGCAGTTTAAAAAGATACAATATATGCCAGAACCGGTTTGGCTCAGTGGATAGAGCGTCGGCCTGCGGACTCAAGGGTCCCGGGTTCGATTCTGGTCAAGGACATGTACCTTGGTTGCGGGCACATCCCCAGTGGGGGGCGTGCAGGAGGCAGCTGATCAATGTTTCTCTCTCATTGATGTTTCTGGCTCTCTATCCCTCTCCCTTCCTCTCTGTAAAAAATCAATAAAATACATTAAAAAAAAGAGTTTCTACTTTAAATAAAAAGATACAATATAATGAAAAGATATCAGTGTAGGGGGTAGTAATGGCATGGGAATGTTGTTTACCTGGAATATGTTGTTTCCCTGGAATATCACACTCATAAGTAGGCGATGGATGCAGTGGCTTTAAATTCACTGAGAGATAAGGCTTTCTGACAGAAAAGATAGGACCCTCGCCTTTCCATCTTCAAGGATGTGCGACCTGGGCAGACAAATGGGCCATGGGCTTTGAAGGGTCTGTGCCTATTTCAAGGTTCTGCTGTGACCATCCTGAAATTCTTGATACATTTTGAACAAGAGGCCTCACATTTTCCCTTGGTATGGAGCCCACAAATTACAGCGCACGTTCTAGCCCCCAGCCTGATAATGTGGATCTGAAAATCTTTGATGATCTTCCCTGTGTGGGAACTGGAGCTGCTTGTCCAGGGTAGACCGAGAGATTCCTGGACCCTGGGTGCAACCTTCAGTGTTGTGGTGGTCTGGGAACCCCCAGGCAGGGAATCCAGGGTTGCTATTATTAGATCTGGTGCTGAGATCTCAGCAGAGAGCGAGAAATAAAGCTATTTTTAAAATTCTAGAACAAGTAGAGTTGAAAATAAAATTGTCTCCGGAAATGCCTTTTGAGTAGAAAACAATGGATGAAGTAACAAAGAAACATATAGTTGGGTAGACAAAAATGAAAAAAATATATATATGATAAAAAATCATGCCATTAAAGGTAAAACATTATATAGATATCATACACAAGCACATACAGATGCCAAAAATGTCAGCAATATTACTGTTTATCTAGGGCTTTAATCGTGTGTCTATTTAATCACAGCAAATGCCTCTTCTGCAAATATTCTCTTGTAGTATAGATCATGGATTTGGGAATCAGTTGATCACAGTCCAATTCTAACCACCAATTTCTAGCTGCCTGATCTTAATCCAGTTACTCAATTTTTTGTACCTCAACATCTTTATCTGCAAAATGGGAAGACCTGTTATTCCTTCTTATTGTGGCTGTTGTGAGGATCAAATGAGATTATAGATGCAACAAATTTATCATAGTGACATAATGAACACTTGATAGATATCTGCTGTACTAATGTTATTGTCGCTGTTGCTTTTGTTATGATTACGTTCATAAGAAAATGATCAGCTAGGTGATGAAAAAGATATTTTAGATATGCAATTGCAGAATTATTTATATATTATTTTATGACAAGAACACCCTATATATCTTACAATAAAGAATTAGTTCAATGTATTATGGCATAAAAATAATGGGAAATGTTACAGCATCGGAATTTATTTTTAAATAATGTATTATCCACACATACACAAGTGACCTTACTACTATATGTTTTAAATATGCACAGGAGAAAAGGTAAGAAGTTGTTAAATTATAAAAAATAATTTCTCCTATTGGTAAGACATATCATTTTTATCTTATACATTTTACTCTCTGCTTTAAAAAATCTTCAACAGTGAGTTTGAAAAAGTTGTAATTGAAAATAAAAGTAATGTGAAAATGTGTGTGATCTCACATTAATGCACAGGTTTTTCCATTTATTTGAAAAAAATTGTCCTCAAATTAAAATAATATTTAGAGATTACTGAAACTAGGATTATTGGGAACAGGAAATAGTCCTAGTAGTCCTTTAAAAATATTCTCCTCCAGAGGAAATATAGCTATGAGAAGTTAAAAGTATCTACACTAATAAAAGACAAAGATGCTAATTGCTGTACCTTTGCTACACCCTAAGCCACACCCACCAGCCAATCAGAGTGATTATATGCAAATTAACCCAACCAAGATGGCGGCCGGCAGCCACGGAGCTGGAGAAAGCAGAAGGCTTCCCGCCAGCCCTGAGCCGGCTGTGGCCTCTTCTAAAGGCAACAAAGTTTCAATTATAGAAGATAAATAAATCCCAGATACCTGCTTCCAGCCAGCCTCCACTGGGAGCTTGGGTGGCTGAGGGTTGTGGCCAGCCGGCAAACAGCCATCAGCCACTCACCCAGGTTGGCCA
>NW_005358567.1:2650439-2658321 GCF_000412655.1 Myotis brandtii | reverse complement strand
GGGGCTGTGGCCAGCCTGCAAACAGCCATCAGCCACTCACCCAGGCTGGCCACACACTGATGGGGTGAGGGTCCCTGCTGGGGGGCTTGGCCAGCCTGAAAACTGCCATCAGCCACTCACCCAGACTGACCAGGCACCCTAGCAGGACCCCACACCCTGAAGGGAGTGTGGCCAGTCTGTTAACGGTCCTAAGCCCCTCACCCAGGCTGGCCAGGCACCCCAGGGGGGACCCCCACACTGAAGGGTCTGTGGCCAGCATGCAAACAGATATCAGTCGCTCACCCAGGCTGGCCAGGCACCCCAGGGGGGACCCCCACACTGAAGGGTCTGTGGCCAGCATGCAAACAGATATCAGTCGCTCACCCAGGCTGGCCAGGCACCCCAGGGGGGACCCCCACACTGAAGGGTCTGTGGCCAGCATGCAAACAGATATCAGTCGCTCACCCAGGCTGGCCAGGCACCTCAGGGGTAACGTTTACCCTGAAGGAGCTGTGGTCAGCCTGCAAACATCCATTAGCCCCTCACCCAGGCTGACCAGGCACCTCAGGGGAGACCCCCACCCTGAAGGGGCTGTGGCCAGTCTGCAAACAGCCATCAGCCCCTCAGCCAGGCTGGCCAGGCATTCCTATATAATAAAAGGGTAATATGCAAATTGATCCTAACAGCAAAATGACTGGGAATGACTGGTCACTATGACATACACTGACCACCAGGGGCAGATGCTCAATGCAGGAGCTGCCCCCTGTTGGTCAGTGTGCTCCCACAGGGGGAGCTCTGCTCAGCCACAAGCCTGGCTGACGGCTGCCAGTACAGCGGTGGTGGTGGGAGCCTCTCCTGCCTCCTCAGCAGCGCTAAGGATGTCCGACTGCAGCTTAGGCCTGCTCCCCGCTGGCAAGTGGACATCCCCCGAGGGCTGCTGTGCTGCCAGAGGAATGTCTGACTGCCAGCAGCTAGTCATCCCCCGAGGGGTCCCAGACTGCGAGAGGGCACAGGCCGGGCTGAGGGACCCCCCTGAGTGCACAAATTTTTGTGCACCGGGCCTCTAGTTGTCTATTATATTTAAACTCAGTAGAGCAAAATAATGTGTATTAAATTACTCTAACAATATAATAAAGGAGATATAATTTTGAAAAATTATAACTGATTTTAAAGACAAGTCTCTACACTGTATTTTAGTTTGAAAAGCTGCTAATTTTTTTTCTTGAAAGCTATTATTTGTTTGGCCTTAAAATGTACATGTTAGTTATTATTAAAATGTGAAAAGTGAAACAATCACAAAGAAGGTAAAGCATTAAAAAAAAATCTTTCAAAGTGAAACAAATATAAGCCAAGATAGCAGAATATTATATGAGTCATGAATAGATGATATTAGGGAAAAAATTTTATTGAGAATTTTGTTTCTCATGTTTTTGGTTCTTGTCTTTGATATCAAAAATGACACCCTCAAAAGATTACAGATTATCTCCTAACAATGGTCACTGTGCAAAAAATAGGTCACTTTTTATCAGCCAAGTTTAGCCCACTAAAATGTAATTTATTATATATTCTAATAAGCATAATACAAATATCAGTTAGGATATCACTTTCAGAATATAAAATTTCTCCCTTTCAATACACTTGTCCTTTGATTAAGAAAATCTAGGTATTCTTGGAAGATATCAAAAGTCTATACCTAGTAATAATAAGAATACAGTTTGCATGTCCTACTTTATCTTCATAAAATGATGAAACTCTTACAAGAAAGAACAACTATTTTTCCTTGCAGAACTGGCAGTCTCACTTTTTCTAGTTTTATTTCCCAAGTAGAACATTTCCTTTCCATGCCTTCTGTTTTATATGCTGTGTGATATTTGGAATTCTGAAACAACCAGTAATAAACTTACAATGCAAAATTAAAGGCATTCTGATATATTGTACTCTTTTATGTTAAATAAGAATGACCATTAATCATTTCAGATTTTATCAACCTTTGATGTGCAGGAGATTCACAGTTTGAAGATCCAAAAAACCTTCTGAAATCTGAGTGGTTTTCAAAGTATAATTGAGACCCATTATAGCTCATCGTTATTCATAGTTTTATATAATCATGGCTAAATTGTGTCATTTAATTCACAACAACCAGCTTTTTGTAAAAGTTTTTTGATAGTCAGAGCTCTATGTTGAAAATGACAGGATCTCTCTCTGAGAGAACATCTTACTGTTTTCAAAGCCACTACTGTCAACAATTTCGTAAAATCAGATTATTAATAAAGTGGGTCACCATAAGGAGGAAACTTTATTTTTTATTACATTACTTTCTAAGAATGAAAGGTCAATAATAGTGTCTATTATATTTGTCTTATTTTGGATCCCAATTTATAAATTTACTGAAATATACTATCCAGTTACCAAAATGGAATAATGCTATCTCTATATATTTTTGTACAAAGATGACACTAGACTATTTAGAATAATAGAGTAAATAAAAAACAACAAAGTAACACCTTTGGGTTACCTTTGTGACCCATTTATGTGCTACAGGGATAGGAAAGAATTGCAATAATACAACAAATTGTCAATCCACAATATTTGTCTTTAGAGAATGAATTTAGGATTGGAAGATGAACAGTTTTAATGTCCTATTTTATATGCTTTAAGATAGATAATGGAATTTTAGATAGTCATGCATTTAATTTAAATAAAATAAATAGTAAAATTAACATCTAATATGATTTAATATGACTTTTAGACTCTGCTTAGTATTACATGAGGACTATAAAAATATCTAATTTTTTTCACCTATAGAAAATAGAAGCTAATGAACTTCATCCTGTTTTGTACATAGATATTCTGAAGAAATATGTCCAGAACTGATTGATTTGTGACTAGGGTAATGGATTTTTTTTCAAAATATATTTTTATTGATTTCAGAGAGAAAGGGAGAAGGAGAGAGACATAGAAACATCAATGATGAGAGGGAATCATTGATCAGTTGCCTCCTGCATCACCCCCCACTGGGGATCAAGCCAGCAATCTGAGCATTTGCCCTGACTGGGAATCAAAACTCGACCTCCTGGTTCAAAGGCCGACCCTCAACCACTGAGCCACACCTGCAGGGCGAGGGTAATGGATTTTAAACAGGGATCAAGGTTCATGCAGAGAAAATATTGACAGTATCAATGTGATGATAAAATTTGAATTGCACAATATATGCAATTCCAAGTGGCAGGGGTCAGAGGAATTAGGGGAGGTAGTTAGAGAGTAGACTATAGCTACTGGGCAAATCAATACCAGGCTCTGTTTTAGATGTTTCAGAAGGATTGCTGAGTATCAATCAAGGCAAAGTAAAGACTTATAAGATTGGATTCCTAATGAAGCAGGTTGGAACATTATTGCATATTTCTCCAATAGTACTTATCAGTTGATGCTTAAGCAAGGAGGAAGGACATGAAGGGGTTGATATGAGATAAAATAGCCATGCAAAATAGGACAGTTAGACATACTGACTTGAGGATAGGAAAGACCCAGAACACTAAGAGGCCATTGGCCTCAGAAAAGTCAACAGGATACAGTTGCATATACGACATGAGAAAGGTGAGATAAAATAGCCATGCAAAATAGGACAGTTAGACAATATTGACTTGAGGATAGGAAAGACCCAGAGCACTAAGAGGCAACTGGCCTCAGAAAAGTCAACAGGATACAGTTGCATATATGACATGAGAAAGTTTATAGGTGGAAAGTTTCATTAAGTGAGAAGATTATAACAATTGAATTGGATTATTAAGAGACACTTGTGAAGGGTTAGCCCTTGACTGAATATACTGACCATAAAATGATGCATAAGTAGCAAAGCAAATCATAGTTTCAGAAAAGTAAATAAACTGATTTAAATTTGAGTCATTGATTATTTGTGAGAAAAAAAATCACAGTGATATGAAAGAAGTATAAGGGGACATTATAAATAAGGAAGTAGTTTCAAAACATTTTGGAAGAAAGCCATGTGGCAGTAGAAAATAGTGGGAATGACTATGGCAAGTGGATGATGGAAGAACATCTAGCCTTCATCTGACAGAGAGAGAGGTGTGGAGTTCTGGTAGGGAACAGGCAAGAGTGACAATATCAGTAACAGTTTATTGACATTATATGAATCTTGAGTTAGTGGATGAGAATAGTATTAATGTTAATTTTCTCAAAATTTGTCCTTTGTTTTATTTATTTTATTATTTTCAGTTATCATTTACATTCAATAGTACTTTGTATTAGTTTCATGTATACGGTGTTGTGGTTAGACAATCATATACTTTACAAAGTATTCCCCCTGATATTTCCAGTGCCCACCTGACACCATACGTAATTATTACAATGTTATTGACTATATTTCCTATGCTGTACTTTATATCCCCATTACTATTTGTAACTGCCAATCTGTACTTCTCAGTCCCTTCACATTTTTCACCCAGATCCCCACCTCCCTCCCCTCTGGCAACCATCAGTCTGTTTTCTGTATCTCTGAGTCTGTTTCTCTCTTTTTTTATATTGTTTTTTTAGATTCCACATAAAAGTGAAACCATATATTTGTCTTTCTCTGACTGACTTATTTCACTTAGCTTAGTACCCTCTAAGTCCATCCATGCTGTTGAAAATGGTAAGATTTTGTTCTCTTTTAAGGCCAAGTGACATTCCCTTGTATATATGTACCTTAAGATCAAGAAGACAGGATGTCCTTTCACTACTCTTATTCAACATCATACTGGAAGTCCTAGTCAGAGAAATCAGACAAGAATAAGAAAAGAGGGCATCCAAATTAGAAAGGAAGAAGCAAAACTGTCATTATTTGCAGATGACACGATACTATAGATAGAACCTTAAAGAGTCTGCCAAAAAAACCCCATCTAGAACTGACAAATAAATTGAATAAAATTGGTTGCATTTTTATACACTAATAATGAACTCTCAGAAAGGGAAAATAAGAAAACAATCCCACTTATAATTGCATACAAAATGCACACCCGACAAAAACAAACAACCTAAGAGTAAATTTCACCAAGGAAGTAAAGAACCTGAACTCAGAAAATTATAAGACTGAAGAAAGAAACTGAAGAAGATACAAATAAATGGAAGCATATACCTTGGTCATGGATAGGAAAAACTAACATTGTTACAATGGCCATACTACCCAAAGCAATTCCTGTCAAAATACCAATGGTGTATTTCACAGAACTAGAACAAATAATCCAAAAATGTATATCGATCCATAAAAGACCCAGAATAGTCAAAGCAATCTTGAGAATGAACAAAGTTGGAGGCATTTTGCTTCTTAAATTTTTATTTTTGCTCTTGTATCAAGTATTTACTTCCTTACTTTGGATTTACTTATCTCTTTTCTAGGTGCTTAGGATGCTACCTTAGGTCACTGATTTTAGACCATTATTTTTTTCAAAAAAATATTTAAAGCTATAAATTTATCAGAAAGTATCACTTTAGGAGTATCAAAAGATTCTTGGTATCTTTTACTTTTGATGTTAAGATAAAACATTTTCTATTTCTCTTTATGACTTTAAATCATGGGTTACTTGAAAGTGTCTTTTATTTAAAAAGTTGAAGTGTTTGAGGATTTTCTAGTTATCTTTCTGTTATTTATTCCTATTTTGATGGACTCTCCATAAGACAAACAATAGGTGTGTTAATGGGATGAAAACCTCAACACAGTATTGGTGAAGGAGGCTGTAGAAAGGAAGATGTATAAGAAGGTTTAGGTGGAGAGAATTATCTTGAGTAAATATAGGATCTATTAGGATGGATGGGGAGAGGTGGGCTAGCACTGTCTTAAAGGATATGATTCTGTTTTGTGATGAGTTATATCTTTTCAGGGTTAGGATTATCTCAGGAGTTTTAACTAGCCACTAGACAATATAATTCAGAGGCAAGAGGGAAATGAAGGTGCTGTTTTAGCTCATGTTGAAGTTCTAATGTACCCCGTCTTTCCCGGATAAGCCAGTTTTTCCAAACCACTCCACAAGACTACTATTTTCTGGTGCATTAAGAGCAAGAGTTTTACGAGCAAAATATTTGTTTAACCTTATAAAATTTTCTTTCTTTAAGTGGTAATTAAAGACCCAAGATAGACTGATATAATCACTTGTTTATGTCTGAAAATCAGGCCATGTCTACACAAGTTCTATTCCCCCTTTAGAATGTCTCTGGCTCTCTGTGAAACCACATTTTAAGTACATATCCATCTTTATTATGTGTGCTTATAAGTCTGAGCCACAGGTAACTCTGAGTGAAGGAAGCAAATTTGCATTTATCAGAGCTCCAGGTTCTTCTGACACCTGGCCTGAAAAAGAATCTGTCTCAATGTTATTGTCCTAATTAGTTACTTTAATAATATTAATAACAGAAAAAGAGCAAAAGGAAGACCAGACATTTGTTAGCCTGGTCAACTGGGCAGATTATCCAGGAAGCTACAGCCTCATACTACCCAGAAAACCACTTTTCTATTCTTTACAGGTCATTGGGGAAAGTGATCTACAAAGGGGGTGGTGGGTGCATGCGCAGTGAAGTCGGGGTGACATAGGGAAGGTACTTCCCTGTCACTCTAGCCTGGGAAACAATGGACTGGCTAGGGGGTAGACCTGAATGCAAGCCCATGAAGATTTGGGAATATATTATCGCCAAACAAAGAGTTCCCTCTCTTTTGTTCTGTTCTTGTGCTCTGGCGCACTGGCTCCGTGACCCACACTCACCCTTACACTCGCCAGTTTTTTTCTCCAAAACCATGTAACATTAAGAAACCGCATGACCCATGGCTGTGTGGGCCCCACACTCAATGAACTGCAGCTGGAACACAAACTAAACTAGCCAGATGCTGGACTGGACTGTTCTTTCGTGCAGAGCAAAGACCCTGGGTGGTGGCCTTAATTCTAGCCCTGTTGAAGGAAAGATTAGACTTTTTCCATGGCAAGTGTGGGGCCCTGTATAGAGTACACCGGATGTTCAAGGCCAAAGCCAGTTTCCCAGAGGCAGGTGCAAAGCAAGGACAGAGTAATCTCACTATACTATGCAAGCATGGCTTTCTATAACCCAAAGACTGATGTCACTACTTGGCAAGAAGCCTCTTTTGTCTAAGTTGGTATAAAGTATGTTACTGACCAGCCAGTACAGGGCTGCGTTGGGGAAGATGTATTACTGACCAGCTGGTGCACGGCTGCTTGGTATGGCTCCTGTGTTTGCTTCTGTATTAGCAAGGGCTGCTTTGTACAGTGGCTACTTTGTAAGGCTACTTTGAAGAACTGTTTTATCTGATAGCTCCTTAGTAGCAATGGCTACTTGGGCTGCAATAAAGACTCTCTTATATGCCTACAACTTCTCATGTCTTCTCCATCTAATACCTGGTGTCCAAGGAGGTCCAGTTCCTGGCAGAGGGGCTGTGACCCAACAGTTGGCATAGTTGAGCAGGATGAAGGAGTAAGTACTCCCCAACAGCAGGACTGAGAGAAATGGGACATTGGAAACCTAGGGATTTAATTCCATGGAAATAAAGGTCACCCATCCTACCATGTGAGTCTCAGGAAATTCCTTTTCTTGTGACATTATAAGAACTCCACTTCCACCAGTAGCAAACTGGGACACAGATGGCACCCCATTGATAACATTAACACCTAGATGATCTCACTTATATGTGGAATTTAATGAACAAAAAATAAACTGATGAACAAAATAAATCCAGAGACATTGAAGCATACAACACACTGACATATTTCAGAGGGAAGAGGATGGGGGTGAGAAGAGATTAACCAAAGAACTTATATGTATGTATGTATAGCCCATGGACAAACAATAGTGGGGAAGGCTTGGGAAGGGGAGGTAACAGGTTGGAGGGGATTAATGGGGGGGGGGT
>NW_005358567.1:2614122-2650154 GCF_000412655.1 Myotis brandtii | reverse complement strand
TCTGTTTATCTTTCTTTCTCT
The DNA here is from genome assembly GCF_000412655.1 of Myotis brandtii. NCBI lineage: Eukaryota > Metazoa > Chordata > Mammalia > Chiroptera > Vespertilionidae > Myotis > Myotis brandtii. The sequence goes on along the minus strand of NW_005358567.1, from coordinate 2,650,133 downwards.
GTCTCTCTCCTATTCAAACTATGTTTTTCAGTGTTCATATGCCTGCTGTTGGTCTGTGCTCTTTTAATCCACACTTACACAGCTAATATTGCTGTGCATTGCCACTTCTCTGAGAGTCAACTTTGGAAGCCCTATAATCACAGTTAAGTGACCTCCCCTAACCCCATACATGGCTATGTTACCTAAACTACCACCTTACCCAGAAAACAACAGGTGTTACAGATGAAGCATCTTTGTGTTTGGTGGTTGTATTTTTCTCTTAATTTCTAGAGTTCTCATATTTTATTACTTTGGCGATTTTCAACTGGTAGGCCACAAGCATTTTTAAAACATGCCGTACCTGACGATTTAGTCAGGGGCATTGACCTCTCTTTCCTTAAACTGTCAAATAAAAAAAATGACAACAGCCAACACAATTGTCATTTGGCGTGAATGAACCAAAATTATACTTATTTTTTGTCAGACTGGTAAAAATGTGCTGCAGAATTTTAGTAATTAGCGTATGTGTGCCATGAGATGAAAAAGGTTGAAAATCGCTGGAGTACTTCATGGCTATACCCCAGCAGGAACCCATCAACACCAACAAAGGGCATGTAAATCAATCTGAGAGAACAAAGCTCCCAACTATAACTTATCTGAACTTAAAATATATTCCTAAAGGCTCCAAGAAATCCATTGCATTCCCTATATACTTTTATGAAGGCCACAGAAGTTAAGCGTCTTCTTACTTGGCCAGTGCCAAAATTTTGTAATGCAGCAGATGGCAGATGCAGCGGACAATAGCAAACAATAAGGGATCCAGGCTGGTTCCCTAACCTTTCATCACCAGAAATCATTCCCATTGTTTAACTCCACATCTGCAGCCTATTTACAATGGAGGGTTGACTCACTGAATGTTTATGACGTGTTGAGCTGGAGCGAGACACAAGCTGCTCAGATTTTTCTCAGATGACCATTCCACCTACTACGCAAAGGTCATTGCTTTGAGGTTGTAGTGGTGTTATTGTTATTATTTTTTTGGTTGTTATTCCCTAAAGCACTTTGAAATATGACTCTTCACATTTGAACCCCTAAACCTAAAGTCATTTTGTCTAACTTCCTCTGAACTTGTGATCTTACAGCTGTTGGGCAAATCCACTGTAGCCGGCACCACAATAATCACGGTGTATCCTGAAAGCTTGTGCTCAATTTTCATTCTTCCTGTGAGAAATATAATGAGGACCTTAACCACCACGTGGATTCTATTGTGCTACCCCAGGAAAAGGTCGCACTGGAAGCATGCACCTGGCAGTGGAATCCGGCACTTGGAGAAACACACCGAGTGTCTGCACTCCCAACTTTGCTACTGATCCCACAGGCAACCTCAGGCAAATCCCTGAAATTCCTTCCCTCCAGCTTCTCCTTTGGGAAATAAAAGCATAACTATTTATTATCTCTGTCTCAGGCTGGGGAGAAGTGAGGTGCCTTCATTTTACTGAATGAGCCAGAATTACCAATTCTAATCTGGTGGGGATATGCTTTATTACACTACTAGTGGCCCGGTACATGGATTCATGCACACTGAAAGGAAATTAAGTAGAAGAAAGATCTATGCGCTAATTATGTTACTGCAAAAATTTACATGTCAAAATAGTATGTATAATATAGTACTATAAAATTAAAACACGTGTGCGATTGGTGCCAGTGAGAGCTTTATATGTATCATGCATATGCGAGTCAACGTTTTTTTTTAAATTACCAGTGCGTGTCATATGTACCAGCCAGTCGGTTGGTAGGACGGTCGAATGGACCTATGGTCAGTCACTTAGCCTTTTATATATATAGATGTTCATTGAGTTACACCAGGAAATAATCTCCCTGAGCAGGATGCAGATGGATGGGAGAATACCATGACAGAGAAACAGACATACTATAAACCAAGTGGTCCCCTGGGTCTGTACTGCTGACAACATATAAATCCTTAAGACCTGTAGTGGCTGTCCATTAGAACAATTATGGAGACCAAGGCCTGATATATAGGAGAATACTAGCTTGAGAAAATCTAATAATTTAATATTTTTTTCATTTTCTAAATCCAAATCCCCATTATGTAGAATGTTCCCCTCATGTTTTTCATTTTAATATTCAAAAATTTGTAAATTGATGTCATAGGCTAATAAATTATCAGAAAGTGAACACACCATGAATTAATACCAAAGTCAATAATAGAAAGTAAAATCAAATTTCCCCACATCCTCACAAACACTTACATTTTATTATTTTGATAATAATACAATTTAAAAGCTAACGTTTAAATTAGCAAATGTGTCTAGGGGAATACTAAGATCAAACGCACCCCTCACCACTATGAATTCTCCCTCCCTTTATGATTCTCACAGCTACATCTTTTCAGGGTATTAGTAGCTTTCTGATGCCTTCAAAGTAATTTTAGTATTTTTTCAATGATTACAGTTTTCAAGGGTAGGAGTAACACAAAATAAGCCAGAGTCTTATTTCCAAAAGAAGAATTTACCTTTTCAGTCACTTTGGTCAACATGGTCAAAGGAAGCTCATAATGAAGGGGAAAATAATTTGTACAGTATTTTCTATCCAGATTAATAAAAATAGAGATTAAAAAATATTACCTATTAAAACAAAAACTTTTGGAGATAAACTTTCTTACTCCCCAAACTATAACAGTCTCTAAAGTCAGTATCTTCTATTCAACCTTAGGGCAAAGAGAAAAAAAATATTTCTAATCTGTATGGGTTGGCTTTCGCCCTAAAAAAAATTCATATGTTGAAGCCCTAATCCTTGGTACCCATGAATATTTTTATATTTGGAATAAGGTCTTGCAGATATGATGAAGTACAGATAAGGGCATGAGGGTGTGCCTTAATCTAGTTTGACTGATGTACTTATTAGAAAAGGGGAGTGCCATGTGAAGATACAGGCACACAAGAAAGACAACCATGTGATGATGGAGGCAGAGATGGGAAGTTATGCTGCTATAAGTTAAGGAACATCTGTGACTATTGGAAGCTGGAAGAGGCAAGAATGAACCGTCCATGAAGGCCAAAACCTTGATTTTGGACTTAGAGTATCCAGCACTATGAGAAAATAAATTTTTGTTGTTTTAAGCCACCAGTTGTGGTATTCTCTATGGTAATCCTAGAAAATGAATAGCCACTCTCCAGGACTGTTGCATATGTATTTGAGAGCATGCAATGGAAATTGTAAGCTCACTTAAAATTGAACATTGCATGGATCTGAAAAAGAGCTAGAGAAAAATACCACAGGTGAAACAAATACATTGGTGAAAATTCCATACTTGAAATTCTGAATTTTGCACAATTGCAATGAAGAATTACAGAAGAGATAATAGGAATTACTATGGGAAATATTAAACACACTCTTACATGGAAAATACATAAATCTCAGACCCACTTTTGGCTAAGAATTTCTAGTTGTAGATAGTCTATTAATTATGATTTGTTGGGACTAAAATATGTGTTTAGTTTAATAGTTAACAACTTACATTGGTTTTTTTGTCCATCATATAGATTCTACAATTTTAGTGGTTTTCTCTATATTTTCAATTATCAGTGCTTCCACTGAGCCAGATGCACCATATTGACAATTGTAGTCAGAATTCTGGTGCCCAGAAAAAATAGATCATTCACATAATAACTTCACAGAATAGGGCCAGAATAAGTACTCTAACTGTATTGATATGTTGAAACTCTGAGCTGCTTGAAATACTCTGTGAAGTAGAGCAGAATTCAAAAATAAACAAGTGCATTAATAAGTGGTTAGACTCCTTTTTAGAAAGTTGGGAGTCATGTGGCCACTTTTAAATATTCAAAATATCCAACCTATTCTGCTTTGCTCTTCAAATAAACTAAGAAGAAAGAAAATTCTACAAAATAAGTAGATATCTTTCTTTTTTAAAAAATATATTTTTATTGATTACAGAATGGAAGGGAGAGGAAGAGATAGACACATCAATGATGAGAGAAAATCACTGATTGGCTGCCTCCTACACACATGCCCTCCTACTGGCATGTGCCCTGACTGGGAATTGAACCTTGACCTCCTGGTTCATAGGTCAATGCTCAACCTCTGAGCCATGCCAATTGGGCAAGCAGATATCTTTCACATCTGAAAGACACACTCAGATGTCAATATTCAATAAGCCTTTTTCGGGGAATGAGGTTTGTTGGAAAAAGGCTGTTCGTTTTTTCTTTCCTTTTTCTTTCTTTCCTTTCTCTTCATTTATTTTATTCAATGTCCTTCTTTCCTTTTATCTCTTTATTTTTTTCTTTCATATATTATTTCCAAGTGAATTTTAGGCTCCCTCAATTTAGTCTTTATAAAATACAGTGAGCCCTTAGCAGATGATTGCTTTAAGTTGACCGTAACCAACAAAAATATCACCTTTAAGCAAAATCAGATAAATTATTTTTATACAATAAAATTCTCAAACAGTACTATTATATACATGAATCTATGATGATTTTAATCACAAATGATTTTATTGATATGGTCTCAACTTTCTCAATTAATTATGTTAGGATATATATTCCCTAGCTATATTTAGTTTCTATTGCTTCTGTTTAATATAAAAGCAAACAAACAAACAAAAATAGTGATGGTCCTATGTAATAATAATACTGCAATTATTAGTATTTAAGAAGTTAGTTACTAGAAAGATAAGAATTTTAATCTGAGAGTTAAATTATAAAAATTAATAGCATACCAGAGGCTATTAACCTGTGTATATCTCAGATTCTGAATATCTAAATTTTTTCAAACTCAGCTCAGAAATACCTGTCTGCTCCTCCATGTGCACTCTGCATTTTGGACTTTCTCACCAAGGATGAGCAGATTCTCCTCTCATTCACCCACATTTTGGTTTGCATCTGCATATAAAAATATACTTAAATTAGTTAATGAGATTAAATCCTATCACCAAGACAGATTGCATTGACGAATGAAATTAAAGTAAATATGAGTACTATTCCAAATATTTTAGAGTGTGCCCAGTTAAATAAGATGCCTCCAAATAAAAGAGTAATGAGTATAATTAACAATCATTAATTTAGCCTCAGTAAAGTTGTTTTCTTGTGGGTTTTTCTTTTTTTGATACAATTAATGAAAATTAAGAAGTAACTTCCTGGAGAATGATCATTTTATAAATTGGTGTTTTCAACAAAAATGAAGAGGATGGAATTAGAGTTTCAGCTGATAGCTTGGATATAGTTTGTAATGAATTTAGTTACACACTGTTTATATGACCTAAACGTTTTATTGCTTTCATTTATAAAAAGTGAAATAAAAATACAGTCAATGATCTATGTTTTCTAATGTGAGGAACAAATAATATTCATCCATAAATACAAGAATTACTTAGAGAAAAATAGTATATCTGATTAAGAAATGCATTACTAAAAACTCTTGCTTTTAATGCTTTATAGCTATTTTACATAATTTGTAAGATATGTTGCTTTGATCAATTTTGTACTAATGATACAATCCAGAGTTTTAAAAAGATTTACAGACTTTAGTGACAACAAATTTTTTTAACATCATCCCTTTCATTTTCTACAATATATACACAATATGTATATTTATTGCTTAGAGGAATATAAATTATAACCGATAAAATATTTTCAAGGATATAATTAATTAGAATAACATTATGAGAATGTTGTAGAATAGAAAATTTGTTTGAGAGAAAAAGAAGAGATTTAAATGTGCATCACTTGAAAAACTTGTTCATATATATTTTTAAGGTGGATAAAAATAATATTTATAGTCATTTAGTACATTTAAAAGACTAGTTAACAGTTTTATTTTAAAATGTCAATATTGATAATATGCTAGAAATTGTCTTTTTTGCAACTTTTTCAACTAAGAATAAAATTTGGGGTTTTTTGTTTGTTTTTGTGATTTTTAAAAATATGTTTTTATTTATTTCAGAGAGAGGAAGGGAGAGGGAGAGAAAGATAGAAACATCAATGATGAGAGAGAATAATTGATCAGCTGCCTCCTATACACCCCCCACTGGGGATCCAGCCAGCAACCCAGGCATGTGCCCTGACTGGGAATTAAACCATGACCTTCTGGTTCATATGTTGCCACTGAGCCACATTGCCCAGGTAAAAATAAAATTTTTAAGATGAGACTTTAATAATCTTTAAGATACGTGGCTTTAAAAAATACTTTTGGGGATATATCAGAAAAGCAGAAAGCCAGAATTCTACTGTATTAAGCAAACACCATAACAAAACTAGTTTGCTTGTGCTAAGGGATTTGAATCAATTACGGCTGCTATTTACTCCTCAAATAGTAGAAAACAGCAAGAACAACTGAGATTATCATAGGCACTCAAAGCATGTAACAAGTATATTTTTAAAATTTCCTCAAAGTCTTCTTTATTATGTTTGGAATTAAACTGGAATTTGAAGAAGGACTTAAATGAGGCTAGCTCTTTGGACAAGAATGGAAATAGGAAGATGGCAACATAGATAACACCTGTGCTCGCCACCTCCCACAACCACATCAAAATTACAATTAAAATACAGAACAACCATCAACCAGGACCACTAGAAAGCTGGCTGAATTGAAGTCCTAGAGAAGTAAAGAAGAAAGCACACTGAGACTGGTAGGAGGTGTGGAGGCTCAGAACAGGCTTTGTCTGGCACCCTCCTGAGCCTCTTTTTTAATCAGGAGAGAGATTGTCTCTGCAGAGGCCGTCCAGAGGAGCAAGGGGTCCCAGCCCTACACCACACCCCCCCAGTCCAGGGTCCCAGAGCTGGAAAGAGAAGTCCCCATAACTATAGGCTGTAAAAAACAGTGTGGATTGGGGTTCTATGACCCAGCTGTTCTTTTTAAAAGGCCGGCACCACAAACTGAACTTACAAGGTCCTGCTTCCTCTGAGCTCCAGCACCAGGATGAGGCTGTGGGGGACACAGACACATAGGAGGAGGAACTGGATAGTCTGGCACTGTGGCAGGAGCTCGGGGGCAGCTTTCTCCCAGAGGGAGGTACTAGCAGGAATCATCGTTCCTACACTGGGACCTCCAAGGTCGCAGGGCTGACTGGCACCATTTCTGTCTGCTCAACCCTGGTGATTACCCAAGACCCCACCTACTCTAATTTACACCCCACCCAAGCTGTTGTGCAGAGGCTTTTGCATATATATGGCCTGTCCTTGCTCAGGCTAAAATCAAACAAGCTGCAGCTGGGTCTGGGAGCCCCAAACCTATCAATAAAAGGCCCAGGGCCTGGCACCAGCACCAGCCTGCCTTGCTTCATAGCTGGGCCTTGTCTGGGCACTTCCAAACCCCATACAGAGAGGAGGAATTTGCAGATCTCTCTGTAGCTCCTGCTGGGTGGCTCCAGGCAGTGGCTGACTTTGCACTTCCATGGAGACCCAAGAGCTAGTGTACCCAGTAGTCAGTGTAAGACCATACCAGATCACAACTCTACACATCCATAAGAGACACACTGAAAGGGCAGACTCATTGAGCACCAAAGCTCCACTGAAGCAAGTCTTGCTCCATAGGGTGTCTCCTGCACAGCAGCTCTCCCACTGTAGTTGCAGCTGGTCCTCACAGCCAATTGGCCTGGAGGTTAATCTCTCACAGTGACACCAATAACAATCAAGTCTCAACTATAACAAGACTGTGCTCACAGGCCACAAAGGGGTGCACCTAGAGGGCCCAACTCAGGTGACTTGGGAGGCTGAGCCACTGGGCCCTAAAGGACACTTACAAACAAGGCCACTCTATCAATTCAAGGAGACATAGCAGCTCTACCCAATACATAGAAAAAAATACAGGGAAGCAGCCAAAATGCAGAGACAAAGAAACATGTCACAAATGAAAGAAATAGAAGAAAGCAAACTACTGGATATAGAGTTCAAAACCACAGTTATAAGGTTACTCAAGAATCTGCTAGTAACCTCCAAGGGACTTAGTGAGACTTTCAAGGATCTTAGTGAGAATGCCAAAAAAATGTAAAAGGACCAGTCAGAAATTAAGTATATATTGATGGAAATAAAGAATAATATATAGGTATTCAACAGTAGAGTATTCCAATAATCAAATCAATGATTTGAAATATGCTGAAGCAAAAAACACCCAACCAGAAGAGCAAAAAGAAAAAAGAATAAAAAAATATGAAGATAGTGTAAGGATCCTCTGGGACAACTTCAAGTGTACCAACATTCGCATTATCAGGGTGCCAGAAGAAGGAAAGTCCCAAACAAGAGGATCCCAAAGAGGACCACACCAAGACACATCATAATTAAAATGCCAAGGGCTAAAGACAAAGAGAGAATCTTAAAAGCAGCAAGAGAAAAGCAGTTAGTTACCTACAAGGGAATGCCCATATGAATATCATCTGATTTCTCAACAGAAACTATGCAGGGCAGAAGGGAGTGACAAGAAATATTCAAAGTGACGAATGGCAAGGACCTACAACCAAGATTACTTTACCCAGCAAAGCTATCATTTAGAATTGAAGGTCAGATAAAGAGCTTCACAGACAAGAACAAGCTAAAGGAGTTCATCACCACTAATCCAGTATTAAGTGAAATACTGAAGGGTATTCTTTAAGAAGAGAAAGAAAAAGATCAAAAAAGAAAAAATATTAAAAATATGAACAACAAAATGGCAACAAATACATACCTATCAACAATTGAATCTAAAAATCAAAATAAAGGAATAAGAAACCTAATGAACAGAAAAAAAAGGGTGAATAAAATATGATCAGAGGCATGGAAATGGAACAGACAGTCAATTTTCAGATGGAAGCAGGGGTAAGGGGACAGGAAGAGATTAAACAAAGATCTTATATGCATATATGCATTACCTATGGACACAGACAACAGGGTGGCGAAGGCCTGGGGTGGGGTGGGAACCGGGTGGATGGGGGTAATGAGGGAAAAAATGAGGGACATCTGTAATACTCTCAACAATAAAGATTAAAAAATAATGTCAATATATTTTGCCTTCTTCTGGATATATTGTAGCATGAACCTTCAAAGAGTCTTGTTAATTTATTTATATTCTTGTTTGTTTTTGGCTTATGTATCTATGTTTTGGATTTAGGATCCATTGATAGCATCTCCTGGCTTACACAGGGTCTATTCAGAAGCTTTATAATCTCCCTAATGTCAATTTAGGCTTACTTCTATTCCCATTTCAATAACATAGAAGTAAAGGCTAAAGATATTTAAGGTGTGTTTGTTTGGTTTAAAATATATAACAAGTATGCTCAAAATGCACATCAGTGATTAGACCACATTTGGACAATCTAAGAGGATATTACAAAGACCATAGGTGCTGCGGGAGCTTTTTAGATCACACTTATAGCCCCCAGGTTAGCGGACTTCCAATTGTACAGCAGTTTTTTCCTGAAGTCCACTCTTGCTTTTGTGAGGAGCAGACACCACAGTTTATTCAATGATAGCAGTGGTGGGCACTGTCGCTGGGACTGCTATTGGAGACAGCCTATGCTGTCAGTGGGATGTAGGGACTCCCACTATCCTCACCAAATGGATGGCCGCAGCCCTGCTTTTTCACATAACTAACTTTTGACTTATCTCTGATGGATTTGAATGATTAGTGGAGCTTTAGTCACATTTCTGTGCCTCGACTGGATGGAATTTCAGGAAAATAATAAGTACTTTATATGTTGGTTATTGTTGTTTCTGTGGTTCATGTTATCCCAGACACCAGATATAACAAGGTGATTTGGTGCCTCGGTGAGGTCATACGCAACCCAATGATTTAGTAGAGCCTTGACCATAAATACTAAGTGAAAACAAATTGGTCTAGAAAGGAAAACGGATTCGACGTGCAGAAAGAAACACAGGTGCCATGAGAAATTTCCCCCCTGAGAGAGGGGGCTGCCTGATGATGTTTTATCTCCCTTTCTAGCTGTCACAGGCCTGCCTGAGTTAAGGTTTCTGTTCTTGAATTTCCATGAGATCCTCATTAATTTCCCAGTTAGATACACTTTTTTAAATACAAACTCTTGTGAAGAGAATATATTTACAACCTGGTGAGTTCTAACTGGAAACGCTTTCCTGCCTCTCCACACCCACTACCCATATTATTTAGTAATTTTATGGTTACAACTATCAGAAACACAGCTCAAACTAACTTAAAAGAATTTTAGGAGTCTCATAAAACCCAAAGATAGAAATTATATGATCCTTAAGAAAAACCTTATTAGGATTTTGTCTTCCTGTTACCAGCCTTGGCTTTTATGTATACCTCAGCTAAATTGTTTTGCTCAGGACAGACAGGCTTAAAAAACAAACACAGAAACAAATAAACCCTTGTAGAAGTCATGGCAAATGCCTTAACTTTCACATTCTTATCCAAGAAAAAAAAGACAAATATGTTTGATACATCTGAAGTTCAAAATCTTGGTGAAAGAATGCACTGGTCTAACTTGCATGCCTCTTTTTAGAACAACCAACTAAGGTCAAGGTGATGCTTCTATCTATGCCCTAATTTGGGTGTTCTTTATATAAAGGGTCATAATATAGCTCCTACTTCTAGGAATACATAAGATAATAGAAAATTTGTCCTGCCCTGGTAGCTCAGTTGATTAGAGCATGGTCTCAATTCACCAAGGTTGCAGGTGGGATCCCCGGTCAGGGCATATACAAGAATCAACCAATGAATGTATAAGTAAGTGGAACAACAATTGATCTCTCTCTCTCTCTCTCTCTCTCTCTCTCTCTCTCTCTCTTCTCTCTCTCTCTCTCTCTCTAAAAAAAATGGAAAATTCATGTGCAATTTTAACAAAATGGTAAGTGCCATGATGAAGTGATACACTTATGCATTGTTTAGCACATTCATTAAAAATCAGAAGAGTCATCATTGAGAATTATTCTTTAACTGTGAATCATATTCTCAGAAATCATTCAAGGTTCAAATAAGCCAGCTGACTCTTTGTAATTAATATTTTTTAACTTGAAGTTTATAAAGGCAAATCCATATATGTAATTTGAGAATGGTTGATTTTACACTATACAGTGACTACTAAGCAGCTTATTCCCATGCATTTAACTTAAGTATAATAAGTAATTATATTCAGAAAGACTCTGAAAAGAACTTTTTTTTTTAAAATATATTTTATTGACTTTCCACAGAGAGGAAGGGAGAGAGATAGAGAGTTAGAAACATTGATGAGAGAGAAACATCGACCAGCTGCCTCCTGCACATCTACTGGGGATGTGCCCGCAACCCAGGTACATGCCCTTGACCGGAATCAAACCTGGGACCTTCCAGTCCGCAGGCCGACGCTCTATCCACTGAGCCAAACCGGTTTCGGCTTGAAAAGAACTTTCATTCTCTTTTTCCTACAATGAGGGAAAGCCCTAATCCAAATGTCATTGAAAGAATTATCTCTGGGTTGGTATTTTTCCAGATTTATTTTCTTAAATTGTCCAGCATTTTTGTTTCTTCTTTGGACTGTTGGGTCTACTGATTTCGTGTGTTATTCATTGGGGGCATTTAGTTTTCCATAATTTGGCAAAAGGGACATCTTCAAAACTAGGGTCGAATGGAACAAGAGATTCCCCCATGGAAAGCAGCTTTGGCAGTCTTATATTCTCTGCATGACATTAAGCATCCCTTGTGGCAACAGCAACTCAGGGCATTTTCTGTTTAACCATTTCATGGCTACACAAAGCATTACAGAAGGAAGAAGGAAGCCACTGACCCACCAGTCTGGGAAGTTGTCTCAAAACCTCAGAGGGAAGGTAAGGGAGGGTGGTGGTAAGAGGGAGAGATCAACCAAAAGACTTGTATGCCTTGCATAGAAGCCTAACCAATGGACACAGACACCAGGGCGGTGAGGGCATGAGTGAGGGTGGGTGGGGGGCAATAGGGGAATAAGGACACATATATAATACCTTAATCAATAAAGAAAAAAAAGGATGGCATTTGAACCATTCTTAAAAGGAAATTTAGATTTTTATCATGATATATAACTTGTTACTGAGATGCCAGTTTCTTAAAATATGCTATATTCTTTCTCACCCTGTTGTCTGTCTGAGGGGCTAACAATGAACTGAACTAGTTGGCACAGAACTTTACTTGAAAACAATCAGTATCTAACAAAATTTTGACTTCTACAATAACATTTCAAGGTATAGAAAAACCATTCATTATGGTTTTGAATTTGTCTCTTGATCAAAGTTCTAATTCAAATTCTGTAGACCACCTTTTGATCTAGCAACTTTACAATGCATTTTTTTCTGATAAATCATCCCCCTCAAAAAAAAAAAAGCTCTTTAAGGTAGACAGGAAAAGAGCAGATGAAACAGAAGAAACATAAATGGGTTGTGTAGATAAAGCTGAGTAATAAGACAGACAGATATACACAGCTGTATCTGATTTATCAGAAGGTTACAGAGAGCTTGATAACTCTTAGTGTTAGACTATGATAACTAAGCATACCAGTTAAGAAAGCTAGTTTTGAGTGTTTCCTGCTTTTTCTCCTAATTTTTCCAAAGGGCCAAAAGTTAGAATTATAATGCAACTCTGTGTAGGAAGCATGCGTTGATCTTGGAAGCCTTTACTACTTTGATGTAGACAAACCCTCGGCCAATAAGAAAGAGAGGCTGTTTCTTTTGTTCAACAGACTGTGCTTATCCATGTTGTCTCAAGTTCCCTGATCAAGCAGAGGCTATGAATGGGTGATACAATCAATTTTCCACCCAACGGTGAATTAAAAATACACATAAAACAAAACAATATTTTTTCACAAAATGACAAGACATAATAAAATTTATTTGGAATAGAATGGAGCCTTATTAAGCCTTTGTTTGTATTCAGTTAATGTATATGCAAGGCCACCCTTGAGATAAAATAGACTTGGAAAGTTACAAAATAGTGTAATATGTGGGTTCCTGGAAACATACTTCATGCCTATAATTTTTCTATTGATTCCACCCATTATCCTGCTTAATGCACAAAATTCTTCAAAATAAGTATCTGTCTTTTGGGGCTAAGAAAGTTATAACAAACTAAAAGGCTCAATATGCATTACAATTCTAATGATCAAATTAATATCTGGAGATGTAGATAGTTACAAATATCCATACACTTAAAACATATATTCTTGGGGGTTGGAGGGATGGAAGAGATGGTTTTTAAGGGTACATATTTGTAACTAGTAGATAAATAAGCCCTGGAAATCTAATCCTCAGCTCAGTAATTATAGACTAGAAACTATTATAAACATTAAATTTCCTAAAAGACTAGATCTTAATTGTTGCCACCACATAAAAATATTAGAATTATGGTGATGCAATAGAAGTGTTAGGTAATGTTAAAATGGTAATCATATTGCAATATAAATGTATCAAATCAATATGTTATACACCAAAAATATACAATATTATATCTCAATAATGTCTCAATTAAAAAAATATCCTGTAAGTAAATTGGCTTATCTCTAAAGCTCTCATTCATAGGTTAATGAGGGGAAAGTAATGGGAATGTCCAATATAATTAAACTCTAACTCCTATATTATAATTTAAATCTTTCCTATAAGTTGTGTTCAATGTCTCTTATTTAAAAATATTCTGGTGGCTCAGATAACAATACAACATTATCAATCACTCCTTCCCGCAGTAGCTCTCTTTTCCTTTGCCATGTTAATTCCACACAGTTCATGCAAAATAAATGCTTGGTGACTGAAGACAAAAAAATGAAATTTTCTTTGAAATTTTTCCTGAGCTTTAACCTGTGGTTACAAATAATACCAGATAACATTTTAAATATTCAATAATGTTGGCATCAATAACTGAATGTTCTAGCATTTTAAAATCTGAACATTAATAAATGGTTTTATATACATACCTACAAAAGACATGCATATTTATGTCTTTATCAAATTCAAATTTCTCTGTGGCAGAGAAAATCCTCCCAAAGTTGTAGGTCAAATCTTATATGCTGTATATAACCAGAATGATTAAACTTTCTGGCTAGTAGATTTGGTTCTCCATCCCCCATACCCCGATTAAATAAAATATGGAAAACTAAAAGAAAAATAAGCTCCCCAAACTGCACCACTCCCCAAGGATGGCCAAGTATTGCAAAACTGTTCAAGAGATATGTCAGGGTACCATTAGGCTTCATTTCTTAGCCTCGAGCATAATGTGCAAAGTTATGTTTTCTTGTCCATCTGGCCCCATTCTCACAGATCTCTTCCCTTCACCTATAGGTACACTGGTCTGTCACTTATTGAGAAGAATGGTATTTGCAATACAGCTCCAATAAGTTGGGATCCATCCTTGTATGAACAAATGCTATAAAATTATATTATAATGCATACTTCACTAGGCACAGTAGCCATTTTCAAGGGTAAATTCAAAACATGTACCATTATGAGTTATTAGGCTTCCTGGTTGGGCCCATTTAAAAAAAAAAGAAAAAAAAAGGTCTTGTAAAAGTTTGCTTTGAGATCCATGCTTATCTGAATCATCTAGCCCATTAGGAGTTGCAGATTTATTCTGGAAAATCAAGAACACAACTTCACTAATGTCATTCTATTATGCTTGGAATGTTGCCTGTACTTAAGTATCATGGACCAGTCAGACTCCACAAGTTTTGGCATTTTCCCTTTCTTTCTGGATTTCACCTGCTTAAAAGTGACAAACCAGTCCAAGGAAAATGTACATTTTTAAATTGGTGAAGGTGTTAGTAGCCATTGGCTTTCCTCACATTTAATTTGAAGATTGAAACAAAGTTGTAATAGACTATTTTTGAAATTCTGGCCTTATAACCCCCCCCCCAGCTTTATTGATGATAATTATGTGAATGAACATTGGTGTATTCTTTAGCATTGGCCACATATTGAAATCCAATTTAGCCATAGGGAGAGAATGATTAGGCAAATTATCTTCCTGCCCTACAATCTACAGACTTATGAGAACTCATTTACTTTCATGTTTTAACTAACTCAATTCACAGAACTCATTTACTTCCATGTTTTAACTAACTCAATTCACAGAAACTTCTCATGTCTAACATCAGCTGATCTACTGACCTCCTGGCCTCAAGATCCAACTCCCTAATAAAATGTCCAATTTGATAATGCCTTCAAAATGAAGGCGATCATTTTTATCCAAATGTTCAGACAATTCATTGTGCAAGTAAACAAGGTCTTTATTTCGTGGAAATTCAGAAGGTTTCTTGTTCAAATGGGATGAGGATCGTGGAAGATATACCCAGGGTATAGCAGAGCACTGGAAAAGCTGGTAACATAAGTCTGGGCAGTGTCACATACTGAGATTTATGCTTCTGTTTTATTCTTGTGCCTTGACTTGCCTGGGCACCAGTTTTTAGCTAACACAATTGCATCTGGTCCACTGTGTTTTCTAACTGGGTACTTTGATGTATCCCCAACACTGAATCTGTTATTTAGGGTCCTCAATTTGTCCTTTATCAGAAGTATTGCTCTGCCACACTCCACCATTGATGACATCTGAGCTCAAGCCAGAAAATGAGTGTCCTAAGGAAGAAGTTCAACCAAATCTGGAAACTAGCTGGACATCATGATCCTGTATGCAATAATTATTTTTCTACTTTCATGTCCATTAGTAGAAACAAATACATAATGAATCATAGCCATGTTTCTATGAGTATCAGCCACATTCTTCCTTTGGATAATATCATTTAAGAGTGCCTAATTTATATTTATACTAGAGGCCCTGTACATGAAAATTCATGCACTGGAGTGTGTCCCTCAGCCCGGCCTGTGCCCTCTCGCAGTCCGGGAGCCATCAGGGGATGTCTGACTGACGGCTTAGGCCCGCTCCCTGGAGGGGAGGCGACCTGGCAGGCTCATCAGGGGACGGAGCCAGCTGGCAAGCAGCCACCTCCCCCACCCCTGCTGCTGCAGCCACCACCGGTGGCCTCCCTCTGCAGGAGGTGAACCCAGCAAGCTGATTTGGGGAAGGTGCTGAACAGCTCCACCCCAAATCACCCGAAGCCACCGCAGCCGCCAGTGGCCTCCCTCTGAGGGAGGCGACCAGGAGGGCCGATCAGGGCGGGCCTATCAGGGGACGGCTGGGCCAGGGAGCAGTGGGCCCTGCCCACGCCCATCACCCCTCTTCTGCCACTGGTCGCTGTTGCCCCACGATTTCCATCACCTCCCTCTGCCCACTGGCACGTGCCTTGGCTGGCCTGGCACTGCCTGCTCGCCGGCCCCACCCACCCCCCACCAACCGGTAGTTCTGCCGTTTGGTCAATTTGCATATTACCCTTTTATTATATAGGATTGACACCACTCACCATTCTCAGAGGGAGAGCCAAATAGTATTCATTACCTGGGTACCCAGCATGCCCTGCTATTCCTCCTCTCAACACACTGCTTGTCTGATTCCTTAAATCCAAGGGAGAGAGTGAGAACATAAATTGGATCTATCTCACAGAAAAGGCAAGGGAGCTTAAGGTAATTCTGGAAAGAGGATCATGATATCTGCCTAACATATTTCTCCTTTGGAGACAGAGATGTTAGAGCAACCAGAGATCCATCTGACAATCAGGGAGCAGTTAGGGCACTACCTCAGAAGAAACTAATCCTTTCCTTTCAGGCTGGTGTTCCTTCTAAAGCCTTCCCCACATCCTGCCTAATCACTACCCACAGGAGTGCTTTTCCTAAAGTAGAAATCTGATCATGTCACCCCCAGCTTAAAACGCTTGACTGGTTCTCCACCCTCTGGGGACAAATCCAATGGTGTACCTGTGCATATAAACACACTCTATGATTTGTCTGTTACTTCCATTCCATGTCCACTTCCAATCCAGCCTTCATATTTACTGTCTCCCAATGCACATGAAGTCCATTTTATTCAACAACAACTAGAGAATATATTATAATCGTGGGCAACAAACAGCACCATAATATTTTTAACAAAACTCTTTTTGAAGCATCATATACATGCAAAAACATGCAAAAATCAAAAGCAGATAGCCTCATCAATTTTAGAAAGCAGACACGCTCATGGTAATAGCACCCTGATGAAGATACTGTTGTATTTTTACACCTTGGTAAGTTGAAATGCATTTCAGGATCACATCAAAGTGTTCTCAAAAGGACTGACAAAGCCCTAAATTGTTTGTGTAATCAAGCCTGCATTCAGTTTTTGATTACTAGCTATATTATTTAAAAGCTTTCAGTTGCGCCTGAACAAAGAAAAATGGATTAAAATGTTATAAACCTACTTTTTCTCATTACCATTTCCTCACGTAATAAATAGCCACATTAGGTACTCACAATCCTATCAAGTTCCCATCTAGAAATATTTATTGAGTGCCTGCGCGCATGTGGTGCTGTGTTAGTAACTACGATTTTATAGTACGCATTGTACTTCCTGACCTTCTTATTAAGATTCTTTTAACCTTGCAGACCTAAGTTAATAAAAATATTGTATATTACCTAAAAGTTATTAATTATATACTGAATATATATTCAGAAGAATCATCACCAAAAATTTCTATGCCTAGCATTCAATTAAATTTATTTCAGTCGGTTCACTTTTCACTACTGGCTAAACTACCTTAGGATTTGCTATTAATAACCATCTGATTAATTCCCTACCTATGCTAGAGAAAAAATCTTCCCCTGTACCAATCATCTCTCCTACCTATAAAATAGAATTTTGTAATATTAAGACATTTCCATGATTCAAAATGTATTCCTGGGTTGTGACAATTAATGTCACATGGGCACATGTAAAGGAACTACACAAGAGCTAGACACATACAACTCTAGAACATCCTAGTTACATAACAAGTTTTACTTAGACAGCAAGTCTGATTGGCCTTGCAAAGAGAAAATCTCCCTTTTTATCAGTATTGATCACTTTGTTGCAGTGCATTTATTTACTCATGCATTTGTCACATGTGTCTGGATTGTAGTAGAAGCTTAATTAAGGCTTATTGAAGAAATACTGGGACCAAAAAACAAAACACTAACATGGTGCTTTGTGGAGAAAACTGAGCCTTGCTTACCCTCCCCCTCAATGACAACTCCACATAAAAGTACAGTCACCCATGGCTTTCTTGATCTGTGTGTTGAATGACACTGCTCAACCACAATGCAACTGTATTTTTCCCCAGGTTTTTATTCTACGCTATACACTATCATATTGATATGTTTATTTCCCCACAAGAAAATCTCAGTGATGAAATGTTTCCCAATCTTAAGACTTTGTGGATGTGGAAATATTTCCCCAGAGAGCCCATCATCCCCTTTAACTCAGAAGACTAAAACTTTTCTGATACCAGCCTTATGCTTCCAAAACACCGTGAATATATTAATCAACTTTTATTATTTAAATTAATAAAAAGAAAATAAAAGAAAGATTTACACATACCACGTCATATGCTTCTTGAAGGCAGAGATCATATTCTACCTACACTCAACAATCCTGTATTTAATGCGTTACCATCTGTTTTTAATACACTTGCTCAACTTTCAGGTTATCCAAAAGGACTCCCTTGTTTGAGTTAATCTCTCTTCCACAGACTGAATGATCTCAGTGCTTGTCTACTTTACATTAGCATCCTTATCTGTGTCTATTTCCCTTCACAGATTTAAAGCTCCCTCGTGGTAGAGATTGCAGCTAATTCATGTAGGAATCTCTTCTCTAGGATGCTCTTCCATAATCAACAGGGACTCCTACAATCAATGTTGAAAACCATCTACATACTTTTATCCTAAACCACCACAGGGTAGAAAAAAGAATGATGAATAAAGTTAAGTTAGAAAGGAAAAACAATAGGAAATAAGTATGATACACAGCATAAGGTTACATTTTAAAATTAAATACATCATTAATCAAATTAAATATAGCTGAGTGAAATATACCATAAAAAAGACAAAGATAATCTAGTATGTCCATTAGAAACACCCTCTAATCTAAAATATAAAGAGAAGCAAAACATAAATGATAATAAAAGAAAAAAACACTTTGGAAAATAGGCATTGTTTAAAACTAAACCACAATGAAAATACATAAATTTATGAAATGTAGTTACAGCAGGATAAGAGAGAAATATATGTGATTACTTACATTACAAAGAATAAAGGTAGACAATTGAAAGGTAGCTCTCTCTAGTGACATTTTCTGTATTAAAGGTGCCCAGTACATTTTTGACCAACATAGCCAAAAATCAAATTCAAAATTTCATTTGTTACCTGCTAATTTGGGATCATAGCTGTTTCCTGCCTCTTACGTAAAGCTTCAGCTATGAATAAAAAAGAGCTAAAAGAAATAAAAGTAGCTTATATTTGATGGTGTATTAGGTTTTTCAGGGCATCTGAACCCTAAACCCCAACTAAGTGTTGCTGGCCAGAAGAAGCAGCCTGCTGACCTCTGGCTGATGAGACTCCTTCTGTCTTGCTTAAATGACTTTGCCTGAAGGGTCCCCTTGCATGGGAAGCCAGATGTCTTCATCACTTCCCCATTGCCTCCAGACCTTTAGCAAGAATGATAGCCCAGCTTGAAATTGAGAGGAGGATCTCAAAGTCTAACTTCAGAGGAGAAAGCTTAACAATTAAGCAACTGTAAAGTGTTGCTAATTTATATTGGCAAAAATATGAAAAAATACCTGGGAATATACTGAGGATGCCAGACCAGGAAGAAAAAGATCACTTCTGATCAGGCTGAATGTATCAATAACAATGCATTATTGTAGAAGGATTTAAATCCTAGTTCAAACAACTGGGAATGGCTGTAATTGGTTACTTGGTTGATTACTGACTTTTGAACTTAAAGGTGCCCTATGCTAAATAAAAATGAGCAGGAAATTGTTATAATATATTGGGGTAATAGGATGGTTGGAGAGTATTTAATGCTGTTATTACCTGAACTAACAACAAACAACTCCTTCCGCATCTACTGAAACTATCCCACACAAGCAACACCCAATTTGACTTTAGTCTTTAACTTAATTGATCTATCACCTTTAATATCTTTGGCTACATCTTTTTTTTTGAAACAGCTTTCCTGTGAATTCTATGGTAAAATAGGTAGAAGAGTGTATTTGAGAGGTAAAGATAGCAAATAAAGACAATTTTCAATGTTTAGCTGTAAATAAGGTTGTGAACACTGGCTAGCGGGAGATGTGTGTGTTTGTGTGTGTGCGTGTGCATGTGTGTGTGTGTGTGTGTTCAATATAAATCTTCAAATTATGTATTTTTAAAATATAGATAATAATTCACATTTGATATTTAGAAAATACTCAATAATTTTAGATTAAATAAATGAAGAATTTAACAGATGTGTACTTTTACTGGTGACAAAGAACCATAATTGGTAAGAACAATCTGATGACTTCAGATTAAATTTAGGTATTTGATCAAAGAAATACATATAAGTAGCATAATATTCTTCAATCTTCTAGAGTCCCCTCTAATCATGAGGTTAGGTTAATTTCATTCAGTAAATTCATTTATATGAATATGTTATAGCAAACAGGAGGCCATTTCCCCCAAAGAATTAGAACCCCACCTGGAAAATTCCTCTAATTGTGAAAATTGAATACCTCTTTCTTGATAGAAAAATGATATTTCCTTAAACAAACAAACAAAATAGAGTGACTTCATTTGAACAATGCAAAAAGTCACAAAGTCTTTCTCAATTCAAGGTAAAAGGTGAGAGCATAATAAATAAAATTATTTCTTTACTAATTAAGTATTATTTAAACTCATTATGAATCTCTTTATATGAATATTATTAAAAACCCAAGGCTAAACTGCACAAGGCAATAACTTGACAACAATACTTCATTGTTGGAGTTTATAAATTCATACCATCTAGGGCTGGAATTAGTTATAATAGTTAAAATCTAATATGTAATATTTAGGCATCAATTTGTTTTTTAAAAGCTAGGATGCAAAGTCAAGAGGCTGGAAAGTAGGAATGAATTCACAATGATTAGTTACGCTCCCATCTGGAAATGGCATAAATAGAAACAAATGAATTGAATAGCCTTTCTTATTTGCATATTTAAAGACTAACAAGAAACAGACTATTTTAAATTACTTCCACTTTAATAGATTGTATAACCTGAGAAGTTTGCATTTCAGAGGCCTCCATTTTATAAGATCACACCATGAGACTTATTTCTTTCAGATATTGTGTTACTAACTCTTGAATAAAGTCATAATTTGGGAACTCAGTTATAACTTAATAGAGCATTAATAGCCCCTTTTAGTATACACCTATAAATTGTGGTGTTCAGATCTTTCAAATAACCACACTTGTTATTTGGTAGGTGCACATGAAGAATGATACCAATGATCATTTGCATATGCAATTTTTTTTGTGTGTGTGCCAAACTCTCTCTGACCATGGGCAAGATGACATTTGTACTTTGTTAACTTATCAGATTGAGTAGAAATAACCATTTTTATATGCGTATGACAGTAATAGAGCTGTGGATAAAAACCAAAACAGTTTTGCCTGGCCAGTGTGGCTCAGTGGTTGAGCGTGAACCTATGAACCAGGAGGTCAAAGTTCATTTTCTGGTCAAGGAACATGCCTAGGTTGTGGGCTTGATCCCCAGTGTGGGGCATGCAGGAGACAGCCAATCTATAATTCTCATCATTGATGTGTCCTCTCTGAAGTCAATAAAAATATATTTTAAAAAAAACAACAGTTTAGTCTTTGAAAATATGAGGGGGAAAAATAAAATTTACTAATTTTTCTGGTGATAATTCTTGGGACCTGACCTAATTATTGAGAATTATTGAGTCAATATAGTGAAAACAACCATTCTGAAAATCTGACATGCTTAAAGAAGCATATGCTATCATTTAAAACAATCTATACTAATAAAAGGGTAATATGCTAATTAGACTGGATAGACCTGAAGTCCTTCCAGACAAAGTTGCTGTGAGGGCTGAGAGCAGGTGGCTGCTGAGGGGCAGCTGTGAGGGCCAAGGACAGATGAGGGCTGAGGGCAGGAGACCGCCTTGGCCACGGCGGCTGGCAGTGGCAGCAGCAGCGGGGTGATGGGGGCAGCACCTTCCCCTGATCAGCCTGCTCGCCTCCCACAGAGGGCTCCCCTGAGGGTTTCCGGACTGTGAGAGGGGGCAGGCCGGGCTGAGGGACCCCTTCATCCCCCCAGTGCATGAATTTTTGTGCACCGGGCCTCTAGTATATAAAGAATAGGTAAAAAGCATAGTGATAATTTAAAAAAGGCAAAATCTATTTTTAAAGTAACATGTATTAACCAAAGACAAACTGTCAAATTCTTACAATCCTCAAAGCTGGATGCACATTGAAAAACATTTATAGAAAATGTCAAACTGCAAGTTCACCACTTTTGACTATAGATATTTCTATTTTCTCACATTGCATTGGAATTTCTACAAAGATAGGAAAGAAGGAAAAGGAGAAGAAGGAGTAGAAGGACACCTATAAATGCCCATGGAGAATAGAAGGAATGCGCATAGGATTAATTCAGTGGAGAAGTAGGTAAGAAATGAATTATCAAGCAGACAACCAATAGGATTCTCCAGAGGGGAGAGTTTGTGTTGTTTTGTTTTTTCCATTGGGGAAACTTTAAGCCAAGACAGTAGAGGCACGGGAAGCATTACTGAATCATAGGGAATCATCAAAATAAGTAATCAAAGTCCTATGGAAGAGATGGTTGGTTCATCTTGAATAAGCTTCAGATGCAATAGGATTCTCCAGAGGGGAGAGTTTGTGTTGTTTTTGTTTGTTTTGTTTTGTTTTGTTTTTTCCATTGAGAAAACTTTAAGCCAAGACAGTAGAGGCACAGGAAGCATTACTGAATCATAGGGAATCATCAAAACAAGTCATTAAATTCCTATGGAAGAGATGGGTGGTTCATCTTGAATAAGCTTCAGATAATCTACAAGAGAGAGGAAGCAAAACAAACAAAAAATGTAAGCTATGTGAAAGAGAGACAACTTGCTTGCCTGCTCCTTATCCAAGGCACTTAAACAACCTTTGACTCACCACAATAAAATGCCTGCCTACCTGCCATGTAATGAAAGAAATGAACTCCATTTCTACTACTTCTCTTTATTACTAACCCCAGAAAAGTCCAGACATTGATGAATTAAAGGTATTTTGAGAAACCATAATATTTTTTAAAAACTACTATTCAAAGTTTTTGCACCTGTATTCCTAAGAGAATTTGAAGATCTAAATATCTCCTCACATTCAACATTTGTAAATATTTGCAACAAGTATAACAAGAAAATATAAATGTTTATAACATACCCACATTTTTCTATGTATGTATAAGTGAATGCCCATAGACAGACAAAGCCATGAGAATCAAACAGCCCTACTGAAAAGCTGAAAGTATACAATCATGTAATTTATACACAATAAAATGCAAATAGTAATTAAACAAGGTTCAAAAATAAAATTCAGTAGTAGAATGAAAATGCAAACTAAAATGATTAGGATTGTTTTAATTGCATCATTCTGGTAAAAATTAAGAATAGTGATAGACCTACTATTGGAAAATTGTGAGGCATTAGCTCTGCTCATGCTTTCTTGGTTGAAGGGTAAATTGTTAGGGAGTTTTCCCTACATTTATCACAATTTTAATGCTCAGTCCCTTTTAGCCAACAATTTAAAGTTATGTATCAACCTACAGAGATTCTTAAAAATTCACATCAAGAACTCCAATGCCATTGTATTCAAGAATAAAAACTTGTAAGTAAATAGTCAAATGCCTAATGATTATGCAGAATACGCACTTGCTACAAACTGAGGAAAACTTATATGATTAATACTAATAATTATAAAGTTAAACTTAGTTGAACAATTATTATGTAATTGGCAATAGGCCAACTTCTGTATGTGTAATATGACATTTAATACTCAAAACAGCTAGATGAGAATGTTACTAGAGAATCTCCATTTATAAATAATACAATGTTAAGCAACTATCTCTAGATCAAATAGCCAGTTAAATAAAGGGGTCAGGATTTGAACTCAGCATTCTGACTATGGACCTAGACACACAGACATTCACTACACTTATTTGAAATTGAATGATATAGTTTATGTACTATTAAAAGGATAAATCAATTTACAAAACAGTTAATCTGGTATGAATTTATACTCCTGAAACAAAATTTTAAAAGACTGGTAGCTATGTGCATACCTATTGTGGTTAATGTGATGAAAAAATAAAAGTTTAAATTTTATTTAATTTTAATCAAGTTAAATTTAACTTTCAAAAAGTACATATGACTTGTAACTACCATAGTGCAGAACACAGATCTAAAGAGTAATGACAACAACATTTTATGTAATAAACCAAAGTTATTTTTAGAAAAATTATAAGCTTAAATACATACATTGCTAAATAAGAAAGAATTAAAATAAATGAATGAATGAAATACTATATCTAACTAAATGTGAGGAAAAATAACAAAATTAACTTATAGAAAAGGTTCATTAAAACAAAAGCTGAAAATGATAAAATGAGAAATCAAGAAATAACAGAAATAAGAAGTAAAGCTAAGAATTATTTATCTAATTTAAGAGAAATAATTAAAAAAAAAACAAGGAACTAGGAAATCTAGCCATGAGAAATGGAGAAAACAAAAAATTAGTAGTAAGAATAAAAATAAATATTAATACAGAGTATTATAATGGAATTATAAAAGTAGTTTATTCAAGTATAGGCAAATACATTAGGAATATTGGATAAAATAGTTAATTTCCTAAGAAAACACAAAGTATTATTTTATCAAAAATACATTAACCAAACCTGAATATTTCAGAGACCTAAGAGAAGCTGAAAAGTTGTCAAAATCTTTCCTCTTTTACCCACAGCCCAACACTTATGTAAAGGAAAGAACTTAGTAAAATTTCACAGATATATTAAATAAAACCATAAATGGATAAAAAATTCAGTGCTAAACGCTAACAAAATAGCAAAAGCTTCTACATTTTTAAAATAAATACTATAAGTAATAAATAAGTTGAGGATACATTGATCTATTCAAATATACTCATTTTAATTTTCTATGCATTCATATTTCATCAACATCATGTCAGCTAATTCTCAAACTTTTTACATTACACATAGGAATTTGATGACTTTTGGATATTTTTCTTTTTTGTTACATGCTATTAATTGTTTAAAAATATTTATTCCTCTTGAAAGCTGTGATGAAAATAGTCAAACCTGGAATACAAATAAAATTATACCATGTTCCAGTAGAACAGGAAATGACCAGTTCACACGGGGAAGGAGGTTCTAAACAGAGGCTCCATGGCTCTGACACCCCAGGAGTGAGCCTGTATATCACATTAAACCTCAGAGCAGCATCGGCCTGCGGTCTTTGGAGCATGCCTCCTTTTATAATTGGAGAAACAACTGGAGGGTATCACAGGAGTCAGTGGAGTGTTTCAAGTTGCAATAGAAACTATTTTTTAGTGAAATTAAGAGAAGAGAATATAGTTAGCTGTGTAGCTTTCTGGGAAATGTTGTGGTTAGCAGGCTAGTTTTGCAATCATCTTGGTTAGCAAGTTTGGGATATTTGATTTTTTTAGTATAAAGTGGGACATTTAATATTTGAAATGTTTTACCAATACTAATGTCAGCTAAAATGACTTTTCCCAACAGTAATGGTGATAGGATCCTGTTCTTTTCCAATTTATTTGAAAAAGGATATCCTGTGTTTCTCTGTAAATGAATAGGGACATGGAAAATAATTATTTTATTTTTATTTTAAATATATTAATGGGAAAACTTATGAATTTTTTAAAATGCGTGTTTAACACATTGGAATGATATATGTGTTTGTATAAACCTTTCATTTGTATTAACTGAGTATATTTTTCTTTCGTTTTTTTTAATTTATGGAAAAGTTTATGTTATTAACAGGCTTATTTGTATTGAATAGATCTTTGCATACCCAGATTATTATTTAATGAACCTCTAAGACTGATGAACCAATCATTTAGATCATCCTTAAGCAGATATTATATTAAAAGTTTGTTTTCTGAAATCATACATCCTAAGTTGGTGTTCTGAGTCCTACCCTTACTAACCATGTAAATTTAATCAAGTTTCTTTTCCTCATAGTACCACATAATCTCTTTGTTGGTAAAATGGGTAGAACAACAATATCCAACATGTTTGTTGTAAAGTTTTAAAATGCAATACTTATAAAATACTTAAAAACATATTTTAATAGAGTAAGTTATTTTTTTTTAAATCCTCACCCTAGAATATTTTTCCATTGATTTTTAGAGAGAGTGGAAGAGAGAGGGAAAGACAGCAAGAAATATCGATGTGAGAGAAACACATCTTGAACCCGACCAGGGAAACCAGAGAGGAGCCTGCAACCCAGGTACATGCCCTTGACAGGATTCAAACCTGGGACCCTTCGGTCCATAGGCCGACTCTCTATTCACTGTGCCAAACTGGTTAGGGCTAGAGTAAGTTCTTAAAATTAAGCCATTAGCTTTACATTTATTGTGATAAATTTTAGGTTTATAGATTGTATGTTGATATATTATAAATTTAGGTTACCAGGAATATACTTTCATTATTAGTAAAAGCTTGAACTTCATTTCTGTTGAAATCTTATTGGTTTATGAAATAAAATACTACTAACCATGTAAATTTAATCAAGTTTCTTTTCCTCACAGTACCGCACAATCTCTTTGTTGGTAAAATGGGTAGAGCAACAATATCCCACATGTTTGTTGTAAAGTTTTAAAATGCAATATTTATAAAAGACTTAAAAACATATTGGAATAGAGTAAGTTCTTTTTTTTTTTAAATCCTCACCCTAGGATATTTTTCCATTGATTTTTAGAGAGAGTGGAAGAGAGAGGGAAAGACAGCGAGAAATATCGATGTGAGAGAAACACATCGGGAACCCGACCAGGGAAACCAGGGAGGAGCCTGCAACCCAGGTACATGCCCTTGACAGGATTCAAACCTGGGACCCTTCGGTCCATAGGCCGACTCTCTATTCACTGTGCCAAACTGGTTAGGGCTAGAGTAAGTTCTTAAAATTAAGCCATTAGCTTTACATTTATTGTGATAAATTTTAGGTTTATAGATTGTATGTTGTTATATTATAAATTTAGGTTACCAGGAATATACTTTCGTTATTAGTAAAAGCTTGAACTTCATTTCTGTTGAATCTTATTGGTTTATGAAATAAAATATAAACCAAATTCATAAAAGTTCATTTTTATGAGAGATTAAGACATATACCTTTGGTTTAAAGAGAATGAGCTAAATAATGTGGGAGTAGTGCAGCAGCAGAAGGCCATCCAGCCATAAGCTGGCAGTCGAACATCCCCTGAGGGGTCCCAGACTGTGAGAGGGCACAGGCTGAGCTGAGGGACTCCCCTCGGATTCAAACCTGGGACCCTTCGGTCCATAGGCCGACTCTCTATTCACTGTGCCAAACTGGTTAGGGCTAGAGTAAGTTCTTAAAATTAAGCCATTAGCTTTACATTTATTGTGATAAATTTTAGGTTTATAGATTGTATGTTGTTATATTATAAATTTAGGTTACCAGGAATATACTTTCGTTATTAGTAAAAGCTTGAACTTCATTTCTGTTGAATCTTATTGGTTTATGAAATAAAATATAAACCAAATTCATAAAAGTTCATTTTTATGAGAGATTAAGATATATACCTTTGGTTTAAAGAGAATGAGCTAAGTAATGTGGGAGTAGTGACTGCATAGTACATTGTCTTCTAGCTCAGCCCTTAAGAAACAACAATTCACTAAGTTATAATAACAAAATTACAGTCAGGGAGCCAGTGACTCACAGGGTCCCCTCTCATAAAAGACAGTGCCTTTAACATATACATATGTACATACATGTGCACATATATATGCATGCAAGAACACACACATGTGCACACATGCAAAGACTGAGTTGCCAATGTTGGGTGGCAGAAGCAATGAGAGTGCTCCTTGGTTGACCCTAGCAGCAGTGACATGTTCAGGGGTATTGAGGACTGCATACTTGAGCCACTCCAAAATTCATATGTTGAATCCATAACCCCGAAGGAGATGGTATTAGGAGGTGCAGCCTTTGGGAGCAATTAGGTCATGAAAATGGAGCCCCCATGATGGAATCAGTGTCCTTAGAAGAAGAGAAAAATAGCTAGACCTCTCCGTCTTCACCATGTGGGGATGCAACAAAAAGACAGCTAGCTCTCTATAAAGCAGGAACAGGGCCTCCGCCAGAACTTAGGTGCCTGCACCTTGATCTTGGACTTCCAGCCTCCAGAAATGTGAGAAAATAAATGTTTTCTGTTTAAACTACCCAGTCTGAGATAATCTATAATAATAAAAGCATAATATGCTAATGAGACCGGACAGCCGTGACAAAAATATTTTATAATTAGGGAAATATATATTAAAAGCCACAGGAAGATACCTTATGCGATAAATAAAACTTTTAAAGAGTTGAAAAATCATGTGGGGAAATGAGATCCTTCCTCTACTTTTCAGGAGGGTATATTAGCAAAAGTTAATTAATTGACTTGGTAATACCTACCAAAAAATTTAATAATTGTATTCTTACATTCAGAAACTTCATCTCTACAATACTATTATCATTAGTATTGTCACATTAAATAGTACTTATAAATATGATATTTACTGTGATATTGTCTCATAATTTTAAATATTAGAAGCAACCTAAGGGCCCTTTAAAAAGGGGAATTTTATATTACATATTTTAGAATCTTCATAATATGGAATATTATACAACCATTACAAATAATGAAGTCTTTATGACTTAAAATGTCTCCAAAACACAATGTTTAATATAAAACATAGTAGATGTCTCTTTGGAGGGGAAAGTGTGAGGGAAAGATTATGGAGATATTCCATTTTAATCTTTTTCTATGAAGTTTAAATATTTTGAGATATAAAATATATGCATTTTACTATTAAAAATACAAAAATAATATATTTTATAAACATTTCCACATTTTGAAGCCAGAACCAAAATTCTTCCTTGAAGTGAAAATGTTCAGTTTTTAACAACTGATTATCCTTTAAGTCATGCTATTTTTCTTACCAGAAAGCACTGGCAGGGCTGGAACATTAAATAAGTTATACAAATTAAATATATGATATACAATACACAATAAACACAAGTTTCTCAAGATGATTGCTACGAGTATCTTGCAGCCTAACTTGTGACAAAAAGCTTTCCATTTGAAATGATCCATGATTCCACAATTATATTAAATCTATAATAATAAAAGCATAATGTGCAAATCTACTGAAAGACCAAACAGCGGAACAACCTTCCAGATGACCTTCCGGATGAAGCCGGGGCTGTGAGGGCCGAGCCCTTTGCATGAATTTCATGCACGTGGCCTCTAGTTTATTATAAAAGCCCAAGATGACTAAGTTAAGAGGGCAGAGCTTTTTTTCTGATTTTGGTTGAAATGAAAAAAGTAGAAAATAAGCAAGGGAGTGCCTGTAGTAGCCTCCAGAAATGTGAGAAAATAAATGTTTGCTGTTTAAACTACCCAGTCTGAGATAATCTATAATAATAAAAGCATAATATGCTAATGAGACCGGAGAGCCGAACAACTTTCCGGATGACCTTCCAGACAAAGCCAGGGCTGTGAGGCCCGAGCCCCTTGCATGAATTTCATGCATGTGGCCTCTAGTTTATTATAAAAGCCCAAGATGACTAAGATAAGAGGTCAGAGCTTTTAGCTAGACCTCTCTGTCTTCACCATGTGGGGATGCAACAAAAAGACAGCTAGCTCTCTATAAAGCAGGAACAGGGCCTCCGCCAGAACTTAGGTGCCTGCACCTTGATCTTGGACTTCCAGCCTCCAGAAATGTGAGAAAATAAATGTTTGCTGTTTAAACTACCCAGTCTGAGATAATCTATAATAATAAAAGCATAATATGCTAATGAGACCGGAGAGCCGAACAACTTTCCGGATGACCTTCCAGACAAAGCCAGGGCTGTGAGGCCCGAGCCCCTTGCATGAATTTCATGCATGTGGCCTCTAGTTTATTATAAAAGCCCAAGATGACTAAGATAAGAGGTCAGAGCTTTTTTTCTGATTTTGGTTGGAATGAAAAAAGTAGAAAATAAGCAAGGGAGTGCCTGTGAAAGTAGAAGCTTAAGTTAACCTAAAGATTTAGACAGATAATCCTGGGATTATTGGAAGGAATTGAGAGAAGAGGAAATTTTCACCACCAAAACTAGGATGTACATCTACATATAAATATACTTGTCTGCTAGCTCTGAACTGAACTAATCCTTCACTTGCATGATGCTCCTCAAAGCTAATACAGGCCAGCTTGGGAGTGAAAGTCTACTTGACACATCGTTTTGGGCCTACGTACTACTGTTAAACTTCTCTACTGACTCTGATTCCCCTAGTTTGTCTCAAAGCACAGTCTTATAACAACAACATGCTCTCAATCTCTGCCTTTCATTCAGAAAGGATGGGGGAGGATCAGTGATTGAAATTTATTACTCTCACAGGCCTGATGAATTGAAGAGCTTAGAGTCCTCCTCAACTTTACTTCAAAATATGTTGTTCAGATACTCACTGTGAACTGTATTTTTTTAAATTACAGACAATATCATAAAATTTAGCAATGAATTTTCTTTTAATTTCTAGCTAAAGAGGAGAATGCACATATCGCTGAACACATACCTGCATACACACAAACACGTATATTGGGGTCAAATTTTACTCTTTGCTAGTATTCTCTGATTCCCCTAGTTTGTCTCAAAGCACAGTCTTATAACAACAACATGCTCTCAATCTCTGCCTTTCATTCAGAAAAGATGGGGGGGGGGGGCAGTGATTGAAATTTATTACTCTCACAGGCCTGATGAATTGAAGAGCTTAGAGTCCTCCTCAACTTTACTTCAAAACATGTTGTTCAGATGCTCACTGTGAACTGTATGTTTTTTAAATTACAGACAATATCATAAAATTTAGCATTGAATTTTCTTTTAATTTCTAGCTAAAGAGGAAAATGCACATATCGCTGAACACATACCTGCATACACACAAACACGTATATTGGGGTCAAATTTTACTCTTTGCTAGTATTTTCCAATAGCACCTAACAAAATGCTGGAGTATCACAGGCATTTAGTAGACAATTATAAAGTGTTTGGCATGCAAAATATCAGCAGTGGCATCATGATCCAATAAGCCCACCCTACATTCTTGAATTGTTATGACTCCTTGAAAACCATGCTGCCATTTGTTATTTGACCAAA
Organism: Myotis brandtii; assembly: GCF_000412655.1. Taxonomy (NCBI): domain Eukaryota; kingdom Metazoa; phylum Chordata; class Mammalia; order Chiroptera; family Vespertilionidae; genus Myotis; species Myotis brandtii. The sequence continues at coordinate 2,618,844 of NW_005358567.1, read as the reverse complement.
GACAGAACAACATGAGGAAGAAATCTTCCACTTTCAACACAATAGCAATAAAATATAAAATAATCAATGGATTTTCCCTAAGGCTAAAAATATAAGTCACCTGGGCCACTCTCATTTTTTCCACTGCACAACACAAAGTTATTTTCTTGGTTAAAGGCAGTTGTTACCCTATCACCTGCTCAAATCAATCAACTGTATGGTTGGTTCAGAATCCTCTGGCTAAAATTATATATCAAAGATGCTAAAAGCAAGAGAGGTGGAATCATTCTTATTGTGTTTCCTTGACTTCTCTACTCTTTTTTAGTTTATAAATAACAGCTAGGACATCGGGATTTTCCTAAAGGCTTCAGCTCTGAGACACTTGTTAAGTGAAGTTTATGATCTCACATTAGTCTTGAAAAATATTGGCTTTTAACAAGAAAAATCAACATTGGGAAAACCTCAGTCACCTATTCTGAAATAAAAATCCAACACAGAAATATGAAATTTAAGTAAATTTTTCTTGGTTAGTGATATAGCATTTTAGGAAGGTCTGAGGAAATTATTCCTAGTCAATTTACTTGAAAATTATTTGATCAATAAACATAACATCTATGGAGTTACATTTATATTTCTGATTTATAAATATTTTCAAGATACAAAAGAGATCACTTATTTTCAACAAATAGTATTTTTTATTTTTTCAAAATTGCTGGGGATACAGAGTGACACAAGACACAAATACAGATTCACATCTGATATTGTAAATAGGGACCACTAAGAACATGTGTGAATCATGTTGATGATCTCAAATAAATACAAAAACAAACAAACAACTTACTGGTCAGTTTGCAACCATTTTTTTCCAGAATCCTCAGATGCAGAGAAGATTGTCAGGGTCATGCATATATCAACACTTTATTTTAATTTTTTATTTACACAGCAAATTTCACTGTGACTAGAAGACATACTTTGTAGAAATCAAATAATTATAAATAAAATGAGAATTCTAGTAGCCTGGCATATAGTTTTTTTCTGAAGATGTTCCATGTATTTTTTTCTATTGCTTTTAGAATGCTCTAAAAATGTCAGTTTAGTCATCTTTATTGAGAGTTGTCAGGGCCAGCCTGACAAGGTTGAGCCAGGCTGAGGCAGGGAGGTGGGAATTGAGAAAAGAAAGTAACCGGTTTGGCTCAGTGGATAGAGCGTCAGCCTGCGGACTGAAAGGTCCCAGGTTCGATTCCGGTCAAGGGCATGTACCTTGGTTGCAGGCACATCCCCAGTGGGAGGTGTGCAGGAGGCAGCTGACCAATGTTTCTCATCGATGTTTCTAACTCTCCATCTCTCTCCCTTCCTCTCTGTAAAAAAATCAATAAAATATATTTAAAAAAAAAAAAGAATACTACACACCAATTTTACACACAATTTCAGAAGCTTCAGAGGGGAGGAAAACACTGATTTCTAACATCTGGCATTTTGACTTATAAATGAAGTGGAAATATTAAATTTATTGTTTGACAAGTCATCTAAGTTCAAGAGATTACGGTCAAATTGGGACAGTTGAGAAAAACCAAAACCCACCACATCTTAAGATGCAGGGAAAAAATAGCAGTATGAGTCACAGTTCCAAGAAGTCAAGGTGGGCTTGCTTAACCATGCTTGACTTGTGATGCGTTATTGCATTATTAGAGGCTAAGTGCATGAAATTTGTGCACTGGGGTGGGGTGGGGGTGGGGGTGGGGGGGGAATGGGAGGTCTCTCAGCCCAGCCTGTGCCCTCTTGCAGTCCGGGACCCCTCGGGGGATGTCAAACTGCCGGCTTGTGGCTGGATGGCCTTCTGCTGCTGCATATTCTGCTGCTTGAGCTTCAGCAGCTGCTGCACATACACAGGCTGGGCCACCAGTCTGTCCTGTGAACACCATCGAGTGGGTGAGTCAAGCGCAGAGGCAGGCTCACCCTGAGTTCCCTGCACTTCCCTGAGTCCCTGAGTTGTTCAGACTAACTGCCTTCTACAGAGAACGGCACTGGCATTGGGCCTACACCGGCAGTCAGACATCCCTCTTGCAATCTGGGACCCATCGGGGGATGTAGCAGTACGCCAAATGGCAGGCAGCCAAGGAGGAGCCCAAATAGGTGCCGGGCACCGCGCTGCTAGCACTCATCCCAGCCCACTGTGCCTGCTGCTGCCGCTTGGTAGTGCTACTGCACAGTCGGGAGAAGCTTCCACCGTGGCAACTGCGCTCGCCAGGTGTGAACCCGGCTTCTAGCTGAGCAGTGCTACCCCTGTGGAAGCACACTGACCACCAGGGAGCAGCCCCTGCGCTGAGTGTCTGCCCCCTGGTGATCAGTGCACATCATAGTGACCGGTCGTTCCAGTCGTTCCACCATAACGGTTGCTTAGGCTTTTATATATATACTAGAGGCCCAGTGCACAAATTTCTTGCACTCAGGGGTGGGTCCTCAGCCCGGCCTGTGCCCTCTCACAGTCCAGGAGCCCTTGGGAATAGGCCTAAGCCAGCAGTTGGATATCCTTAGCACTACCACGGAGGCAGGAGAGGCTCCCGCCACTGCCACTGCACTCGCCAGCCATGAGCCCGGCTTCTGGCTGAGCGGCGCTCCCCCTGTGGGAGTGCACTGACCACCAGGGGGCAGCTCCTGCATTGAGCAACTGCCCCCCAGTGGTCTGTGTGTGTCATTCCACCATTCAGTCTATTTGCATATTAGCATTTTATTATATAGGATAGATGTCTTGTTTTTAATATTCTTGCTGGCTTTCACTCTACTTGACCTTGGCATTTTTAAGAGTATTGAATTCTCCAAATATTTTCGTTAAATTTTCTATTTCTCCCTTTAATTTTGTTAATTTGCTTCACATATTTTTTTTTGAATCTTTGTCAGGTGTGTACAGGTTTATAGTTGCTATATCTCCCATGTGAATTGATTGGACATTTTAATCCATAAATGCTTAATGTCATTGTTGACATGGATGGATTTATGCCTGCCATTTGCTATATTATTTCCTATATATATTCTATCTCCTTCTTTTACTGCTGTTCCTACTATTAAATTGATAAGTACCTAATTGCCATTCAAGTTCTTTTGCTGAGTTATTTTCTATGTTTTTTAAGGTACTTTCTTAATGGTTGCTCCAGGAATTACAATATAAGTCTTAATGGGTCAAAAAGTGTCATGTCTTTACATAGTTCATGATTTTATTGTTAAAACATAGACTTTTAAAAATAATACACTAAAGCAATTCTAGATTCTGATTTCTTCTACCATGGTTGATATGTGTTTCTATTTTTTCAGTTGCTTATTAATTTGTTTGGTGACTTGCTTGGATTAACTTGCAGTCTTGGTGGTGACTGGTGCCTCAGCTCAGTAACTCGCTTATAGGTTTGTTTTGTTCTTTTTTTTTCTTAAATTTTTATTTTTAAGGTTGGCTTCTTTGGTGTCAGCACCTCTTAGTCAGTATCCAATGCTGGTACAGAGGTCTTACTAAAACACCTTGAACCAATAGGGTTTTTGCGTTTTGACAATAGATCTCTGTAGTTTGAAGGATGCATTCAAAGTTTGACATTTAGCCCTAGCTTATTTGGCTCAGTGGATAGAGCCTTGGCCTGCAGACTGAAGGGTCCTGGGTTCCATTCCAGTCAAGGGCATGGAATTGGTTGCAGGCTCCTCCCTGGCCTGGGCCCTGGTTGGGACACATGCAGAGACATTGATCGGTTGATCAATGTCTCTCTCACATCAACATTTCTGTCTTTTCCTCTCTCTTCTACTCTCTAAAAATCAATGGAAAAACATCCTCAGATGAGGATGAAAAAAACAAAGTTAGGCATTTATAAGTCTCTGGCTGGTTTTACTTTATCCATTCTCAAGGCCTAAAATTCAGTAGCTCATTGGGGCCCCTCTAACTCTCCTAAGTTTGCACACAGCATTGTGCATGCAGACCTTTCGACAGTGAGCCCACTCGTCCTCAGGCCATGCATGCCCTGCATTCCCAGATGGAACTTCTGGACGACAGAGCTGGGGCAGGTGAGAACAGAGCAATGCCACAGTCCCTCGCTATATTCACTGAGACTTAGTCTATTTTCTTAAATTCATGTTTCTCATTTATTGTATGCTTTTAGCCAATTTCCAAAGTCCTTAAATGGTTAGTTTTGACAGTTTGTTGAATTTTGATCATTGCTTTCGGGGAGATAATTTTTTCAGTTTTTCAATTTGCCATTTCAGAAGTCTTACATTGTTCTTTCTAAGTTATTCTAGACTAACATTGTCTTTTTCTCTATTTTTTCTTGGTGTGAAATAGATGCATTTTTGACATGTCTCAATTATATTGGAATCCAAACTGTTACCTACATTGTAGCACATACACTGACAATAGTGCTTTTTAATAATAAAATACATTTAATATAATCTAATAAAATATATTTCCTCCTCATACACCTTGGGTATAGAAACAACCAAACTCCTCTGACTGATAGTCAAAGTACCTTCACAAATTACTTTTCTGTAACTATCCAATTTCTTTTAATAAAAAAAATGCATAATAAGTCTATATCAGCAATATATACAAGTCAATTCTTCATTATACTATTTGAAATACTCTCAGAATTGAAACACTGAGATATCAGAATTCTTAGATATTAATTGAAAAAAAATGCTCATCAGCCTCTTTATTTTTTTTATTTTTTTTTATTAAATCTTTATTGTTCAGATTACATTTGTTCCTCTTTCCCC
>NW_005358567.1:2606448-2614073 GCF_000412655.1 Myotis brandtii | reverse complement strand
CCCTCACTCCCCATCCACTGTCCTCATCCATAGGTGCACGATTTTTGTCCAGTTTCTTCCCGCATCTCCCATTCCCCTTTCCCCCCCAAGAATAGTCAGTCCATTCCCTTTCTATGTCCCTGATTCATTATAATCACCAGTTCATTCTGTACATCAGATTATTTATTCACTTGGTTCTTAGATTCACTTGTTGATAGATGCATGTTTGTTGTTCACAATTTGTATCTTTACCTTTTTCTTCTTCCTCTTCTTAAAGGATACCTTTCAGCATTTCGTATAATACTGGTTTAGTGGTGATGAACTCCTTTAGCTTTTCCTTATCTGTGAAGCTCTTTATCTGACCTTCAATTCTGAATGATAGCTTTGCTGGATAAAGTAATCTTGGTTGTAGGTTCTTGGTATTCATCACTTTGAATATTTCTTGCCATTCCCTTCTGGCCTGCAAAGTTTCTGTTGAGAAATCAGCTGACAGTCGTATGGGTATTCCCTTGTAGGTAATTGAGTCTCTTTCTCTTGCTGCTTTTAAGATTCTCTCTTTGTCTTTTGCTCTTGGCATTTTAATTATGATGTGTCTTGGTGTGGTCCTCTTTGGATTCCTTTTGTTTGGGGTTCTCTGCGCTTCTTGGACCTGTAAGTCCATTTCTTTCACCAGGTGGGGGAAGTTTTCTGCCATTATTTCTTCAAATAGGTTTTCAATATCTTGCTGTCTCTCATCTTCTGGCACCCCAATTATTCTGATGTTTGTACGCTTGAAGCTGTCCCAGAGGCTCCTTACACTATCTTCGTATTTTCGGATTCTTTTTTCATTTTGCTTTTCCGGTTGGGTGTTTTTTGCTTCTTCGCATTTCAAATCTTTGGCTTGATTCTTGCGCTCCTCTGGTCTGCTATTGGGTGTCTGTATAATATTCTTTATTTCAGTCCGTGTATGCTTAATTTCTAGTTGGTTCTTTATCATAGCATCGAGGGTCTCATTAGTTTTCGTGACTCTCTCCTCAAGTTTATTGACAGCTTCTAGCACATTTTTGCAAGCCCTCAAAATTGCGATTTTTAGCTCTATATCCTCCATTTCTGTCATGTTTTTTTGTCTCCGCATTTTTTATGCTTTCTTGGTGCACCCCCTAGTGGTCTTTGTGCGCAGTCTTGTTCTAGTTGAGCCTTGATTGTTGTAGTTAATACTAGAGGGATTTGACCACCAGGCCGACTGGCTGTGTGAATCAGCTGTGTCTGCCGCGGAAAACTTCTGTCCTCTGGGGAGGTGCTAATCTAGCCTTTGCCTGAGGCGATCCGGCAAATGGCTCTGCGCAGGGCTTGGGCGGGGCGGGCTCAACAGGGCGGGCGGAGGGAGCCGTTATGGTGCCCTCAGTCCTGTTCCCAGAGGCTCTGCTTCTCAGAACCCCCGGAACCGCTGCAAACCTCGGAGGGAAAGCTGCCTTCCAACTGATGCCAGACACTCCCGCTTCTCCCGTTTGGGTCCGAGTCCCCAGCGATTCGCCCGTATCTGGAGCTCAGAGTCTGAGACTCCCCCCTGACCGAAAACGACAACCGCGCTCTCAGCCACCAGCCCGCTTTGCGCGCGCACCTCCGCACCTGAGTTTTTTCCACACTGCGCCTCCTCTGAGCCTCGGTGTGCTGTTATTTTTCCTTCTAGTTGAAGAGTCTCTCCTCAGCCAGCCTTCCTGTGGTTCTGGGTGATGTCCGTTCCGTCTTCTAGTTGTATTTTTGAAGTGGTTGTTTGCGGCAGCAGTCTCCGGTGTTTACCTATGCCGCCATCTTGCTCGGAATCTCAACAAAGGTGGCCTCTTTATTTTTATAGGAAAATTTCTTTTCCAAAATTACCATATGGAGCTGAAGAGAACCATGTCTTCAATAATATAATGCATTAATCAAACATTAGGTTTTGCTAATGTGGGTATGGAGAGATCATATTGTGATCTATGGCATATGTTTGATATATACAAACAGGACTGCAGCACAGTTCTCTGTGGAAGTCTATGATTTGTTGACTCAAAGAAATTTTTTTCATCAAAACATCTGCTAGCTACTTTATAAAGATTGTTGTCACCTTGATGTATATAGTGTCAAGCAAATTGATTTATACTGTCAATTCTTCCCCAACTTAATTTTTTCTTAAGTAGATTTCTATGCTATTAATCAGAATATCTAATATTCAAACTTGTAAATATTAAAAGCTGGAATGGAGTCAGTAAATGGCTAAGAATTTTAGAACCAGTACTATTGTTTAAGCTCACTTTTCAAATTTAATTATGAATTTATTCACTCACTCAGTTATTCCGTCATCCAGTTCTTCATGCCATTTTTTGAATATGTATAACTTACTCAGCTTGTTGTCATTGAGTGCTACGTACTAGCACTGATGTGCCAACTTCATGAATTTTTATTCTATTGCTTATATCACAGTTAGTAACAACTTTTTTACAGTTTTTCTGCATATGAGTAGGACTCCTGACATTCATTCTAGTTTTTAATTTAGTAGGATTTGTATTTTTATGCTTAATAAAATATCATCCTAAAATAAATCTGTTTCCATTGTGAATTGTTATTCATAAAATACAACAAAACCAAAGTCTTGTATTCCAGCTTTAAAATAAAATGCAAATTTTCCATTAAATGAAACATCTTACATTTCCAAATGCTAAATAAGATGAACTTAGAAAGTTATTCCAGCCAGTTAATTAGGACATGGGGGAAAGTTAGATATAAGAACATTCTTTGGATGTATTGCATTTTTATTTTATTATGAACAGGACTCATGTTTATTTAATTTGTCAACATGCCCTTCAGTGTTTTATTTTTAGACTAAAGGCCCAGTGCGGGGTCCATAGGCCTGGCCAGTAATCAGGGCCGATTGGGGCTAGGCCGATTGGGGCCTGCTGGCCCGAGGGAGGGACAGGGAAAGGAAGGTTGGCCGTCAGCCCTGAGGAGGGAGCCGGTCCTCGGCCCCCCTGGGAAAGGGGCCAGGTCCCAGTGCGGGGTCCATAGGCCTGGCCAGTAATCAGGGCTGATTGGGGCTAGGCCAGGGGAGGGACCGGGGAAGGAAGGTTTGCCGTTAGCCCTGAGGAGGGAGGCAGCCCTCGGCCCCCCTGGGAAAGCGGCCGGGTCTGTCGCCACCCACTCCCAGTTCCCAGTTCTCAGAAGAGGAGACAATGATCGCTGGGCCGGGCGCAGAAGGAACAGATGCCAGACACCGATGCTGCCATCAGTGCCCTGCCACCACACGGTTCCCTGCCTCCCCCCCCCTCCTTCCCTCGCTGCCACCCCGCCACAGTGGCAGGTGGGTGGTGGGCCAATTGGGGCCTGCCGGTGGGGAAAGAGGGGGGGAGGGATCACAGGAGGTTGGCTGGCCACAGGAGGTTGGCTGTGGGAGTACACTGACCACCAGGGGGCAGCTCCTGCATTGAGTATCTGCCCCCTGGTGGTCAGTGTACATCATAGCGACTGGTTATCCAGTCATTGCGATTGTTCTGGTTGTTCAGTTGTAACAGTAGCTTAGGCTTGCTTATATATATAAAGATAAACAAGTGACTATAGGTAATGTTGAGCCAACTACTCTCATTTTGTTCCTATGTTCCTAAATTGGCATTATATAGTAGCTGGTAAGTGACTATAGGTAATGTTGAGCCAACTACTCTCATTCTATTCCTAAATTGGCATTATATAGTAGCTGGATGGAAATGATCTCATGCTTGCTGACACATTAATAAAGACCAATGTTGCAAAAAAATATCATTTTATCCATACTTCTTTGCTTCTATGCTTGAGATCAATGAGCTTAATCATTCCCATGATGCATGTTGCTTTTCCTCTTTGGAATCCACTGTCCACACACTTATAGTGACAAGTACTTCAGCTTCATAACACCCATCTTTACTGGAGCTGGGTTATGACCCAGAAAGAACAAAAAGTTTAGAGTAATTTTGCCCTGGTTCTGGATTTCTACTAATGATGTTTAATGTTTGAAACAGCATTCTAACTCCAGTACCTTATGACTTTTTTTTTTTTTTTTTGTCTTGGGAGGAGCATCTTCATCCTGGACACATTGCATCAATAGGCCACGTCCTTATGAACCTTAATGGTCAAGTGCCTGATGATGATTCTCCCATAGTTCCAAAAGCTCAAAACCAAAATCTCAGCACTGAGGTTAAGAACTTAAGCTCTGGAGTTAGAGAGATCTGGGATTTAGTTATAAATGTTCCATCTAGAAGATGTATTAACTTGGGCACATTACTTAAACTTCACCTCAGGTTTTTCCTCTCTAAAGTGAAGATGATATTAACCACTTTTTATCAGATTGCTGTAAGGATTAAATGTGATAACTCAGTCTATATCATCACGTTAACCTTTAGTTTTGCTCTACTATTACATAATATTTTGCTTATAGTAATCAAAATCTTGTCTTGCTCTTAGCTTCAAGCTCTCTCTTGATACAACAAATCATGGGATTCAGAACCTGTACTCAAGTAGTACTTTGAGTCCATGCCTCATTTACATGCATTTCCCCCAGAAAGTATGATCTTACCTTACCTCCCCGGTGTTACTAAAGATTCCAGTTCTACTTTGCTGGGCCCTCACAGATGCTACTCCTGAGTCTTCTTTGATGCATGTAAACCAGTATCTCAGAGTTTGCTACCAGTGGAAACCACCTAAGATAGTCACCATCTCTTTGGTTGAATTACTACTAATTCTTTCATAAACATTACCTACTTGCTCAGGCACATATTTAGTATTACCAATACTTATTACTGACTTTGTGGGTCCTTAAAAACAGACCATGTGTTTAAGGACATCTATCAATTGAAACATCTATTATCAATCATTCTTAGTATTTATTCAAGACTTATGACCCAAACATTGTTCTAGATGATTTATAAATATATTACCCCATTTCATCCCCATGACAACTCTTTGAGGTGGTTATGATCACTATCCTCATTTTTCAGATGAGGATACGAAGGCACAGTTAGGGGAAGAGCCATGATTTATCATTTAAAGCTTAGCCCTCTGACTCCCAAAGTCATACTCTTCACTCCCAAAGTCATTCTGTATCCCTGCGGCCATTAAGCTGATTGTCTCGCTCTCTGGATCCCCACAGATTTCCCATTTCCACACACCTTGAGTTTTTCTCATATTTCCAGCTGAAATGCTCTTCAAAGTATAATTAATACTTATGGGCTACTTTGCAAAATTGGGCTGAGGCTGGCATTCTATCTCACGTGCCTTCTTCCCCTTCACTTTCCTGATCTCCCACAGTTATGGGTCTCTTCTGAGATCACTTCCTTAGCAAATAACTTGCACACAATCTTCCTCTCAGGCTCAGCTTCTGTAAACACAGGCTAAGCACAAGGTGTAAATTATTAGACAGAAATGTTGAGGGAAATTAAAGGACACCAATCTCTGAATTGTGATGTTCCTCTTGGAAAGTAATAAGTATCTCTAGAAATGAAGATATGGGTGGGGAGGGTGGAGGGAGGGATATGTGGTACAGGAGGAAAGTGACCAAAAATTGACACTGTGGGTGAAACTCAATAGTAGCAAATCAATAATTGTTGAACATTTGAGAAAACTCACATGAGGTTAAATATTATGTGTATAATGGAGGTTCACCTAATTTTGCAATTATATTTACTATGCTCAACAGCTTGATAAAATGTTTCAAAATAGAGGAAAAAATCTTAAGTGGCATCTTGAAGGCAAAGCAACAGGGAGATTTTTGTTTCTCAAAATATCTTAAATATAAAATTTCTTCACATACACTATTTTTATTGAATTTTCTTTGAAGAAAAAAATAAAAGTGGAAAAGGCCAAAGAATATTCAAGCAATACTATACCAACTTATTTGATTGAAAAATATAGTTTGGATAGGGAAATGTTAGTAGAGAAAGATAGAAAATGAGGGTGCTCGCCTGATTCCAGATGGTCATGGATGTCCACTTTTGAATATTCTTTAGGTTTTTATAAATTTTGTTTCAGTGTAGAAGAGACAATGAAGAAGGAAGATTAATTATGGGCTGTGTAGTTTTAGGAATAATGGTTAAGTGACCTCTTCAGTGGAAAATAATAAAGGCCTCCCTTATGCTGATACTATGTGGATGAGAAAAAAAAAAGAGGGTTATCTTTTGAAGAAAGAAAAATATCAAATTAAGCAAAAATCCCAATTAAACATATGTGCTTACTTAGCATTAACAGATATTACTGAACACCTCAATGGAAAAGGTTACTAGGAGTACAATAAATTAGCAGAGATTTTTTTTTATCAAGGCTATTATAACCGAATTGAGGATTGAAAGAAAGCCTATAAATATAAATGTTAAATTACATTTTTTGGTAAGAGTTTTGCCCCTTCACTATGCTTCTTCTTCCCCATCCTCTTTCTGCTGAGGGTTTTTCCTTAGAGTGTTTCCTTGGTAAACCACTTACACACAGTCCTCATCTCAGGCTCTGCTCTGGCAAACACAAGCTTGGGTTAATTATTAGAGAAACATTTTAAGGGAAAATAATAAAAATTAATTGTGAAGAAAATATCAGACATAATAAGATTTCAACCATAAATATTTCAAGAGATAATGAAACATCCTTATCACAGCTAAGATAAAATTAACAATTATTTCTTAATAACATTAACATCAACCATCCAATGTATTCTAATTTCTATTGTCTCATGCCTATTAACTTTTACTTATTTAAATCAGAGTCCACATAATATCCACACAATGTAATTGGCTGATGTTTCTTTAAGACTCTTTTCTAAGTTCCACCTTATTTATTTATTCCTGTGATTGATTTGTTGAAGATACTGGGTTGTTTGTCCTGTACATTTCCCACAGTCTGCATTTTGTTGATTACATTTCCATGGTGCAAATGAATCTGTTGCTCTGTAAATTGGTAGCTGTTTATAGAAGCTTGATGAGATTCCGTTCTGTTTCTTCTGCTTCTTTGGTAGGTGGTATTTCTTCCATCAGGAAACAAAGTGTCTGATTGTCTCTCTTTGTATGTTAACAGTTGATGATCAGTGCCTCTGTTCACCAGTTCAAATAGAATTTCAAAACAACCATTCTCTATTTTATAAGGTCGTCTTTATTTATCAGGTAAAAATTGTATAAAGAGAAATTTCCCTTCATCTAATATGTGGTTTATTAGTTTATAGTATCAAAAGGCCAATGTAAATGCCCAATTCTTCATTTACCCATTTCAAAATAATTAGCTTGTTCCCAGTATCTCCTGGTGATGACCAGCTTATTTTCTTTGCTGGTTTTGTTTTCACTATGAATGCATGTATATAATCATACTAGAGGCCCGGTGCACAAAAATTTGTGCACTCGTGGGGGTCCCTCAGCCCGGCCTGTGCTCTCTCTCAGTATGGGACCTCTTGGGGGATGTCCACCTGCTGGGTTAGGCCCACTCCCTGGGTGATCGGGCCTAAACTGGAAGTCAGACATCCCTCTGGCAGCCCGGGACGTCCACTTGCCAGCGGGGAGCAGGACTCAGCTGCAGTCGGACGTCCTTAGTGCTGCTGAGGAGGTGGGAGAGGCTCCTGCCACCAACGCTGTGCTGGCAGCTGTCAGCCTGGCTTGTGGCTGAGCAGAGCTCCCTCTGTGGGAGTGCACTGA
>NW_005358567.1:2594875-2605776 GCF_000412655.1 Myotis brandtii | reverse complement strand
TCTTTTTTCCCCCTGGGATTTATTTATCTTCTATAATTGAAACTTTGTAGTCTTGAGCAGAGCCCAGGGCTGGAAGCCTGGGTTGCCCCCCGGCAACCCAGGCTCCCAGCCCCTCCTTGAGCGGAGGCCACGGCCGCCTGGAAGCAGGTATCTGGAATTTATTTATCTTCTATAATTGAAACTTTGTAGCCTGAGCAGAGCCCAGTGCTGGCCAGGGCAGGCAGGAAGATTGGCTTTCTCCATTGCCGGGGCAACCCAAGCCTCCTGCTTGCTCCAGCTCCGTGGCTGCCGCCATCTTTGTGACAGAGTGATGGAGTGATGTTTAATTTGCGTATTACTCTTTTATTAGATAGGATTTCATGTTTTTCACTCAATAGTACTTATTGTTATTAGTTTTTAAAAATTTCTTTATTGATTAAGTTATTACATATGTGTCCTTATCCCCACATTATCCCCCACATTATCCCCCATTCCCCCACTCATGCCCTCATCCCCTTGTAATTAATGTTTAATGTTTTATAATCATATTTCATGTGTTTCACTCAATAGTACTTATTGTTATTAATGTTTTAATATTTGGACAATGGGACCCTCTTCAAACTGACTCTCAAGTACTTTTTGCTAGCTTGCTTAATTTTTTTTAATCCATTTATAGAATGTTTTACTAAATTCCATAATTACAATAAAAAGTGCAACTTAACAAACTTGGGAATGAACATGAAGTGACTCTTAGCAATCAAACAAGTCAACCAGTGGGAGCAGAGGTACACAGGCTGCTAAGGAGCAGAGCACTTCCTCCAGGGCTCACTAGGGCATCACTAAATTTCACTGAGGGGCAGGGCAATGTCTGCTAACCTGGTGACTCTTACGTGATGTTCCAGGTACATTTCCTGTCCCAGACTTGGAATTACCTATTTGTCTAAGAAGCCTAGGCTCTTTCCCCCAGGTCTATTTTGACCTTTAAACACTTTCATGTATTGCTTCCATCCTCCTCAAAATTAAAAATCTACTCTTAAAGGTGCCCAATGACCCTACAGCTGTTAACCCTCTTAGTCATTCTCTGGGATTTCTCTAAAATTTCCTTTTCTTTTGGTACCTCATAACGTTGACACTCCTCTTTTCTCTCTCTATCTCTCTCTCTCCTTCTCTCCCTCCCCATGCCTCTTTTTTTCACTATTGTGTTATTATTTTGTGTGTGTTTTTCTTTTGTTTTGTTACTTTTTCTCTTCTGGCTCATTAAACATAAGTGATATATATTCATCAACATATGTTTTATATATACATAGTTGGTATCTCTGGATATTAAAGGGATGGCCCAATTGTATGAGTCATTCCTTTAACACACAGATCTTAATAACTAGAGGCTCAATGCACAAAATTCAAATGGGCTTGACCCTCGCAGCTGCAGCAGCTTGCCTCAGCCTTCACAGACCTGGCTTCTTCCGGAAGGTAGTTCAGAAACCACGACCTTTGCAGCGGGGTTCAGGATCTGAAGGAGGGGCTGATGCACAAATGAAAATGCTATACAAGAAATATGAATTGAAGGCATTGGGGGCCAGGTGGAGACTCTTTCTTGAAGAGACACACTGGCTTCTGGCCTGGTCCACCTTTTATTTACTTGAATACACATTTGCCCTTTAGCAATTCGTACAGACATATCAAAGGTAAAGTTTGGTAAACAGTGAAAGGATTATCAGGTTAGGGAATTGCCTTGAGCCACCACTATCTTAATACTGGGTGCTTAGTGTCAGCCCTGCTAACTCCCAAGGTCCATCGGCCTTCTGCGTTCCTTGGTGCACTGACAGTATTGGCAAGCGGTGGCTTCCTGCATGGAAGGACATCAGGAAGGTGGTTCGGCTGTTCAGAATAATTAGCATATTACGCTTTTATTATTATAGATATGTTACATGTCAGATAACTTTAGGTACTGGAAAAAATCAGTGAATAAAACAGACAGAACTTGTTTAAGTGTGAGGAGATGGAGAAGTAAACAAAATACTCCCCCCCCACACACACATATGTATACATTTGAAGTAGATAATTACTACACAGATAATTTTAGTTGGAGAGATGGATTTTGAGTATCCATGAGAGCTGCAGTTATAGCAGACAAAGCCCAAAAGGCCTCTCTAAAAGCTAACACAACCTGAGTCCTGAGTAGGTATAATATACCTCACTAGGTAGAGCGTGCCAGGAGAGAGTTTCTATGGAAAGTAATAGATGCTCCTATTTTCATTACAATGCTATTTATAACAGCCAAGACTTGGAAGCAGCCCAAGTGACCATCAGCGGATGAGTAGATAAAAAAGCTGTGGTACATTTACACAATTGAATATTACTGGGCCATAAAAAAGAAGGAAACCTTACCTTTTGTGACAACATGGATAGACCTGAAGAGCATCATGCTGAGTGAAATAAGCCAGTCAGAAAAAGGCAAATACCATATGATCTCACGTATATGTGCAATTTAATGAACAAAATAAACAAAACAGAACCAGAATCATAGACTGACAATTGTCAGAGGGAAGGGGGTTGGGTGGGGGGAGCTGGGTGAAAAAGGTGAAGGAATTAATAAAAAGAAAAACACCTCATAGACACAGACAGGGAGATGGGGGCAGGTAGAAGAGGGTAAAGGGGGGGGGGATGGTGATGTAAGGAGACAGCGTGGGGTGATGAACACAATACAATATACAGATGATGTATTATAGAATTATACACTTGAAACCTATGTAATTTTATTAGCCAATGTTATACCAATAAATTCAATAAAAATTTAAAAAGCAATAATATATTTTTTTAAAAGAAAAAGTGATTTCACGTGGTTATCTATCATAAATTCTTAACTCAGCTGGTCAGGGTGGGTAGTCATGCGCCAGGCATATAACTTCTTTGCTAAAAGGCTTATCTTTAACTTAAGCAAGCCATGCCCTTTGTGTCTGTGCATCTAGGTTAACACACCTTTGAAATGCCCCCATTCAGACCCCTCATTCTAAAGAGTTCAAGAGAGCACAGAATCCTAACTACCCTGTAATCCAATCTCTGTCTTTCATCCTCCCGTCTTCCTGTAATCTTCCTTACATTTTGTATTGGATCTCATATGCAGAAAATAAACTGCAAACTGACTTTTCTAAGTCTGTTGAGATCTTACCTCCAGACATTTTCCCTTTAGTCCACAGAGGGAGCACCAAGTGCAGAGGACCCGAAGAAGATGTGTGCCTCACGTTTTGGAGACATAGTGAGGAGCCGCCTGTAGCTGGAGGGAAAGGGACTCAGGGGAGGGGTGTCGAATTCAAGGTCAACACGGGAAGGAGTGGGGGAGGCAGAACATATAGCAACTTATAAGCCATGAGAACTCTGGCTTTCACTGAGTAAATGAGGATTATTTGAGGTTGTTGAGCAGAGGAGTGATGTAATGTAACTTCACAAATTGAAAGGATCTCTTGGGCTGATATGCGGCAAGCAGGCTGCAAAGGGGCAAGAGGGGTAGCAGGGGGACTTGTTAGGAAGTTAGTGCAATAAGCTTTGCCAAAGACCTGAGCATGAGCAGTGCTGGTGGTAAGAAGTGGGTAGATTTGCCTAATTGAGCCCATTCCCTGCCAATGCCAGCATCTGGCACATCTCCCCAATGTGCCACTGGGAGCCAATTACACTGTGTCCAGGAGGCACTGCGTTTTAGATGCATTTTATTCTTTCCAATTAACCCATTCTTGCTGGCCACCACACTGCATCCATCCTTTCAACACACAGCACACAGTACTTCTTATGCCATAAGCACACTGCAGTCCACAGGCATAACTCCTTTCTGTAGCCCAGCTACACAATAGCCAACCAGCTTATCTCCCTAATGTACACTGACAATTCCCCATTCACCCATCCTCCTCAAAATCCCTCAAAACTCAGTAACTTCTGCCATCATTTATTCTTCATCTTGGATATTTCCAATTTGTTTCTGTGTTGAGCTTTGCACTAAAACCTATCAAATTAGTCATTATCTCTCATCCAACCATCTCATTCTGGACTTCAGACAAAGTGATTCACAATTAGACAAAAGTTCATGTACACAGCACAAGTTATATGATGAATATCAGGGTCATTGATGACCTTTATTATTACAATCTCCTTCACCTTGATTTCAGAGTCCTGGAATTGGACCAGTCCTGGGATTCTAGAAAATAATTACATGAAGAGGAAAAACAAACTAAGAAACAAACAAAGGCTTTTTGCCCTAAGATGATTTCTAATAGGGTGCAAAGCATCTATTATTGCTCAGTAATGAACCCCACCCACTGAAAGTAATAAGAAAAAAAATAAAAAAAAGATTGAAATTAGAAGTTGTCAAGAATACTTTTTATTTTATCTGAAGTTCATAGTATTCTGACATCTTAAATAAATTAACAAATCTATAAAAACAGTAATAAAACAATCATAGATACATACTTATATATACTCATATATTCAGGTAAATGATACCAACTCTAGTCATTGAAAAGTCCATACTCAAGAGGTTTAGTTAACCAACTATCATCAGCCCATTCTATCTCTAATATAGACAGACTGAAAGCCAGGACTCTTGCCTACCTTAAGCTTATGTCTAAAGTTCATAGATCTTGAAAATTGATGTACTCAGCTTCAAAAATCCAAGATCCATACTTATTTTATGTTTTCCCCATTTTCCTGATTACAAATACATGAGGTGGGAAAGAATGCAGGATCTTGAGAGCCTAGCAAGCCAGGAGTCAAGCATGAACAAGCAAGAGAGAGAACTCCTTGTTTAGGAGATTAAATATCCCAAATTTCTCGCCCGCTCTATAAGTCTCTGTTTTACTATGGTTGCAAATATCAAAAAAATTCTATATGTGACACAGCACCAAAGTTAAGTTAGGGTTTTTCAAAATGCTGACACGCCGAGCTCAAAAGGTTTGCCATCACTGCTATACTCCTTTCCAGATCATGATAACTAGGTTAAATTACAACAGTACCAAGAGCATAAGATGATAAATATTCATATAACATATTGCCATGTGATGACATTGATCACACTTTAATGATCTTATTTATTTAATATTTATCATTACTACTAAGCTTTACACTTATTAGAAACACAATACATTTGCTCTCTTTGCTATTGTCAGCAGTGCTTAGTCCAGTTTTCAGCACATAACAAGTGCTCAGTAAGGATTTGATGAATGAATGGAGAGCTGCTAAAAGAAAGGGAAGTAAGCACCACTTTACCTGGTCTTCCAATGAACCATGCCACCAACACACACACACACACACACACACACACACACACACACACACACACACAATTCATTAAAGAAAAAGTTGGCCTTTGGAGACATAAAAGGATTAAGAGTCTTTTATACCTAAGCTATTTCTGCTTTCTGTATATTTAAATCAGAAAGTGCAGCAAATTTTGACACAATTATGGTTGAAGAATAGGGATGCTATTTATGCCAACATGCACTTAAAATATCAATATCACAGACCCTCTCTGGCATTCTTTCTGATGGATGTACTGTGGAGACTTAGGAAATACAATGCAGAAGAATTTATAACCCAAGCTCTATTTACTGAGAAAATCCCCCACCCTTTATTAGCATGGCATTACATTTGCTGACATTGCTTAATATATGCATACATATACATATACAATTCCACTGACAGAATTGTGACATGATCATAAAATACCAAACATGGACAGCAGACAGGAAAAAGTTTGTTAAGAAATAATGGTCTACTTGACTTGTACAAAGACATCTTTATTAATTCTACCTATTCTGCATTTTAACTATAATATATACATGCTAAATAGCAAACTTACAGAATAAAAGAAAATGCTGTTGGTATGGTATAATTTTTAAGAACTATATTTGGCCTTTGTGCCAGGTTCCTCACACAAAGCTCCTTGAACCCTCGGAATTTCCTGAGTGGCTGTTAGTCACAATGAGCCCCTTTCAATCACACCTGAGTTTACCCTAATGAGGTGACTGGGGCAGGACAATGACAACCTTAGGATAGGGCTGCTTGCCAGAAAGACCAAATAATTACAGAGCTGAAACTTTCAGCCCCAACCACGGACCTCCTCAGAGAAAGGGGATAGGCTGGAGATTAAAGATCTGTAGAAACTCTCTAACAAGGAAAATTAGTGAACTTCTGGGTTGATGAACGGTCCACAAGTCCCAGTTCCCTAAGGAGAGAAGCTCCTGTGCTCAGCACCCTTCTGGACCTCACGCTATGTACCTCTTGATCTGATAGACTTTCTGTGACCTTTATCATAGCCTTCACAATAAACTGGTAAGTGTAAATAAATGCTCCTATACATTCTGTGAGCCAGATCAAATTAATTAAATCCAAGGAGAGGTGTGGCGGGAACCTCTGATTTACAGTCATTTGTTATAAGCTCAGGTAATAACCTAAACTTGCAATTGGTGTCTACAGTGGGAGCAGTCTTGTGGGACTGAGCCCATCAATCCCGCAAGTGGGATATGACACTCTCTTTACATGGACAGGGTCAGAATTCAGTTGAATTTGTGGGACACCCAACCAGTGTCTGTTGAGAACTGGAGGATTACCTGCTGCTGTTGGAAAACACACAACAGAGATGGCTGTGCCGCATGGGACTGATAAGATCTATGTAGGTTTTTGACAGGTCTATTGAACATCATGCTTATAATACCATATCAAATAATGTTTGCAATATATTATTCATTTTTCTATGAGTCAAGCACATTTTATGTAATACTGTATAGAGTTTAATATTGTTCTCACTTTCCAGATGAGTAGTCTCATCTTAAATACTTTAAAATCTTTTCCTAAGTTACACAGCTAGGGTGTGAACAAGCTGGTACACACCGCAGGGCCATTGGACTCCAGTGTCCAGGCTCTGAACCAGTCCCACGGGGATGAAAAGAGGCACTGTAGTAAATCCAACCCAAAGTAACCCTTAGGGTGCTCTGATCATAAACTCTTAACTGGGCAGGTCATAGTAAGTAGTCACTCCGCAGGCCTATAACTTCTTTAGTAAAAAGTTTATCTTATCTTAAGCAAGCCCTATCCATTGTTTCTGTGCATTTAGGTTAACACACCTGTGGTGTATGGGACTGTGTTCCAACCAACTGAGCCATCTGGCCAAGGCTATGGTTTTTGAAATGCCTTTTCCAGTCACCTGTGAAGTACAACTACCCTGTAGAAAGCACAGGATCTTATCTTGTCAACTGTCCTACAATCCAATGCTCACTTGGCTTTACCACCTTCATGTCCTCATTCTTTAATTTCCATAAGCATAAAAGAAACGGGAAAAAATGTCATTCGGGGAAACATTTGAGATCTTGCTTCCTGGCATTGTCATCAATTTGGCTCAAATAAAGTCTTATAAGAAATTATAGGTTTGGACGTTCTTATGTTGACACCATCATTATGAAATTTCTGCTACACACACGTACGTTTCCTACACTTTTCCTGTTCTCCTAACTCTTGTAAAACTTTTTTTTTGTAATTAAATCTCCAAAAATTTTCCTCTAAATGATTGAGAGGAATAAAGGGAATCAGGAGAGTCTGTTCTTATGCTTATATATTAAAAGAAGTAAATTCCCTAATCCTAACATCTAACATCTCTAAGTGTAGACAATGTTCACTGTAACAGGATTTTAAAATTCATGGAATAGCTTCTATACTTTCTAAGTTCTTGTGGTTCATCTGGGTTATAGGTCTAGCTCTGGCCAGTGCACTGTGAATGGAAGTCACCATCATTTTGAGGAACTAACCCCCTAGCTCTCTCCTCTCCTCTTTCAGTAACCCTGGAAACCATCCATCAAGATGGCGGAGCCATAAGATAGAAGAATAATTAATCTCCAAGTAAATACTTAGAGAGTTTACCTGGAAATCCACTGGAACTGCAGAATTTATATAGATGGAAATAAACTTTGGTTTATTCAATTTAACCTGATTAAATCAGGCATAGGGAAGGGAAAATACATTTTTAGTGACAGATCCAAAATCTTGAAGTTCAAGTGAATTAGTATGCTTTTAAGTTTGGCTAACAGAAAATCTTACTATAAATTACTTTAACAGAAGGAACTTTTATCTCCTATACAAGTATATTTTGGAGGTGGATTATTCTAGGACAGTAGCCCTGCAATGTGTTTACAATATGCCCACAGCAGCTCCAGCATCACATGGTGAGCTCTAATATCCAAGGTCAGGTAGGGATGTGTTCTATTCTCATGTCTCAGTTTCCTGTCATCATCCTCCCATCCCTCCTCCCTACCCTCTTACCCCCCCACCCCCCCAAAAAAACACAACCCACAACCTTTATTTCTATTGTCCAGTGTTGAATCAAAATCTCCTGCCTAAACCTATTACTGCAATTAAGTTGGCTTTACTGGGATTGGTTCTCTAGTATAATCAACATTCATTAACCTAGGGCTAAGATATCCCATGAAATGGAAGGTGTCCCATGCATAAAGGAGGTATGCATGTTATTAATGTCTGTTTTTTTTTTCTTTTTTCTCCTGTTAATCTGTCTTTTATTTCAGGGGGATCGCAGCCAAGAATCCAGAAAGAAAGAGGAAAAATTATATTCCTCCCTATCACACCAAATTTCAAATAAATGTTAAGTTCAAAATATGGCTAATATTAATTTCTCTGTGTTTTTTTTAATTTTCAGCTGATCAAAAGTTTTACAGTAGCTTCAACTATTATTACTAAATTTATTAACTGTAAAAATTTAGTAATAACAAAATGTTTTATTATTGCTAAAATAACAATAAAAATTTGTCATAAATACTCAACTATTAATTTTGTTTCTTTTTTTTTAAATCACCAATTGGTTCCACAAATGGGTTAATTTTTATATTTAACTTTAAACTATTAATATTGGTGTCATGTAGAAAATACCAAGTTTAGAAATAGTAACCTTTGATTATGAGAGCATGTGGCTATTTTTAGACAAGGGCCAATTTAGGATGACGGATGGGTTCTCCTCACTCTCCAATAGCCTGCCACTTGACCAAAGAAGGCTATTTTGCATTTAAGAAAAACAATGTTTGTTTCATGTACACTTGAGTCCAAGTACATATTAAGATCCTGAAAAGAAAAGCTCCACGGAAACATCATAATTGGGAAGGTGGATCAGGAACTAAAAAAATCATTTGTTTTCTGGCTCCAAACTGTGTCATTTTCGGAAGTGACTTCTCAGAGTCACCCCAACAGCCCCGGTGTGTACGCTTTTGAAGAATTTGTATTAGACGCTCCACCTCTCCAAAGCATGAATTGAAACGATCGGTGCTGTGCGCACGCAGGCTCAGGTGCGTTTTTGGCTCAGTCACTGGAGCGAGGAGTTGAATCATGTGTGAAATGAAAACCGGACCCGAGGCTCCCAGGGAGTTCAGAGAGGACTGTGTCGTCCTCTCCGCAAGGCTGGTCCCTGTGATGCTGGGAATCACGCAGGTGTATAATGATCGCTCCCCGGATCTCAGAGCCCAGAGGGGGCAGACCAGGGCTTTAATGAGCTGTTTTATGCCCGTCCTTGTCTTAGTCCATCTCTCTTATCTCCCCGGCTACTAGGAGTTGTGACAATTAATAGCCTCTATTTCAGAGCGAAGGGTGAAGGTGAGAAAATTACCTGAACCACTGGAGCTGAATGACTCAACTTTACCTCCATTTTCAAGAGACATTAAGAAGGAAAACAATAAGAAGAAGCAATTGGGGGAAGGAGTGGGCCTTGGGAAATACTAACTTCAGTCCTTTACCTCAGTTTTCTATAGAGACCTAAGGCCTACATTTCAAAGTATTTCATCCTGATTTCATCTGCCTAGGCTAAATAAACTAAAATAAAACAATAATGAAATACACATCCATATGCACACACTATACACAGCAACACTAATCGTATACATCTATGCACAGTAAGTGAGATAAGGAAAACATTAGGCAAGTGTCTGAGCTGCTTGTAACACGTTAAGATCTTGGAACGTTTTCCAGGACTGACTGGCTGGAGGGAAAGGGCTTTGAGAACCAGCAAACAGCCATAGTAGGCGCAAACCGACCAAAGTAACAGAATTCAGTGTGACCGCTCTGCTCGTTCTCAGAACCTCACTTTATTAGATCTGACTTGCAACAGTAATGGGAGTGACTAATATAGGTGAGTTTCAGTGTTTCCCCCAAACAGAACACATGCTCTCAAGCAGGATTCTCCTTGGTGCATAGATGATCTGATTTCTAACTCTGAGAGCTACAAATTTGTTTCTGTGTGTATTTGGGAAAAATATAAGTCAGGCTCCAACATATCAGGAGACAAAGTCAGAAAGGGTACCGTATGCCAAGATCTGTGAAAGCGGCACCTGAATGACAAATTTGGGAAACACTGAAACAACGATGGGCAGGGCTTATGGGGCTTTAAGCGGATGAGTATCGACGATTTCCTTTATGTTTCTGTGAGAGAGTGACAGATGCAGGATTCCTTTTGAGGGTTTCCCTGCCTGGAGTCTGAACATTGCAACCAGCTCCCTCCACAGATAATAACCCTGATCTCATGTCATGCTATTTACCACTGCCGTCATCTTAATAGCTACCATTTTTCAAATGTTTACAATGTGCAATGCACTGGATTAAATGCTTTAATGCACTATTTCACTGAATCCTTGAGACAACTCTGAAGTAGACAATATAATTATTCCCAATTTTCCAGATGAAGAAACTGACACTTTTAGACATGCTACCTTTTTAATCTGACTCCTCTTTGCAGACTATTTTGTTTTCTGCAATTTCCACCTTCTTATTGGTGTTTTTTACATATCAATAATAAAAATAAGCCCTAGCCAGTGAGGCTCAGTTGGTTGGAGCATTGTTCTGTACACCAAAAGGCAGTAGGCTTGATTCCTGGTCAGGGCACATACTCA
>NW_005358567.1:2580317-2594730 GCF_000412655.1 Myotis brandtii | reverse complement strand
CGGGTGGGAAGAATTTGGTTTTGATAGCAGAATGTCCAAACCCCCAGTGCATTGTGAAGGAAGAGAATTCGCACATGCCAATTCAGGCTGTGGGATAGGCCAGAGAACAGTGCACCAGAAACAGGGTACATCAGTTGTGTTCCTCAGTGGACAGTAGCCTGTGAGGCTTGGACACAGTTGTTAAGCTCAGGAATCTGTATTCCTGTTTTAGATGTCTATCAATGCCCTAGAGTTGAAAGTTAAAAGTTTCAAAGAGCTTCTTGGCAAAGTTGACTTCAGTGTTCTAAGAAATTCTAAAGTGATGGTAGGCTCTGTCTCACTCGCTCTAAAGACAACCTGCTTAATGAACTAAACTCTTCAATTATAAAAGACCTAGATGCCAAATTATGTTCACAATGTCCTTTATTAAAAAAAAGCTCCATTCTCAGATCCAGCCTTCAGTTTAATCCCATGAATGTAAATAAGAACTGACATGATTAAATCTTCTTAAATCCAATTTATTAATATAGTTCCAAAGCAATATAGATTTTTTTTTTGGTAAAGTGTTTTCCAAAGCCCTTCTTGTCTAAAGTACTTAATATTTTATCCCTAAATTTTCTATGCTATTAACTTATGGTAAGAAGATTCAAAATATTGACAATGTAAAGTTCGTGATGAATTTATCATGGTACTATAAGATAGTTAATATCTAGTTTAAACATTTCAGAGGTTAAGGAGGGCAACCTAAATCAATTGCAGGTGCATTCTTTGCATGGTCACGTGGGAACAATTCCATACTCTACTTACACAGTGTTTCAAAAGACACCATGCATCTCAAGCAAACCAACCAGTAATACAATCTCTATCTTCACTTTTGCAGCTGGGCTATTTCTATATTCCAAACAATAAGACTTGATATAAGTAATGACTTTTAAATTATTAAATACACAAAACTACAGTGATTAAAAACTGATAAAAGTCATTAAAAGTAATTAGACTGCTCTTAGTCTGAGGGAAATGGCATTGTCAGCTGACAAAACAGAATGCAATTTCTTTCATCGAAGGCTTCAGGCAACCTGGCTACCGTTTACCTGAGGCTGATTGGAAATCTGGTAGAGAAAATCTGATCAGCTCAATTGCTTAAAATGGCTATTGCATAGAAAAGTCCTAAGGAATAGATGATACATTGAATTATTTAGCAAATGCACATTAACTGAACTTCCAGGAAACTAATGATAATGAGATACACAAATAGGCACTATACTATTTATAACGAGAAGGATGATCATACTAACAGTTAAGAGAAAGCCAGACACTGTGTTACTGATGCTTTTTCTGACTTAAATTTCACAACAACTCAAGGGACAAGATGTAATTAATAATCCCATTTGCAAGATGAGAAACGAAGGCTAAGAGAGTTCATGTTTTTGCTCAATATTATCCAACTAGTAAGTACAAGAGCCAGGATTCCAACTCAGACCTGCCTGTTGCTTGGGCCTGTTCTCTGACCCACTGGGCTTTGCTTTTCGGGTGGCAACATGGAAGGCCTGGTGAGGATACAGATAGCGGAAAATATGATTCTTCTACAGATTTTGCACCAATGAAAGCCTAGCCCAGTGATGGCGAACCTTTTGAGCTCGGCGTGTCAGCATTTTGAAAAACCCTAACTTAACTCTGGTGCCGTGTCACATATAGAAATTTTTTGATATTTGCAACCATAGTAAAACAAAGACTTATATTTTTGATATTTATTTTATATATTTAAATGCCATTTAACAAAGAAAAATCAACCAAAAAATATAAGTTCACGTGTCACCTCTGACACGCGTGTCATAGGTTCGCCATCACTGGCCTAGCCACACATGGAAAACGTGAGAAAAGATCCAAATTTATTCTTACGTAGGTATGGAGAGGAGAGTGCACACAGGATAACAGCAGTTTAGCATCACAACACTTCCTTGTTCTCAGTTCTTCGACATGGTAGCATTTGGACAGAAGGAGGATGGGGAACCCGTTCTAGCTCTGGGAAGAGTCTAAAACATACATTGTTGAAGACATACATTTTCTTAAAAGTCTAAAACAAGGTATCTTTAGAGTTAAAAGAGAATCTCCAGAGTTGGCCTGTGGACGGAAGGGTCCCAGGTTCCATTCTGGTTAAGGGCGCATGCCAGGGTTGTGGGCTTGATCCCCAATAGTGGGCATGCAGGAAGCAGCCAATCAATTCTCTCTCATCATTGATGTTTCTATCTCTCCCCTTCTCCCTTCCTCTCTGAAATCAATAAAAATATATTTAAAAAAAGAAATAGAGAGAGAGAGAGAGACAGAGAGACAGAGAGAGAGAGAGAGAGAGAGAGAGGATCTCCATGTACAATAATGCATGGACTGCTTACTTCATTCCTGGAGGGTAGGTAAGCTGGAGATTACCATTTCTATTTTAAATATGACTTTGCGAGGCTCAGTGAGGCCCAAGTAGTGGAGGTGGTGTGACTGAAACTGAGCTACTCTGTTGATCAGTGGTTTTTCTAGAACATATTTTATCATCCAGGTGATAGAATGAACCTGTTATACATGGTAAGGGGTCACATGTGGGGATGGGTGGATAAGGAAACAAAATCTAGAAAGTCATTTTTGATGGGACTAGAGGGAGATCAATGTGGATCTATGAATGTAGTCAGATAGGCTTTAAAGAAGACATTTATGAGTTCAAATGCAATTGAGGTGGCAAAGGGGACACAGTGTGGTTTGGGAAGAGAATAGACAATGTCCCCTCCCAAGCTTGGGAGTCAGGCAAACCTGGGGTAAATATGGGAGGCTATTTAACTCTCCAGCCATGAGTTTTCTTATCTTTAAGGTGAGAATATTAATTCCTCCATCACCAGAGTTTCTACGGTGACAAGAAGGATAAAAGCGGTCATATATGTGAGATGCACACAGCAAGCTCTCCATGAAGAGCAGTGGTTGAGATTATAACAGTTTAATAAAGTGAAACAGAAACTTTCTTTGAAGTTGGTTCTCCTGGAAGCAATGTGGAAAAGAACAGTGAGAGCTTGATCGAGGCGGGATTAATGTGGCATCATTTTACCATATAAAATTCTACTCTTCTCTGTAATCTCCTTAACTGGTTTACCATTACATTTGTGTTAAAATAACCAAACAAGAAGGCATTAAACTGAGGTGGCTCTAATGCCTTAGTCCCCTGCATAAGCAAACCAAAACCGAAGCCAGAGTCAATTCTGTACATGTGTCAAGGTGAAAAAGAAAACCAATCACAAACAGCCAAGTAGACTTTCCCCAATAATGTAACCACTTGAATCATAGCCAGTCAAAATAACATCCTTGCTTTGCTTCCCCATCTTCTCTATAAAACCCTTGCCCCTGGCCCGGGCCCAGTAGCTCAGTTGGTTGGAGTATTGTCCACATATATCAAGGTCGCATTTCAGTCCCTGGTCAGGACACATGCAAGAATCAAACCAATGAATGCATCAATAAGTGGAACAACAAATCAATGTTTCTCTCTCTCAAAATTAATGAAAAAAATAAAAAAATTAAAACACCTTGCCCCTAGCTCCGGTGAGTGAAGTGCTCCTAACCACATTCAACTTGGCATTGCCCAATTGGAATCAATGTTTACCAAAGTAAATTCTTCAAAATTCATGTCTCAGTTCATTTTTTAACACTTAGAGTAAAATGTTAACTCTATAGCTTGTCCTACAAATACCACATGATGTGGCTTCTGCATTCCCCTCTAGAATTATGGCTGGAGGATTTCCTCCTGCTCCCTGATCACCAGCCACACTGGGGTTTGTTTATTTTCTGCTCTTCCGCCTAACTGGAATGTTCTTTCCCCAGCTCCTCACCTGGTCCCAACGTAAGTGTTACTTCTTCAGATAAGGCTTCCCTGAACTTTTGCTGTCCTCACTAATTAATTATTCAATTCTGTAATTATATGCATATTTGTATGTTTGTATTCAAGCAATTGAATTATTGACAGGAAATAGGGAAGCATCGATTGTCATGAACTACGCTTCTCTGAAGCTCTGACTGGGTGCTCTATGGATAGAAGGAAGGAGGACATTATGCGACCTGCTGAGGGAAATGAACTGTCCACATTACACTTCAAGTTCCCAACACAAGAGCTGCCATACATGGTAATGAGTGATTCCATTGCCAAATGAAGAGGAAGAAGAAAAAATATCTGCAAGTGTCAGAGTTGAAGTCAGCATGAGGCTCTTTGGGGAACTGTGAAAGAAACCATCAAATAATGTACTATTTAAAAACTTTAGAGGTCTAAAGACGGCTGCAGTTTTTCTGTAAGCTGAAAGAAGCTATGCTTTAAACTCTTCAATCCTGTGGGTTAATGATGTATGAGAGAGAGAGAGAGAGAGAGAGAGAGAGAGAGAGAGAGAGAGAGAGAGAGACTCCTTCCTGTTCTTTTGTTTTTTTGTGTGTGAGTGAAAGTAATGGGGCGTGTGTGTGTGTGTGTGTGTGTGTGTGTGTGTGTGTGTGTGAGACAACAGAGATAGTGTTTTGAAAGCAAGGGGGAATGTGCCACTGGATGAATGTCACTTTATTGAGTATGGCTTTAGCCTCACATTCCAGGTGTCCCTCATGGCCACAGCACTAAATCAGGAAGCATTAGACTGTCAGAAGGCTTCATTTCCAACTAAGGATATCTCTTCCAAGCAGTCCATTTTTTGGAGAAGATGATCTTACTACACACAAAATAAATGAGAAAGTGCTTACTAAATGAAATCAAGTAATTGTTTTACCTCATGTGACATGCCAATGCATATAGTTTATTATTGATATACTTTCATTGGACAGATGACCTACTTATGTCTTATACAAGGTGGGCGTAAAATAGATCTGACACGCTAATTACTATTTTTAAAAGGCGTAATAAACCAAATGTCTTTATAAAATTTGAAGGAATATTTTCTCTACAGCTATAAAGATAGTGGTCTGCTTCAGCAATTTCAACAACTTGAGTGTTTTTGTTTGTTTGCTTTTGACAAGAAATACAAATGTAGAAGATGAGTATCCCCCTGTGCCCATGAGTCTGGCACAACCACTGAAAAATGGCAGACATGTCCCCAATTAACTAGTAGAAAGAAAAAAAAATGCTTCTAGGAATGTCAAAATAAAAGAAGCCTGAAATCTGACAGCATTGGAAGGTTCGCAAAATAAGGAGCAAGTATAGGCTTAAAATTCCTTCTTCTGAGGAATTCTGTCTCAGTCAAGCATAGCATTGGTTTTTGGAGATTATCAAGGAAAGTGTGAATTTAGCAGTAGGACATCCATGACATAATCAGGCACCAAAGGGAAGTTTCTAGACTGTATTGTTGTCTAGGTCAAATATTTAATTATCACCTCTTTAGATAGTCTCTCTTGAAACATCTGTTCTAATTAAGAAACACCAATTATTCTCAGTTAACTTTATCATACATAGCACATTGTTTTTGCATTACTTATTATGTTCTGAAATGACATTGTTTCTTTCTTCCTTTATTTATTTGGTTATTGATTGTTTCTTAATTTTCCCTCTGAGGTACCTGTTCATCTTGTTCCTTGTGTTTCCCTAACTTATAAAATAGTACCTGGCACATTCTGGGCTCCAAGGAAATACTTACAGTGAATGACGTAAACATAATATAAGGAACAGAAAGAGATTGAATGCCTATGACATAATAACATGTTAATTATGTGCTCAGGATTTGTTTACTTATTTTATTTGGTTTCTGTAGCTTAGAACACTTTGTAATAACAACTACAGTAAAAGATAGAGTAATTAAAACATTCTAAGTTAAAAAGTGCTGCATTTCATTCATTAAAGGATTGTGTTGATTATCTTATTTTTCATCACAATTACAACACTGTTTCCTCAAATCATAATTAGAGTAACTGTGAATACAAAGATGGCACAACCTCTTTATTTATTATCATTTATTTATGAATTCAATCACTCATTCCTGTATTAACATTTACTGAGTAGTTAAGGTCTGTCACTGATAGTCAAACACATGCTAAATATTTTCCCCCAACCTTTCCAATGATTATTTACAAATCACCTCTTAAGCTGAATGCCTGTGTAATATTTCAGTGTATACATTATAATCTGATTTCTATTATTCTTCCTTTTCAGAGAGTGATCTCATCTCCCAATTCCTGATCCTTCCACTGGATCAACATTAGTCTATATAAAGTATTGGAATGTAAAAGAAACAATTGGACCCTATAAGCATAACAAATGGACACAGACAATAGGGGCTTGATGGCCTGGGCTGGGGGTCAGGGATGGGCTGGGAGAGGTCAATGAGGGGAAAAGGGGACATATGTAATACTTTTAACAATAGAGAATTAAAAAAAGATTCCCAAACATCCACAGGGTACATTTAAATGCCAGGACATATGTAATACTTTTAACAATAAAGAATTAAAAAAAAGATTCCTAAACATCCACAGGGTACATTTAAATGCCGAGGCCAAGTTTTCCCTTACCCAACCCCGGGTATGCCTTTTCACCATCACAACATGGAGTGAGCACTGCGCTGAGCGAGGAGGAGCAGCATTAGCAATACTACTAGTATAAGATGGGTAGGATGGGTCATGAAGATGAGAGGACTTGGCTTGTCTTTGTTGTGCAAGTTCTGTTCCATTTTTATCTAACTTGTAAAAACAGGAACTTGTTTAAAAAATGAGAAAAAAGAAAGATAAAAGGGTCTTAACTCTGATATTCCACCTAGTTAGAGACTTGCGGAATAGAGAGTCTGCATAGACAAGAATCTTGGCTAACCTTATCTCATGTGCACATCTCAGCTAGACAGGAAAAATGGCTTTGCTACAGCAATAGCTAGGCAGGGTTTCCATCAAGGCACTTTCAGACCTTCAGCACAAACTTAATTTAAATCTTTTATGCTCATAAAGTTTCAATATTTATTCTTCCCACTCCACATTTTTATTTTATTTTTGATTGCCTCTGCCCTTGCTCTTTCACACAAGATCTAAACGGAAAGTGTCAGAATATTATATTAAAAGCCATTTAGATTATTTTTTGAATGGAGTACAAATAAGCAGCTAAGCTTTTGAGAGGTTGGCCTAGCTTATTATGTCTTTTAACTAACCTTTAGGACACAGTTTCAAGACTGTGACAAATGAAACTTCAAATGCATCTCAAAACCAAGAGGTGTAAGGCAATTGACAACCTTAGAGATAAACACAAGGAAGTCCCAGTAAATAGTCATCAACAAATCTGATCTTTGGTGGCTGCTCTATCCCAGCCTCTACTGAGTGAGGTACATCAGTTCAAGATCTACATCATTTCACAGGGAAAAAAGTCTGAAAATTAATCTCATTTTTGGCTCAGTGTTATTTCTGTGTGCAGGTTTTTACCATCAACTATTGAAAAGCACTAAAAAGATTTTTTAAGTTTTGTTTAGAAATAACTGAAGCTGAAAAACTTCTATGATTAGTGTTTGCAAATTCTATTCAAATAAGGTAAATAGCCTAATTTACTTAGTGCCTAATTCAAGATTCATTTCCTTTTTCGTTATGGGTCATTTACATTTATTACCTAACTTGTGGGCGATTTTCATATTTACATTAATGTTTCAAGGAGCTTTAGGTGTTTGGCAAATATTAAATTGTTTAAAAGCTACTAATCTTGCCCTGGCTGGTGTGTCTCAGTTGGTTGGGCGTTGTTGAGTGCACCAAAAGTTTGCAGGCTCAATTCCTGGTCTGGGCACATGGCAGGATTGCGGGCTTGATGCCCAGTAGGGGGGTTTGCAGGAGGCAGCTGATGGATGTTTTGCTCTCACATCGATGGATGTTTTCTCTCTCTCTTCCTCTCCCTTCCTCTCTCTCTAAAAATCAATTACAAAAATTTCTTGAAAAGTCACTAACGTTAATGGTGCTAAGAGAGGATATATTGTTCTTAAAGCATTTGAAAACTACTCAGGATCAAACTGTCTATCATTTTTGGGAGCAAATGTCTAAGACTTTGTAGTGTGGAACAGTTTTTCATGTAGGACCTTGGACACAGGGTTCAATCGATGTCATTACTAAGACTGCAAGAATCAGAAATGTGGTTCAGTGATGCACTTACCCACTGTTTATTCTGAGAAAACTGGTTTAAACTAGATAGTACTAGAAAAAAATCCAGCTTCTGTATAGGTCAACGAAGATACCAATGAGCTCCTTCATTTAGATAAACAACCAGAGGTGCAGGCCCAGGTCTTAATAGGTCCAATCTTGTCTCCCTTATACTTTCTGAAGCCGATGATATAAACCTTGCTTGCCTGAGGGCTGTCTCTAAGGAAGGACTCCAAATTATCATCACATGAAAAAAAAATTATCCTCACATCAAGTGATAATATTTAGCTTTGTTCCTGATACCATTCTGGAATGTATTTTCAAAACAAAAAATATGAGCTTTCTCTTCTTTGCTGCAAAGATTTAAAGCATTAAAAAAATCTATGTGAAAAACCAAAAGTAACAGTAAATTTTGCCTTGGCTGAAAGGTATTTTAATTAATTTTAGTCATTTATTTATTCACCATGTCTTTATTCATTCATTGAGCACTGGACCCAGGGTATAAGAATGCCAAAAAAAAAAAAAGCTCTTCTCTGAGAGTTGGCACTCAAATCTTACATGATAAACAAAAAAGAAGCTAGCTATAAGACAAGTTGATGTTTGCTGCAAAGTTTAAAGAAGTGATACCACGTAAAATTTAAAGGCTCTGACTTTAACTCCAGTGTCCTTGGACAAGTTACTTAATCTTTTTAAGAGCTTTCCTTCTCTGAATAAAGGTTGGGAATGACAGGATTATCAACCTCGCCTCCTGGTTGTGAGAATTATATGAAATGACATTGGTAGTACAATTAAGCTGGCATTAGGAAATGCTCAATAAATCTTAGCAGTTTTCATTGCTGTTATTATTTGAGAAGCAAAGTGTGCTTCAGGTATAGAATAGGTAGCTACTAAGTCTTGGAGAGGGAACAGAAAAGCACCCAAAGAGTAGTGCAACTTGGTATGAAATTTAGCTGTTTACTACTATTTTTTTTATTTTGCATATGTAGGAATATTTTTAAGACAGTCTTATTTGTAAGTTAATTCTTTCCTGACTTTTACCAAAAGAAATTTAGAAAGGGAAGCAATCATTTTTGGTTAAGGCAAGCCTTCACTCAATTCTAAGTATAAAATCACCATTAGGAAATTTTTCTAATTTCCTAATGGTGACATTAATAAGTATATATTTTAATAACTTTCAAAAGAATAAATGGAAATATGCATGGGGTCAACATATCGCCATAGGTCCTAGTTAATTCCTTTATTGGCGTATGCCTTGAATTTAATTTACATACCATTATCGTCCTTCTGCTAGTTGAAATAGGCCTCCTTCAAGTCAGATGTTTATAAGTAGAAGTTTACCAGACTGTCCATTTTTCAACACCCCAGAACTTGACTATGATAACACAGTGGGCTACTCCCAGTTGAGGTATCCTTGTACGAATGATTGAAGATGTTTATGACTATGACAAAATCATTTATTGAGAATTACTAAACAACATTCTTTTTTTTAAAAAAAATATTTTATTGATTTCTTACAGAGAAGAAGGGAGAGGGATAGAGAGTTAGAAACATCGATGAGAGAGAAACATCAATCAGCTGCCTCCTGCACACTCCCTACTGGGTATGTGTCTGCAACCAAGGTACATGCCCTTGACCGGAATCGAACCTGGGACCCTTGAGTCTGCAGGCCGACGCTCTATCCATTGAGCCAAATCGGTTAGGGCAACAATATTCTTTTTTTAAAAATTATATTTATTGTTGAAAGTATTACAGATGCCCATCCCCCTTTTTTTCTCTATTGACCCCCTCCACTCTGCATCCACCCTCCCCAGGCCTTCACCACATTACTGTCTGTGTCCCTGGGCTATGTATATATGCATATAAGTTCCCAGGTTAATCTCTTCCCACTCCCTTTACCCCTCCTTCTCTCTGAGATTCATCAGTCTGTTCCATGTTCCTATGTCTCTGTCTATATTTTGTTCATCAATTTATTGTGTTCATTAGATTCCACATATGAATGAGATCATGTGATATCTATCTTTCTCTGACTGGTTTATTTTGCTTAGCATAATACTCTTCCAGGTCCCTCCATGCTGTCTCAAAGGTAAGAGATTCTTCTTTTTTACAGCTGCATAGTATTCCATGGTGTAAATAAACCACAGCTTTTTTATCCACTCATCTATGATAAGCACTTGGGCTGTTTCTAGATCTTAGCTATTGTAAATTGCACTGCTATGAACATAGGGGCACCTTTATTTTTTTCTAATTAGTGTTTCGGGTTTCTTAGGATATATTTCTAGAAGTGGGATCACTGGGTCAAGTGGCAGTTCCATTTTTAATTTTTTGAGGAACTTCATACTGTTTTTCATAGTGGCTTCACAGGTCTGCATTCCCACCAGCAGTGTACTAGGGTTCCCTTTTCTCCACATCCTCACCAGCACTTGTCATTTGTTGATTGTTGATGATGGCCATTCTGACAGGTGTGAGATGATACCTCATTGTTGTTTAAATTAATTCTTCAATGAGAATTATGATTCCATATTCATATAAGAGAATGTTGAAGGAGGGCAGTTTCTGTTATCAGACTTGAATTATTTTTTACAAAGGTCAGATACAACTTCTTACCAGTGGAGCTAAGAGAATACTTCTGTTACAATCTAAAGTGTCTTCTGCACATGTCACAATGTTCCTGAGATAAGACGTATCCGGCTTGGTTCAGTGCCCAGACAATCTGATAATTTTCCACAGCTTTGCCTCTACATTCAGGTAATGCACAGACTACAAGTACCTACTCTTCATCAATTGTTCATGGAAAGCTGTATTTCTCTCCAATGTCGGCAAAACACTGACATTATTTGGGTGGTTATTAAGCTGACTCCATCATGACTCTATCTTTATTTGTTACTAAAACTTTTAGCAACTCCAGGCTCTATGTGGGATTAGTATTTGCAAATGTAGGGAAGGAATCAGGTCCATTTAAATGTTTTGTTGGTGGGAAGATTCATTCCCTGTTTATATTTATTTGTGTAAAAATAGAGCCCTAATTTTTGCACAAGCATACATGTCCTTACAATCTGTAAGGGACACCAAACATCCCCACTGCACCAGGACACCAGAGGACTTCACAGTTTCATTGTGCTGGGGGGGTCTCTTGGGGGGTTGTGCTTACACCAAACTGCTATGCAATTGTTACAGAGCCTTGAAATTGCTCTATTTCATATATATATGAAAGAGAGAGAGAGAGAGAGAGAGAGAGAGAGAAGCCTAAGCAACCTTCGACTGTTCGACTGGTAGCTATGACGCGCACTGACCACCAGGGGGCAGGTGCTCAATGCACAGGCATGAAAATAGGGAACAGACGGATGAATCTCAGAGAAAAGGGGGGAAGAGTGAGAGTGGGAAGAGATTAACCAAAGATCTTACATGCATACTAGAGGCCCAGTGCACGGATTCATGCCCCAGTGGGGTCCCTCAGCCTGGCCTACAAGGATGGGGCCGAAACCAGCAATCTGACATCCCCCGAGTAGTCCCGGATTGCAAGAGGGTGCAGGCCAGGCCGAGGAACCCCACCAATACATGAATCCGTGCACCGGGCCTCTAGTATTAATAATAAATTCTCAATATGCTCATCAGGCCCCAGAATTCAGTCATAATGCTTTTATGATGTCTACATCTAAAGTCATAATATATTATCTTACATTGTTTAGAAACTGATTCTGAAGATGGTCTGCAAAGGGGAATTTCCAAAATAGTTTGATAATTGGGAAGCATCCCAGACACCTCCTCATAAAGATGCAGGTGAAAAGCTCTCTCATCTGGCAGATTGTTTTCAAATCAGTCAAATCACTTTGTATTCGAACATGGAAAATAAATGTGGTATTTGATCGGTGTCCCTTTGATTGGGCACATGAATATTAAATAAGAAACCATAATCCCAACCCAAGGGCATGTGGAACCCTGTGATGATACCATGTTCATCTCTTCCAGAGAGTAGACTCTCCCCCAACCCCCCTTGTCTCCCGCAGACAATCCATGCATTTTCCACAAGCTTTACCTTTGATAAACCTCCTGTGTCAGACTCTGGATGACTAGAATTACTTTCTTGCAGGCCGAGTCCCAATCATGTGGTCTTATTTCATTATAATTACCATTATAGTCCTGGCTAGAGGGTTCTGCTTAGTTTTCCGAGTTACAATTCCCTTTTGACTATGATTAAACTGTCTTTGGATTCGTGAGCCTGGAAAATGTGAACAACCCAATTTAATGAAAAACAATTTTCATAGCCATCTGGCAATGGTCTGAATATTTCTAGGAGTTAACTTTTTGCATATTAAACTTCTAAAAGAAATAATTAAATCAGCTTTTATAATAGCCCACGTGGAGAGAGCCGGCTCTGTGTGCTCCCACCAGCCCACTGATTTGTGTATCTATTGTACTTCCTCCGTAGCTTTACAGAGAAACACATCATTTATATAAATTATAATCGATGGGGGTCTGAGTGCTGAGCATTTTGGAATAGCCTCTTGGGTAACTTAGATAGTTAGAGGCTAAGAAATTAATCTTATCTGCTTGGGTTCTTTCATCAAGGCAAGATTTAAATCGATTAATTATAATTTAGGAAATTTTCAAAGCTAAAAAGCTTTCAGAGTGAAAATGGAGTTTGGGTAATTGTGAAGAAAGTTCCTCCTATTTAAAAAGACAGCCTCACAAAATGCAAATGCTTCTTTGCAGGGTCCTTAAGTTGTTTATACACTTTTTCATTTTGTTTTTATTTTCCCAAAATTGTGAAAAGAATTAACCTTGTATTTATTGATTGTAGCATTTGAGCTTTCTAGTAGGGATAACTCAGTCTGTCAGAAAGAAAGCAGATACTTTTGAATCCTTCAAGCCTGAGTATGGCTTGTAAGACAATTAAATAACACTTATGCTTTTCTTTCAAAATTTGAAGAAGAAAAAAAGCACCCCCATTAAGCTGAGATGTGAATTTTATTTAAATTATTAGTGAAGGGAGTTGGTAAATTTTGTCTCCTTATGTATTTGGTTAGATATTCTATGAAAGTCTAGGCAAACAAAAATCCTGAAAAGTTGTAGCTACCCAAATATCCTTCTTGAGTACACATCAGACAGTAAAGCAAGGGGAGAATGATGTTTGTTTCACAGTCAAACTTGATCTGCAGCTCTCTCTTCCTATTTCTGCCTTTTTTATATAAGACTGTAAGTCACACACACTATAAATAAGTGGTACTCACTTTCTATATATGTAAATGGAAAAAAAATATCAAGAGAGATTTGGGGGTCAAATAATATAATGAATGGCTAAGCAAAAGTATATAGGCAGATCCTCTGTACATAACCCTTGGATATCGGTTCCTGGAATTAAGGACACTTATAAGTTATTTTCTCAAAAGAATATAGGGCTTATGTAAACAAAAAAACTCACTTGCTTTATCACCCAATTCTTTATAACTTTAGTGGCAATAAAGGCTTTCTGTGAAGACCAAGTTTATTTCATTGCTGCTCTTAAGTCTAAAGTTGGAGGTATTTGCAAAGTAAAACATCCACAGATAGCCACTATTCACAATAACGATGCAGATAAGTCTAAATCACTTTTGTGACTTTAATGTAAAGCAATACTAATAAAATATTTGATTGAGCTGACAAAGCATTGGCTGTTTAAGTAAGTAATTAAGCTGGTGCAATCAACAGAAAACTGCTTAAAGAGTTAATTGCTTTTCACAAAAGAAACAAATCTTGTTTTACACTATTTTACAATATTCTGCAGAAA
This sequence comes from Myotis brandtii, assembly GCF_000412655.1. Classification (NCBI taxonomy): domain Eukaryota; kingdom Metazoa; phylum Chordata; class Mammalia; order Chiroptera; family Vespertilionidae; genus Myotis; species Myotis brandtii. Next base: position 2,580,899 of record NW_005358567.1, on the reverse strand, counting down.
CCTTTTCCTTTTTTTTTTCATTTTTACCAAGGTAGTAATCTGTGAGAAGATAAAAAAAATGGCCCTGCTGTTTATCACTTTCCCCAAATCATAATCCTCTCCGTGTTACTATAATCATCTCCGCAGGAATTAATTGTGATGTCACAAAAGATTATGATATTAAGTGTGAAGCTGGCAGCAGGAAGCAGCTTTATTAAGAGAAAATATCTCTTTCCTATAAATATATATGCTGTACATATAGTATGCATTTGTTTAAAATTGGGATCAAATTAAATAAGAATGAATACATAGCTAAGATGGTTAGGTTTGTGTACATAGAATTTTTCAGACAAAGTTGAGGGTCAAACTTTCGTGATTGTCAGATTGTCTTTTTGGCAATGACATCGGAAGGGTAATACATACTCTTTCCATTCTATTACTAATGGTCACAGTGGTCGGCAAACTGCTGCTCGCGAGCCACATGAGGCTCTTTGGCCCCTTGAGTGTGGCTCTTCCTAAGCCTTAGGAGAACCCTAATTAAGTTAATAACAATGTACCTACCTATATAGTTTAAGTTTAAAAAATTTGGCTCCCAAAAGAAAT
>NW_005358567.1:2575631-2579256 GCF_000412655.1 Myotis brandtii | reverse complement strand
TTCTCTCTCTCTCTCTCTCTCTCTCTCTCTCTCTCTCTCTCTCTCTCTCTCTCTCTCTCTCTTCCTTTCTCTAAAACAACAAAAAAAAGTGGATAGAGGAAAAGAGAGTTCCACACTCCACCAGGTAACACATAGAGGTATATGACAGGCAGTACATTCAAGACCTCAGGTAAGCTATAGAGTCTGTATGGGGAGAATAGGTGCCCCCGATCCCGGGAGAGTGCAGCTTCACAGAGGCAGTGCCCAGCTCTGAAGTCCAAGGTATCCCCTAGGCGAGGTGACTTTACGCCGTTCACAACAGCTTGACCTCTGGGTGCAGACCTGGGAATAACAGGGCGACTGGCATAATCTCAGAGCAGCTAATTGGGGGAAACACTTTTAAAACCTTTGGGAATTCTGCCCAGGTCTATATCATGATCCCAGATCCAGGCAGCATGGGGATGCTCTCACAGCCCACTCTGGAAGGCGTGTGATTCTGGAACAGCAACCCAGATTTCTCTCCTCTGGGTTATATTTCCTGCTGATTGGTTTGAGCCCCAACCAACATGGTCCAACTGAATTATGCCACTTCCACAGAAATGGATTTACTACTTATCAATGGGTACAGATCCAGCTTGTCCCACTGCTAAATGCTAGAATCAGAATGAAATACATTTATTTTTCTAAGTGTAACAGTGGAGGCTTTGTGTGTTTTTTAAAACAAATTTAAAATGTAGCTGCTTATTCGGCATGTATATACATAAATTATTAGAAACTGATAGCTAAATTGTTCTGCACAAAAAGTATAAGGGCCTTTGAATTTCTGGGCACACATCTAGACCAAAGATATGAGCTGAGCCAAAAATGAGATCAGGGACACCAAAATGCAAGAGGCAAAGGAACCCAAGAGAAGAACAGGCAGGAGGGGAGGAATGATACAATGTGCTTGAGCGGGAGTGGATGAGGATTTTTTAAAAGCTGGAACATTTTTCATTACACACACATTTTGCCACAATGTATAGCGACATCACTCCATTATTATCCTAAAACTAGAACGGCCAGTAGATTGCAAATACTCTTCTTGGTAAACCATGTTTCAGGGAAAAAAAATCAAAGCAAAACACTTGTATTTTATTTTTGAGTTCTTGCAGGATAGAGAAACGAGATAGCTATAAAAAATTAAGGAGAGAGACATTGCAAAATCAGCACAAGTATGGAAGTAAAGTTGGCAGTGACTACAATAAACCCCCGAGGGTTGTTGTCTGTGTAAAATAATGGACTCCAGGTAAAACACTTGACACAACCTAGTCTTACCATCAAGAAGGAAAAGTCCAAAAGGGGATTTTGCATATAGACAGCAAACAGTAAATGAAAACTAACAACACCATTATTTTATTATTATTAGTGCCAATAGATGTTTAATTGTTATTAATAATCTCTCACATTAAGGAGATTCATTTACAACGGCTATACTATTCCAATTTAGATTAATGCTAAATTACGGTATGGTTTGATATTCTGGAATATGTGTTATTAATAATCTCTCACATTAAGGAGATTCATTTATAACGGCTATACTATTCCAATTTAGATTAATGCTAATTACGGTATGGTTTGATATTCTGGAATATCCTGGATTAACTGGAAGTATATGTAGTATTTAAGAATATTTGATTCTGAAAGTATGGAAAAAGAAGGTCCTACCGATTTGCTTTGTTCAAGCTGCTACTTATCTCTATTAGCCAAGAAAATAAAGCTTGATTTCCCTTGAGATTGGTGTTATGCCTGATAATAACAAAACAAGCCATACAGAAAGAAGACATTTGGTATGGGAATCTAGATTTCTGAACACATCTCTATTTCCCAATTTCAATGTGTTGCTTGTTGGGAATAATAAAATAATAATAATAAAAGACAAGTAAATAAGAGATCTGGAGATGTGGATGAGGGTGGGTCCATTATTTCAACTTATTCTCCTGGGAAAATATCCCTGGTAAAGTGAGAATTCCTTTTCCCACTTTCTATGAATTCATTTTATTAAACAACTTTTTAAATGCCTACTTTTTTGATATAGTAAAATGAGAAGGGTAAATATACATCTACCTCAAAGATAAATTACGACCAAATCTAATCTAGAGGAAATGCATTTTGCCTTCCTAATAACATTAGAAAAAGAGCTAGTGATCCGATTTACTATTAGTGAAAATAAGCACTTTAATAAACTGCTCGGTATCTCCCAGGTATTGTAAATGGCAGCTGCTGTTAGAACTGGCCTCAATAATGTAAGAGCCATATAAACCCACAGACCTTAATAGAGCATACATTGAACACAGTCATTGCATGGCTTTAACATCTCAAACCAGCTTTTTGAAAAATGTTTTAATTTTTCTTTTAAATATCTTACCAGTTTTCTATAATCTATGAGAGTAAACTCTCTATCCGTTCTGTCCTATTTAAGATACACTGTAACCACCAAAATTCTCCATATTAGTTTTACTAATTTTAAGGTAAAACTCTAGATACTGGTAAACAAATGAAGCATAAATTATAATTCAGTTTATGTAATCAATTATTTTCTCTATTTTTAAAGAAAAATATATTTGGACTTTTAAAGTGCTATATTTGCATGTGCATGTATTTATATGTATATGTGTATATTTATTTCTGTGTTTCAATATTAAACTACCTATAATATTAAAACATCCTGATTAAGACACAGTTGGTAATATATTTGAAACATAAATAAAACAAACCAGAGAATGATCATTAATAATTTGAATGGTGTCTCATTTCCCTGTTCTAATTATTATGCTAATATTTTGTGTTGCATTTATAATTATTTTGTTAATATCCATTTCTTCTATAAATGAATAGAATATGCATCTTTACAGGTTATATTTATCCATAAAAAATCAATAATTAACTGCTTGAAATTAAGAGAAATTTATCACAAAAAAATGTTTTGGTTGGAAATTTATAACCAAAAACTTTAACGCCTGTACAAATAGCATAAGGGCTTTTCAATCATAACAATTGTTATCTAACAGTTATTATTAGAGATACAAATTCACATCTTTGATTTCTTTGAATTAAGCACCCCTGATGCTGACCAATAAAGACTCAAAATGGCTGTTTGTAAAACCCAGTATATTTTCTATAATAATTGCAATTATTAGTTATGTATTCAATTGTCAAATACTCTAAACTTCTCTGATTAAAATATGCACTAACTTGGAGCTCACTAAACTACTGAGACAGATAAAGGGAACCATTTCATCACAACTAGCTGTTGCAACCACCTACATGGTTTGTAAAGATGACACCTGCTATCTAGTCTTACAACAAGAAAGAAAAGTCCAAGAGGGGATTTTCCTGCAGGCTGCCAGAATTTGTTAACTAAAATGTTGACCTGGATTGTGTGTTTGGTTTGCTATATTTTAACCTGCCTTCTCTAATGGTTTAACCAGCTGTTTTACTATAGTTAGAAACCTTCTCTTACAGATGGTGGCATATAAAGCTAGAGCCCCTTTGGTCTTTATAGTAAAAAACAAATATTATCTATAAATACACTGAGTGGCCAGATTATTATGACCACCTGACGTTTGTAGGCAAATTAGCTATAATTTCACACTGAAGCTGTTAGAGG
>NW_005358567.1:2569641-2574855 GCF_000412655.1 Myotis brandtii | reverse complement strand
ACAAACATCAGGTGGTCATAATAATCTGGCCACTCATAATAATATATATCCCACGTTCAAAGGCTGTTAAGTCGCATTGTTTACCCATATCTTCAGGAAAAAAAAATTACTTCTACTGTCATGGTAAACAACCTGCTTGCCTATGTATAATAATCTGGCCCTCTAGCAGCTTCAGTGCGAAATTATAGCTAATTTGCGTACAAACATCAGGTGGTCATAATAATCTGGCCACTCATAATAATATATATCCCACGTTCAAAGGCTGTTAAGTCGCATTGTTTACCCATATCTTCAGGAAAAAAAAATTACTTCTACTGTCATGGTAAACAACCTGCTTGCCTATGTATAATAATCTGGCCCTCTAGCAGCTTCAGTGCGAAATTATAGCTAATTTGCCTACAATCATCAGGTGGTCATAATAATCTGGCCACTCAGTGTATATAAAACCCTAATATGCAAATAGACCAAGTGGCAGAACAATCGAACAACCGAACAACCTGTTGCTATGATGTGCGCTGACCATCAGGGGGCATGCGTGAAGAACATGGTGAGCATTGGCAGCAGGCTGCAGAGTGCAGAACATGGTGGGCGTCGGCTGCAGGAGGATGGTGGAGCAGGTGAGCGGGGCCACCAGACAAAGGTGGGGCGCCGGTCATTGTCATAGGGGTGAGCCTCTGGTGGTTACTAAAAATTCTTAGTTCCCATGTGCTACGGTCCCACCCGGCACTCACACCTGCTGCTTGTGCTCGAGCCACCGCTTATACCCACTGCCGGCGCCCAGTGCCAGCCCCGATTGCTCAGGGCTGTCAGCAGGTGAGAGCGGGGCTGGCGACTTCAGCACATGGGAGCTGCTGGAAGACAGGGGACCGGGGGCCGCAGCAGGAGGGGCCGGGCTGGGGCACGGAAGATGGGCCGAGACCTGCCCCTGTGCCCACTGAAGCCTCGTGGCCCACAGTTCCTTGCAAGCTGCACGAATTTGTGCACTGGGCCCCTAGTAGTAACAATAATTTATGGATGTACACATTCATAACTAAGAAACTATGTAGAAATTATTCAGTTCATTTCCTAATATGTAATGTTAAAAATGGAGCATCTTGTCATAATTGTTCTTGATAAGCTCTGGTTATTCAAGTGTTGTGAACTGGCTTTTGTGTGTATCATGACTGGTAGAGTGGGGTAGATCTGTCCCATCTTCCTTGTGACCCCACCGGTGACCTTCCTGAAATAGCCTTAATTTAAGATAATTATTTCTCAAAGCAAAAATTTCCATTTTGATCTCATGCATTGGATTATTCATGGTGATTTTTAATCCAACAAATATTTTAATTTTAAACAAAAATTATATTGACAAATATAAAAGGTAGCAGAGGAAGATCAACAGTAGTATTGTATTTCACTACATATTTCCTAAAGGAGAGAGAGGGAAAGAGAAAGAGAAGAATCCTATAAACAAATGTTAAAATTATCAGCTGCAATATTTTTTCCCCAGGTATGGTCCCTTCACTCAGTTATCTGTAGTCCTACTGAGGATGCAGTGAGCCCAACCAAATGCTAAAGGCTATGAAAATTAGATTCTTACTCTGAAAAGCCTGGGCCTTACTAGGTGGTCCCTTCCAGCTCCGAATCCCTGTGAGTTGGCTATGAAACCAAACCTAGGAGATCCCAGGGTTATGGTATTGCCACCTTGCCAGCTAGTTTTTCAGTCTCAGGGGTCACATTGCTTTTCAATTCCGCTAAATCTATTAGCTTTGTGGGAGTATTGCCTGATGTGGGGGCTGAATGTCCTGCCTTTGGTGTTCCAGGCACAGAGCATTGAAATTGGCTTTTGCTTTAGCTGAATTCCACTTCAGTGCAGTAGAGAACCATGGCTCACATTAGAGGCAAAATGGATATTTAATTTAGACGGTAATAGAGTCCCCAACTCTCTGTGATGCTTTCTATTCCCATTCTTGTTCCCTCGGATGAAGTGACATAACGTTTCACTTTTAGGATGAAAAGTAAAGAATCTATTCAGTTTTAGCTGTCACAGCACAGACACACACACAAAATAGTTCAGAATGATCTCCTTTTAAAATAAGCCTTTGAATTGACAGTGCAGTATTGTATGCTACATAACACGCATTTTTTAATGTAGCGTTAATATACTACCTTACAACCCTGACAGTTTACACTGACATTTTGCATTAATATTGCAGCTACCTATTTGATGCTATTAGTCTCAGAATAAGGGATTATTTTAGTGGCTGATCCTTTCCCCCCACAATATTAATACCAGAAGTGATAAATTGGTTACCATGTCACTTATTATATTTCAAGAGCTTTCACGAAACACCCCAATGCATGCTTTTATAAGGATCTACATTTGGTGAACAAGAATTGCTGTACAGATTCATTTTTCTATTTGACACCCAAAGTGCAACATGGGCATATTTATTAATCAAATAGGTAAGCATACCAGAAAAGCCTTTTTGTGAACTTGTCTAAGCTCTAAGCTTTTATAAAATTATTATTATTCTTATCTTGAATTAGAAGTTTGCTTTTAATTCACATGGTGACAGAGGAATTTTATTTGAAATTTGCTATTACGACTAGAAAGTCAGATTTTACTTTCACAACGTGATACAAAAGAAGTGGCCGGTAAGTCAGCCAGCAACTCGAGGCCTTCATTCTCTGACTTGAGTTTAGATGACAGCTGTTTTCAAAGCAAAAATGTCAATTTTTATCTCATGTTTCGAGTTATGCAAAGTGACTTTGAGTTTTAACAAAATTTTGAATGTCAAACAAAAATTTAGATTTACAAATGTAAAATGTAGCAGCAGAATATGAATGGTGGTATTGTATTTAATTATACATTTCCTAAGAGAGAGAAAAAATGGAGAGAGAAAAAGGAATAAACTATTAAAATTCTTTAAAAATGTAGAAATCTTCATAGCAATTTAAAAAAATATGAAAGCTAGACTTTCTTCTTCTGCATTGACTTCCCAAAGCAGTCATGTCTTCACTATGCACAGGTTTATTTCTTTTCTTTTTAAATATGTTTTTGTTGATTTTTAGAGAGAGGGGGAGAGGGATAGAGAGATAGAAACATCATCCATTGGCTGCCTCCTGCACGCCCCCTACTGGGGATCAAGGCCACAACCCAGGCATGTGCCCTGACCTGGAATCAAACCCTGACCTCTTGGTTCCTGGATCAACCACTGAACCACACTGGCAGGCAACTTCTTCAAAACAATAATTACTCAGTGTTTCCACTCATATTTCAATCATGTACAGTTTACTTCGCAATTGCTGTTTCCAATTTAAACAAACAAAAAATCCAATCTGGACAATATGGGTGAAATGGACAAATTCCTAGAAAAACTGAGTCAGGAGGTATCAGAAAACTTGAATAGGCCAACAACAATGGATAAAATAGAAGCAGTAATGAAAAAACTTCCATCAAACAAAAGCCCATGTCTGGATGGCTTCACAGAGGAGTTTTATCAAACATTCAAAGAAGAACTAACACTTATACTCCTCAAACTATTTCAAACAATCCAAGAGGAAGGAGCACTTCCAAACTCTTTTCACGAGGCCAGCATTATCCTAATTCCAAAACCAGATAGAAACCCTACAAAGAAAAAGGCCCATTCCATTTTTATGCCAAAGGTTGTAGGTCACAGAAGTACCTTCCAATTTTAGTTTTAACACAACCATTCTTTATTGTTTGCACAGACAGCTATGGTTTAAAATTAGTATCTTTTGTTCTTTTAAAACCTTGCAGGCGTTTTGTCTTTTGAAAATTCTTAAAGGTGCACACTGCAGGATATGGATAGAAGCCCAATAGCTTCATCAATGTTCAGTAATGGGCTGCTATGAGAGGACCACCATGCCCTGTCAGCCTGTGGGCCTCAATATGCTCTATTACAGATCTGACTTTGCATCCTGTGAGTTCAAAGACTAGACATACCCCAGGAATATTGCAGGTGGGCAATGGGAGAAGTTCTCTGGGGAATGAGCCAGGGAGGAAGAGTGTGAAGTTACAGACATAATCGGCATCATTGGTTATTTTGAGGCCCAGCTATAGAAGAGCGAGCGAGAGAGAAACAGGATGGGGAGAAACAGACTAGAAGGAGAACAAGAAGGAAAGGAGAGATAGTATGAAAGGAAGAGTGATTTGCTTCAGGATATGATTAAGAGCTTCTGACCCTGGTTCTTAACTTATATTTTTTCAGTTACAGTTTACATTAAGTTTCAGGTGTACAGCATAGTGGTTAGATACCCATATACTTTACAAAGTGGTCCCCCAATATTTCCAATACCCTCCTGGCATCATAGATAGTTATTAGAATATTAGAAGCCCAGTGCACAAAATTCATGCATGTGGCGGGGGGAGGGAGGTGTCCCTCAGCCCGGCCTGTGCCCTCTAGCAATCTGGTACCCTATATGTATTTCTTAATCCTTTCTCCTTTTTCACCAGGGCCTTATTTTTTTTTTAATCCTGGAAATAATGTTCTTCTAGGAAAGCATTGTATAAAAATTTAAGTTTCCTATAGACCTTCCAAAGTTGATATAGTCAATATTAAGAGGAAGAATTAAGGGCACTGGACTTTGATGCACATGATCTTTTCCTGGTAAAAGACACAGATCTGCAGCGACCACACTGCCTGCTCCCCCTTCCCTGCCCTGAAGCTGGAGAAATACTGTTGTGAACCAACTACCTGAAGGCTGTGCACTTGGAGGAGGCACAGCAGCAGCAATTTGATCTCCTGGTACTTTCTATTATTTTTTTAAATTGTTTAAAATATATTTTTACTGATTTCAGAGAGGAAGGGAGAAAAAGAAATAGAAACATCTACACTAATAAAAGAGAAACATGGTAATTAGCGTATGACTGCTACCTTTCCCATTGGCTAATCAGCATATCCTTATGCAAATTAACTGTCAGCCAAGATGGCGGCCGGCAGCCATGCACTGAAGCGAACAGGGAGGCTTGCTTGCTCCAGTGACGGCTGACTCGAACGTTCCCCGCCTGAGTTGCCGGCCTCTCAGCTGCAACTCTAAGCAACTATGTTGCAAATATAGAAGCTAAACAAAACCCCAGAAACCGGCTTTCAGTCAGCCGGGCTTCAGCCAGCCGGACCGCAACATTGTATCAAATACAGAAGGTAAAGGCCAGAAACCTGCTTTCAGCAGCGAGGCCTCAGAGCTAAAGCTGGCCCAGAATAGAAAAAA
>NW_005358567.1:2564921-2568503 GCF_000412655.1 Myotis brandtii | reverse complement strand
CCCCCCCCAGTGCACAAATTTTTGTGCACCGGGCCTCTAGTCCTATCTAATAAAGAGGGAATATGCTAATTGACCCTCACACTGTCTCAAAGATGGCAGTGCCCACAGCCAACAATAAGAGAATATGCTATTGACTGCCATGCCCTCAAAGATGGCGGCACCCACAGCCAATAAAGAGGGAATATGCTAACTGACTGCCTCGCCCTCAAAGATGGCAGTGCCCACAGCTAATAAAGAGGGAATATGCTAATTGGTTGTCGCACCCTCAAAGATGGCGGCACTCAGTCCCCTTAGCCCTGCTGGGGCGGTAGGCGCACATCAAGGCTGGGCCCTCCCGTACGTGGGCCCAACCGCTCTGCATACCTGCCTCTGGAGACCCCCAGTCCCTTCAGCCCCCAAGCCACCCAGGTCTGGCCCGAGGCACAGGCAAGCTTCGGAAGGCGGCTGCCCAGCCACCCGGGGCCGCCAGAGGCTCACATAACCAGGACCGGCCGAGGCTTGCACTGCTGGCAGAGGCAGCAGCAGAGGTGTGACGGGGCATCGCCTTCCTCTGATCGCTGGGTCAACTCCTGTCCCTGAGGGCTCCCAGGCTGTGAGAGGGGGCAGGCTGGGCGGGGGGCCCCCCCCCCCCTCCAGTGCATGAATTTTCATGCACCGGGCCTCTAGTCAATGATAAAAGAGAATTGGCTGCCTCCTGTATGCCCCAAACTGGAGATTGAGCATGTGCCCTGACTGGGAATCAAACCATGTGACCTCCTGGTTCATAGGTCGATGCTTATCCACTGAGTCAGGCTGGTGGAGCTCCTGGTACTTTTTAAATACTGGATACATAAGGATAAACCCTCCTCTGCCACTTCACAACCCCCAAGGTTAACTGCAATTACCAAGTTCACCTTCACATTCTCTTCCTGCCTTACAATTCATCACTGAAGACTCAAACAGCAATCTTTGAAATATTTGGCTTTCATGCTCTCTCAATGAATTGTTCCCATTTATAAACATTTCATCACAATTTTAGAAGTTTATTTTTGCTTATCAGGAAATAAGGATAGCAAATATTGTGTAAGATGGAATAAAATTTACTGTAATTGGCATAAATATTTTATACTTTAATAAAATGGGTTTTAAGTACCTTATTGAATAATGCACAGACAATATTAAAGAATTATGGAACTTTCTTATCCTTGGGTTTTCTCTATCTTGAGATATTTGGTCATTTAGACAAAAATTCAGGTAGGTTTAAAAGAATCAGGTTTAGTTACTCCTAATGCATGAGTCCTTTTGCATTCAGAACATCCCAACACTCTTAACATTTACATGTAAAATGTAAGAAAAAACAGGAAGACCATTAAGTTTAAGGCATATCCATTAATCACTAAAGGAGTTTCTGCACACCAATAGAGTTCATCTTTTGTTTTGCAACTCAGGTAAGGGCTATGCCTTTCTTCTGTGCAGGGGAAGGGCTGAGCATTCTTTTGCACAGCTTTAGAAAAAAACTGTGTAGAAATTGTGTTTACATGTAAAATGTAAGAAAAAACAGGAAGACCATTAAGTTTAAGGCATATCCATTAATCACTAAAGGAGTTTCTGCACACCAATAGAGTTCATCTTTTGTTTTGCAACTCAGGTAAGGGCTATGCCTTTCTTCTGTGCAGGGGAAGGGCTGAGCATTCTTTTGCACAGCTTTAGAAAAAAACTGTGTAGAAATTAAGGATGTGGAAATTGTAGTTCTCGAAATGGATTCCTGTAAACTATCTTCGTTGGGTACAGCTGGTAAAGTCTCTACGTACCTATCAGCCTTACTTCCGAAGACTGATTATCGCAATAAAAATCCCAAGAGTCTTAACCTGGCAGCCAAGGCTTTCCTTGATCTGGCTCTGCTGCACCATCATCAATCCCTTCTCAACTTCATTTTCCCTCCAGAAACCAAGTGTTTGAGAGTCTTCACATCCTGTGCTATTTCACAAAGCCATCTCTTTGATTTCATCTTTCACTGAATGGACAGGATATATCTGTTAGGGTTGCCGAAGGAGGAGTGCAGGAGGCCAAAGTGGTGAGGGATTATAAATGTATTAGGTCATCTGGATACCAGATGGGTTGAGCCCACAAATGGCGCCAGCATCCAAAGACGGGGAGTCAGAGGTTTTAAAGGACTCTAGGTGGGCTTCTTCTGGGTGGAGAATTCTCTGGGTGGTCCGGATCCTGGGAAGGTCCAGAGGGGGAGAGATAATGGTCTTAGCGAGTGGAATGTGGTTTTAGCCAGTGGAATGTGGTCTAAGTGAAAGGGAATGTCCCTTGTGAAGTGATCTAAAGGTCAATTCCCAGGGGAGGGAGCATCCATTCAATTATTCGATCAAACCTAACAGTATCTTTATATGTATATCATATTAACATTAATATGTAATTCTATTGAGTGCTGTGTTCAATCCAATTTACATGATAATTACTGAAATCCTATGCTTGGTGGGGGTAGGTTCACTTCTGTCTTTATTGTAAATGATCTAGGCTTTTTTTTTTTTGGCATATTTTAAGCCCATGCTAAGTCCTACAGTCATCAAGAGCCCCAAGCTATTAGATATCAAATTGATCAGCTCTTGAAAATAACAACTGCTGAAATCTATGCTTGCCAGACATTACTCAAAGTTAAGACTGAAAGGGCACAACATTCATCAATGCTGCCTATGTGGCACTGTATGCCATATCTTAATGGCTGTCTCACCATTTTCAGTGATAGTGGCACCCTTTTTCCCTCAAGTGTACAAGTAAATGCTATCCATTATTTTTGTCCATTGTGGCTGACTCTCAAAGTTGGGAATGGACTGCTTTTTCTCCACAAGGTGGAGCTAGTGAGGGGCCAGAAGGATGGAGTGCCTTGACCTCTCAGGGAAAGATGATGGTTCATTTCCTCACTGCAGTTTAAACTTTATTTCAGTCCTGAAAGTCTTATTTTAGGCAAATTTTAAATAGTTGGAATGTGGTAAAATACATAGATTTACCATATACACATACACACACATCTATCTCTTTATCTATATATACTGCCATCATTGAAGAAAAAAAAGTATAGTTATGTTAGTTGACTCATTCAAAAATAATTATGACTAAGTGCCACAAAACTTGCGCACATGACTATTTCACAATCATGGGTAATTTTTAAAACTTTTACTATTACTATCCATGATGCAGTTTAGGTTCTTTTGTATCTTCTGTATCTTATATATAAACTAGAGGCCCGGTGCACAAAAATTTGTGCACTCGGGGGGAGGGGGGTCCTTCAGGCTGGCCTGTGCCCTCTCGCAGTCGGGGATCCCTTGGGAGATAACGACCTGCTGGCTTAGGCCTGCTCCCGGGTGGCAGAGGGCAGGCCCAATCCCTAGGTGCAGCCCCTGGTCAGGCTCAGAGCAGGGCTGATTGGGGAGTTGGGGCGCCGCCCCCTGTCATGCACAGAGCAGGGCGGATTGGGAGGTTGCGATGCCACCCTCAGTCACGCTCAGGGTAGGGCCGATTGGGGGGTTGGGGCACCGCCCCCTGTCACACTCAAGGCAGGGTCGATGGGGAGGTTGCAGTGCCACCCCCTGTCAC
>NW_005358567.1:2562224-2564747 GCF_000412655.1 Myotis brandtii | reverse complement strand
GCTCCGCTGATCCTGGTGCTGGGAGGCATATTACCCTTTTACTATATAGGATAGAGGCCTGGTGCATGGGTGGGGGCCGGCTGGTTTGCCCTGAAGGGTGTCCTGGATCAGGGTGGGGGTCCCCACTGGGGTGCCTGGCCAGCCTGGATGAGGGGATGATGGCTGTTTGCAGCTGGTCACACCCCCTTCAGGGTGGGGGTCCCCACTGGGGTGCCTGGCCAGTCTGGGTGAGGGGTTGAGGGCTGTTTTCAGGCTGGCGGGTTACTGAAGCTCCCAACCACTCCTTTTTTTCTTTATTCTGGGCCAGCTTTAGCTCTGAGGCTTGGCTCCAGCTCTGAGGCCTCGGCTGCTGAAAGCAGGTATCTGGTTTGTTTGGGTTCTATAATCAAAACACTGTTTTGACTCCAGCTCTGAGGCCTGGCTGGCTGAAAGAAGGTTTCTGGGGTTTTGATTAGCTTCTATATTTGTAACAATGTTTCTTAAACTGCAAGCTCAGAGGCCGGCAGTGGCAGGCGGAGAACGTTGGCTTCCTCCATCAGTGAAGCAAACAAGCCAGCCTCCTGTTCGCTTCAAGCTGCCTGGCTGCGGGCTGCCATCTTGGCTGGCAGTTAATTTGCATATCGCCCTGATTAGCCAATGGGAAGGGTAGTGGAGGTACTTCTAATTACCATGTTTCTCTTTTATTAGATAGGATATAGAAATAGCAATACAAAAATTGAATTGCTGGCTTTTAGGCCATTGGCATTCTTAACACTATTATTTATTTTAAAAGATCCTGCCAAATCTCCTCTAATTACCTCAAGTTGTGGAATAAGTCTGCTCCTATTGGCACAGGCAAAAATACAGGCCTATCTAAACCCTCCAACTTTAATTTCGTATTTTGTTGTTTTTGATTTGCAATTACCTAGATGCTACTAAAGGTAGTCTTTTTTTTCTTCCCTTAGGTTCTCAGCTATTTTTACATCTTTTCCTTCAAAGTGTCTATTCATAGAAATTATCCATTGTTTCTATTCGCTATCTTGTATTTTCTTGATTTGGAGCATGCCATTCTGTATTCTGAAGAGTAATTTTTAGAGTATTTATGTTTTTAATATATTTTTCTCATATACTGCCTACCTTTACTCTGGTTGTCTTTTGTCTTATGGAAGTTTAAAATATTCAATGTGGTGAATTTATGACTCCTTTAATTTCTGATGTTTGCTTTATGTGTTTTCTGTACAAATGCCTTTTCTCCAAGAGTCTTTACTATTTTCTCATATTTTAATATATATTTATAGTTTTGTTCTTTATGGTTTTATTCCATCTAGAATTTGAGTAAATGGGCTAAGTATGTAGGTTTTCTTTTCATTTAATATCAAACTTTCCTGGAAATGTGTATTAAATAATCTATTGTTTCCTCACCAGTTTGAAATACCCTTTAACCATTGCTAAATCCCTATAGATATAGGTCTATTTCTGGACTATGTGTTTTGCTCAATTAATTTCCTTGTCTATTTCTGTACATTACCACACTGACTAAATTTATAAAACAAATATTTTGGGAATGTGATAAGGTGATCTCTCTCTCTCTCTCTTTCTTTGTTAATACCATAATCTCATAATCATCTTTGCTAGTATAATACATTAACAAAATCATCAGCATTTTTTTATTACTTTGTCAATTTCTACGAATAATATTTTGGAATTGATTAATAAGAGCAAAGTGATACCTTTATTTTCCATCTTCCCCTTCAAGACCACAGTTCTATCTAATTTAATTTCTTTTTAAAATTTCCTTTAGTTAAGTTGTAAAAAGTAATACTATCAACAATAAAGATTTAATTTTTTAAAAAGCCATGCATATGAGCATGACCAATGCATACAGGCAATAAGGGGTGGGGGCATGTGCTGGGGGGTGGGAGTGGGCAGGGAGAGGTCAATGGTGTGAAAAGGAGACATATGTAAAACTTTCAACAATAAAGAATTTTTAAAAAGTTTGACTTTTTTTTTTTTAACATGTTTGTATTTCTTCCTAGGTACTTTACTGTTGTGTTACCTGGTAAAAGGATTTATTTGTTTGTTCTTCTGTTACTTTTCTAAGTGGTAGTTTCAGTTAAGAAATAGTATTAATTTTTATGGTTTAATTTTTATTTAGTCTTCTTGATGATTCTTTGTTGATATGCTTGGATTTCTTAGGTAGACAATAATATCATCCGAAATAAAAAATAGTTTTGTCTTTTTATTTTATATATTTATTTATTTTGGTGTTTAAAACCATATCAGTTTTGTATCTGATTCAATTGGCTGGAAACTCCAATATTACCCTGAATGGTTATGGTGGTAAATTCAGTTGTCTTATTTCTTATAGTCATCAAACATTTTAGTTTATATTAATTACCAATATGTTTCCTATTAAGAATACCATCCTTATCTCACAGTTTCTAAAATATTTTGGCTTTAGTTCATCTTACTACTTAACGTTAGCTATGACTTATTGGGCTGGTACTGGGATAATATTCTCTTCTTTGATTTATTAATATAGGG
>NW_005358567.1:2558721-2562197 GCF_000412655.1 Myotis brandtii | reverse complement strand
ATACATGCATGTAGGGAATGCATACATATATGCATAAAATATATAATATCTGCTATTAAAACATGTTTGTATTAGTAGGGATAAATCCTACTTTGCTACTATGAGAATGTGTTTAGCATTTCATTTGCTGTTTTATTTGGGGGACATTCTTGCATATTTGTTTTATTTGCCATCCTAATTTTGCCTGGCTGCAGGGTTCACAGTGTTACTGGTATATGGAGGAGCTCCACTCAGTAGGGATGGCATTATAAAATGGTTCAGGGGTAATTATTGTGCAGAGCCCATAGCTGACTCTTAATGGCATAAAGCCTCTTACTGTTTGTTTAGTGCAGCCTCATAACAAAGCTACACTTCATTGTTTGATTCAAAGGCAGGGGAGAGAGAGAAGTGACCCTTTTCTCTCTCTCTTTTCCTGGCTTATCATCTTCCTCCACTTGTCCTCTATTTTTAGTCCTTCCTGGGTCAGGCCCAGGGGTAGATGGAAGGAACCGGTCTTATGAGGCTCATTTGCTCATTTTCATCTGCTATGGGACCATCTGTGTGATAGATGTTGGAGTTCCAGCTTTTTCTCTGTTGCAAGGCTTTCGTTGACTCTTGGCAATTCCCAGGATTCAGGATGTCACAGTGATGCCAACTGATGCAGGAGACCCCTTGTTCTGGCTGCTTCTTGTAAACTGATAGTCCCTGGTTTCCTGTACAAATTCTTCCTCTTGTCAGTACCTTACACCTCCAGATTACCCTCTTGAAAGGAATCCATTTCAGCCTGGAGAAAGCTCGGCTTTTATTTTTGGGTTCATTTAACCCACAGAAAACTCACAAGTCCTTGTCCCACTAATTTCTGGAAGCAGGTTCCAGTCTCCTGAGTGCTCCAACCTGCAGTCTGCACATATCAGGCTTTCCTTGTTTTTCTGAATATTTATCTGAAGCTCTTCTTGGCTGGGAAAGGGGTGGGCATGCCCAGTATACTCTCAAGTCTCTGCAAAGGCATTCTGACTAAGGAGCCCATTTGAACAATCTCTTCACCTGAAGTTTTAAGGCTTTAGGTTGAGTGATGGGCTGAAATGCCTATGAGTGTTCACATTTTCTCTCCACTAGAGGCCCGATGCACAAAATTCATGCAAGAGTAGGTCTTCCTTCCCCTGGCTGCCTGCATTGGCTTCCCTCCAGCACCCGGAACCTGGTTTCCCTAGCAGAGGGAGGCCCTGTCCACCCGCTGCAGCCCGCAGGTTGGTGGCCTGGGCCTCCCTCTGTGGGACGATCATGGGGCGATGGCTGGGCCCCAGACCAATCACATTGCTCCTGCCTTGGCTGGCCTGGCTCCAGTGGGTGTGATAGCATGGTCCTGGATGATCATCCGGATGGTCGTTCCGCTGTTCGGCCATTCGGTTGATTTGCATATTACGCTTTTATTATATAGGATGTTCTGCAGTAATAGTTGACAGCTATTGTTCTCAGCTTCATAGTCTCTGTGGAAGTCCCAACACTGCAATAAAATTGTCTTTAAATATGCCTTGCAGAAGGACTTGGAGAGCTTCCCACCTATTTTCTATGCTCTAAACATCTTTTATAAGGTAGGAGTTATTTGTTCCCGAGAGTTTGATGCCACTTACTCTCAAAACATCTGTGTCTGTTTAATTTTAAGAGGTAGATATTTTATTATGGTTTTAATGGATCCTATAGTGTTTTTGTTTTGTTTTTCTTTGTCTTAAATGATTTTATATTTGGAGACAATTTTGTGAATTTATAGCAGAGAGCAATAAATGTTTTATAAATTGTATTTGCCTGGGTAAAACCTTTCCTTGTTTTTCTCAAAAAAAATCTATTTTTAATTGAACTTATTTAAACCAAAAAATTATATAGAACTTAGTATATGTGTGTACATGTATACATACACACATATAAATATATATTAAACTAGAGGCCCGGTGCATGAAATTCATGCATTGGTGGGGGGGAGTCCCCCTCAGTCCAGCCTGCACCTTTTCCAATCCACAACCCCTTGGGGGATGTCTGACTGCTGGTTTAGGCCTGATCGGGCCTAAACCGACAGTCAGACATCCCTCTCACAATCCAGGACTGCTGGCTCCTAACTGCTCACCTGCCTGCCTGCCTGATCGCCCCTAACTGGCCCCCCTGCCAGCCTGATCACCCCTAACCACCTCTCTCTGCCGACCTGATCACCCCTAACTTGATCACCCCTGGTCACCCCCAGCTGCCCCTGGTCATCCCCAACTGCCCCCCTGCTGCCCTGCTTGCCCTTAACTGCCCCCCTCTGCTGGCCTGGTTGCCCCACACAGCCTGCTGCTCAGTCGTTTGGTCGCCCCTCACTAACCCCCCTGCCGGCCTGGTCGCCACACGCAGCCTGCTTGTTCAGTCATTTGGTCGTCCCTTACTAACCTCCCTGCTGTCTTTGTCACCCCACTCAGCCTGTTCGGTCGTCGGTTTGGTTGTTTCAGATGTGACGGCCCCTGGCTCATTATATATACAGATATGTTAATTTTTAGATAAGCACTTATTCAGCTACTTATGATTATTGATCTCTAGGTGTATTGCATGATAGCCATTGAACAGAGCCAGCATAATAAGTAAATGCAAAGCGTTATTTTGTTTTTCTTTGTGGTTTAGTACATGATCATTTTTGTGTGTTTCATTTGCTTAAAAATTATTTAATATGTTTTACTGGCTAAGAATTTCATTATACATTTATTAGATAGGGCTTTTGCATTATAGTATTTAAATATTTTCTAATCTTTATTTTTTGCTGAATTGCTCTGTATATTCTGATACTGTGTATTTAATTATCCTGTAATGACTGTTCACTATTGCTTCTTTCATTTCTCTTCTTACTACTGGGTTCATATTTTGCCTTGCCAGAGTGAATCCTCTAATAACATTTTTCTTATTGTGGTAAAATATATATAGAACATAAACGACATTTTAAGCCTTTTTAATGGCATGATTTGTTGGCATTAATTGAATTTACAATGTTCTGCAACCACAACCATTCATTATCTATTGCTAATAACATTACAAATCGCTAATAAAGATTTTATGTAAAATCTGTGAGGGGTAACTTTCAGAATCCTTGAATATATGAAATGCCTTAATATGACCAAGTTTACAATTGCTATGGATAGGTTTTATTTATTTATTTGTTTGTTTGTTTATTTATTTATTTACTAAGGATAGGTTTTAAATTATTTTTCTTCAAATATTTGATTTGATTGCTCTATTGACTTCATACTGAGAATATTATGGATGAGAAATTGTCTTAGCTCAAGCTGCCATAACAAAATATAGGTAGGATAACCTAAACAAAATAATTTTATTTCACAGTTCAGGAGTCTGGACATCTGAGATGACCCAGCCTATAGCAGGGGTGGGCAACCTTTTTGTGAGTGCGTGCCAAAACCAGCAAAATCTCTGACTCAAAATTCTTCTGCGTGCCAACCCTAATTTTTTGAGAACATGTTACG
>NW_005358567.1:2552062-2558463 GCF_000412655.1 Myotis brandtii | reverse complement strand
AAGTGTATGTGGATGAAACCAAAACACTGGTCGGATCTAGGAAGGCAGGGAGAGTTAAGGCAGAGGCATAGAAATTGCTCTTCCCCTCTCTCATCAATCCATGTCTATGGTCTTTAAGATAACTTGTTATGTAAAATTATTTATTTATCTAAGATGCACCTACACTGAATTTATCTGAAAAATAAAAAAGTCGATATTAATTAAAAAATTGTAAATGGAAGATTATAAGAGAGGGTTTTGCGTGCCAGCAAAAGTTACTGGTGTGCCATGTTTGGCACGCGTGCCAGGGGTTGCCCACCCCTGGCCTATAGGCAGTGAT
The DNA here is from genome assembly GCF_000412655.1 of Myotis brandtii. NCBI lineage: Eukaryota > Metazoa > Chordata > Mammalia > Chiroptera > Vespertilionidae > Myotis > Myotis brandtii. The sequence goes on along the minus strand of NW_005358567.1, from coordinate 2,558,144 downwards.
GCTATTGGCTAGAAATGGGGGCACACACTGACCTATACTATTCGTGGCAAGCCCCCACAGACATTTTCCCAATGTTGTGCCAATGTTGTGGCTGGATCAGCCCTTTTGGTGTTTATTATGGTTGCAAGATGAACCTCAGCAACAGTCATCAGGGTACTTGGAAGAAAAAAAGAGATTTATTACAGACAGGTCCTTATCCTGGTCTTTATCATACCCGTTCTATTTCATACTCGTTCTATGGTTGAAGGTCAGCAAATCTCCCAGAGCTGGGATGACTAAAGGTCAGAGTCTGTATTTTCTGAAGTTCTTAGTATTCTTCCACAAACATGCTATTTATCTACAAGCTACATATTAATTAGAGTCCGTACTTAGAGAAACAATGTCAAAGGAATTGGGGTGGGTTACAATTCCCCAGTTACACTATGCTATATTTCCACTGTTTATAATGTTTACTTACTTATTTAAATGTTTTACATTTACTGAGGTATTTTTTTGTTTGTTCATTTGTTTTACTTTTCAAAGTGTGATTTTTCCTTAAATGATTGGCAATTCCTGGTTATATGCTCATCTTTATACCTGAAGTTCCCTGTCCCATTAAATACCAAATCTCTCCCCTTGCTCAGAGGAGATTTGAGAGTAAGGGTATATGCGTAGGGCTGCTCATATTTTGGTACTTAAAGTCTTTACAAAAAAAAGTTCTGTATAGAATGTGACTGTTGGCAAATTTTACCTGCTCATCTGCTGGGTATGAGTGCTCCTCTTTTTTACTGGCAATCACCAGCCACTCAGTGCACTGTCCTGCTTCCCCCACCTACTGTCCACATTGGAGGTACACACACAACTCATCTGCTGGGTATGAGTGCTCCTCTTTTTTACTGGAAATCACCAGCCACTCAGGGCACTGTCCTGCTTCCCCCCCACCTACTGTCCACATTGGAGGTACACACATAACTATCATGTCCAAGGAGCCCAAGATGACATCAGTGTGTATTGAGAGGTGTGTTAAGGGTGTGACTCTAACTTCTATGCAGCCCCAACGAATCACCCTATAAATGACACCTGGACTTACTTTCATAACTGGCACCCATCTTTCAGAATAGAACTCTCTTTTTTTCTGGTACAATTTTGCCACAATACTTTAAGTACATTTGAGATGAGGTTTTCTTATTCAGCTCTGACCCTGCCTGCCTTATGCCTTTTGGGATTTTCTAAAGTTTTCTCATCTTCAAGGATTTCTATTGTTGTTTTTCCAAGGTGATTACTGATTTTTTTAAAGCCACTTCTTCATTGGATCTAGGAACTTCAGAGAAAATGGGGAAATTACAGTTCATGCTCTGTCAAACATTATATTCAAGCCCTGTGAGCCAGTAAAATTTTGCTAACGTTAGCTATATATCCAAGATTATATAATTAGTCTTCAGTAATCAACGTTTAGTATTTTAGTATATAAACATCATACATATTGGTTGTATCAGAATTATGGGAATAAACACTGGATAATAACAATAAAAACTGGATGCTAATGCACTATAAAATTCTACAAATTCCAGAGCCTTCATGATTTCTGGTTTGCTATTTTATTTCTTCCTGGGAGGCAATTATAAGAAAAGTCTAAGCTACAAGTGAACTTTATACTCTTTAATAAAAATCTGCAGAGAGTTTATTTTATAAAATTAAGCAGAGAAGTAAATAATATAAATTCTGGACCAACAAAATCTATTGCTTTTCCAAATTAATATTAAAAAAATAAAATAGAATAGAATGAAAATAAAGTTAATCATATTATTTTGAGGATCCTCCATAATCACTTCTATACTTTGATCCCAGAGTTAGCTATACCGTAAATATGTGTTCCTTACATTGCCAGTTAAGTAACAATAATAAAAAGCTTGCCAACAATCAGGAACTTCAGAAATTAAGAAAAATAAACAGCCTCTGACTGAGGTAAAAACACACAAACACCCCAAATTGCTGTGACTTTGAGATACACAACAACCAAAAGAATAAGATGAGTCTTCTGACCACAACTTATTTCGCTTGCATGCAAGATGTCCCAACCCCATACACACACACTTCCAAAGTCTCATTCTACTAAGGCATCAAGACAAATGAAAATCTCACTATTTCACCTCCATAGAAAAATTTCAATAGCATTTACTTTTCCCTAGGCAAATTACCCTAGAACTGAAATTAAAAGCAACTCTTTTATTATCCTAGCAGAATATGAAGGTCAAGACTTCACACACAGGGCAGAGAGAATGGCTTTCCTCTTCTCTGCAATGTCTGGGACCTCTACTGGGAAGACACAAAGGTTGGGGTCAATAAACTTATATGAAGGTTGTTGTGTCCACCTGCTTGTGGCCTGGGATGGGTGGGCTGGAAGGCTAGGGGAGCTGACAGGAGCCCCTTGATGTCACATCTCCATCTGAGTTGGCTTCTTCACAACAAATTGGCTATAGGATAGTCAGATGTCCTCCATGGGAACCAGGGCTCCAAGTATGAGTGCTTTGGTGACATCCCACCATTCAGTGCACACCCTAAGAGGACTCACTACACGTCTTCTGATCCAGATGCAAGGGAAGGGGCCATAGCCTCACCTCTGAGTGAGGAGAGTTTCAAAGTACTTGAGAGTTATATTTTTAAAAAGCTAACAAAACGATTGTGATGGGGACCATTTCTTTTACAGAGGATTCTGTTACTACCTCCTTGAGATGCCTTCCACAATATAATGAGACATTATATCATGTCTAAATGTGTCAAGAGTGGCTTTCAGGTTCTTCAACTGGAGACAACTTCATCACCAGAAGCAATTTGTCTGGAAGGTTACAGGTCTTTTTCTTTGCTGCCTTTTCCCTGGTCTATCACAGGTATTACTGCGCACTCTGGAAGCAAGTCTCCAGACTGGGGAGACATGGAAATGTGCTCAGGTCACCTGAAAGCACCAGGCATTTCAGCAGTAGCGACTAAGAAGTGTATTGGCTGGTGGAATAATCTGTCTCAATCCCTTATTTAATCTCCAAATAGTCTCATCAAGGAGGTAGGAGAAATCCCATTGTTCCCATTTTGCATTGGATGTCTGTCGCGCTGGTAAATGCAGGGCAATGTTTGAGCAAAAGAGATCTTTGGATTGTTGCCCTATAGGCACCTGGTTTTGGAACATGGATAATTAAAATCTGAAAGTGCCTTATGTATGTTTTAAATGTGAATATTGTTACTTATTATAGTAATTAAACATAACACAGACATTTTTGTGAAATTAAAGGCCAATAGGTACTAAGAGGATCTTCTCTCTTTACTCGGAATTTCCAGCATTCATACCTAACCTCTTTCCATGCCTTCATCTGTAATAGAAATCTTGGTTCCTAGCACCAGTATGCCCTGAAATACAGTATAACTAATTCAGACCTATTCTTTCCTAGTTAGACCACTTATCTAACTTGCTCAGTTGGCTGCATGTTGCCTCGTGGTACACAGAGACTCAGACAACCTGAAACCCTCTGGCTTCTATGAATGAGCAAAGATCAGAATAATAAATATTGAAGGACTTTCAGAATTGATAAATAAAGAGACACAGTTATTTGCCCAAAGCCCATGAAGGGCAATCTTCTGATGAGATTTATTAGTTTATTTTCAGCATGAAAAAGAGTTACCATAGAAACCCATTATGACGATATATATTCTCATTTTCTGTGGAAACGTAGATTAGAGTCACCTTGAAAAGTTGAACCTCAGGCTTTTGTAAGAGTTGTGCACATTTTCCACACTCGGGTACAACATATTTAAAATAAATGTATGTATCTCCCTTTAGTTTTGTGTGATTTCAATAAAATAGGGTAATAAAATGCTACTGCAAAAATAATATATCAGATTATTCAGGGTGAGAGGAATATTATAAAAAATATGTCATGAGATATATCAGAGATATATCATGGTATAATATATCATTAATCCTAAGGGTGGGAGAATTTACAAATCCCACTTCGGCTACATTAACTCTCTTAGGAGACACAAGTTACCCCCATATTTCAATGCATTTAATTGAAAATAGCATAGAGATTATACCTTTAATAAGCCTCATATTTCCATATACATCATTTTAAAAACATTGCCGTTGTTAGGGTATAAACTATTAAAAATGAGTAAACTTGAACAGCCCCACACATGAAAACTTGAGGACAGCAAGTATATTAGAAAAGATGCAGTTTGTACAAATCATTATAAAATTAGAAATATCTGAATTCTTAACCTTTTTAAGAAATCTAAGCAGCAAGCAGACAGTTCCAGAGGTCATCAATCATGGCTGTTTCTCAAAGGTGATCCCAGTTTTTACACTCTGATACCATCCAGCCAGGCCTTTTCTGGGTTACTCATGTGACTGATTCTGGGAAAAGACTGTTCCATGTGCCTTAGAAATAGATTGTTTTGAGGTTTCAGTGAAAACTAAGTGCCAAGAATTGAGTTTTTGTCCCAGTGCCAAACACTGGTGAGGCAGGACCGACAAATTCACATCGCAGTTTTCTCTCTGTGGTGACCACAAGCCTAACCTCGCTCACAGATGATATTTCTGAAAATCATGTTGAGACAGGCAAACCTGACAACCTCCATCCTCATGCTATACACAGGTTTTGTGCTCATTTGTTTAGCAGTCTGTGGTTTCTCCCAACTTAGGAACAAATCTATGTGCTCTATTCCTCCTCTAAGTCTTCTGCAGAGGGTTTTATTCCTGTGTCAGCCTCCATGTGTATTTCTTTCATCCTTTAGCATTACCCACAGTAACATTTTAAAAGAAATGCTTTGAAACAAACTGATAATAAAAAGTTCAAGAGGACCTAACTGCCTTCCCAATAGATACATCTACAATTTTCCCTCTCTCTAAACGTAGAACCCTGGCTTATAGAGAGAGTTAACCTTGAGGAGTCTCAAATCATTTTATAGCCCCAATTAAATGTTCCATTCCCATTATCAGCAGACTGTGCTTTTATGCTCTGCACACAAGACATTAGAAATAAAACACAGAGAGAAGAGAGTACATAGTTTATCAGCTCTTATTGGTCAACCGTTTTCTAAAATTCATCCTTGAAATGACTCACCACTGTAAACATTCACCTCAAACTCTTATTTCATTGTAAACATTTATAATAGAAAGAAAACCTGAAGAGCCTACTTAGTGGGAAATTTAGAGTTACATATCTGAAAATGTAAAATAATAATTTTTCCTAAATGTATAGACATGTAACTGTGGATAAAGAATGAATCGGGAAGACAATTAAGCATATTTTGATGCACAGAATCTATTACAAAGAGTAGTAAACTATAAAACTGCTGGAAAGAAGATAGATCCAGCCTCAAAATCAAGATAAATAACTTGAGGATGAAGACTCAAAATTGTGATCAGGACTAGAAATAACAATATGGGTGGGGACCAGGATTTCCACTCCTCTAATGTATTGAAGGGGAAGAAAAGTACTTCTCTTTAGACCTAAAGACAAAATTTGGAGGAAAGGCTGGAAAAAGTTTTCTGCTTAATACAGTCTGCAGCTCTGACCTAGAGCAGCTTCTGATGGAAGGAGGTGGTAGAAAAAAGCTAGAACTTCGAGAATGAGGTCTTCACTGAGACCTTCCATCAGTCAGGGTTCTCCAGAGAATAGAACCAATAGGAGCAAAGAGATTTCAAAGAATTGACTTATGGGATAGTGGCAAACCCAACATTTGTAGAACAGGACAGAAAGCTGAAGACTCAGGATATATAAGGTTTAGTATATGGTCTCAGGATTCCACTGCGGCTCTGGGAATGTATCCCTGTGGATAAGGGGGGACTACTGCACTTCTGCTCATCTAAAGAAACTTAAAGCAAATTGCAGAAAATGGCAAAGTCATACTTATAGTGTGATATAGTTTCATACAATTACAACATGCAAATCTATGCAATATATCATATAGATGTATACGATGTATACATATAAACATATATATATCACATTTCCATCATTCCATAAATATTTATTATCTCCATTCCCAGTCCATCACTGACTCCTTTGTAATGCTGTTCTAATTTTTTCTTTATAATTTAGAAATTCATGTA
>NW_005358567.1:2551429-2551969 GCF_000412655.1 Myotis brandtii | reverse complement strand
TGTGAGAGAAAGATATCAAAGATGACTTCAAAGTTTTAGCTATTACTAAGTGGAAATATGAATTTGCCATTTACTTATTTGTAGAGAATTTAGTCAGGGAAGATTTGGAGTTTAGTTTTCAAAAGGTTAACTGGTAATTCTTAAAAGACACCTGAGTAGAAATCTGAAAGAGGCAGTGGCATGTATGATGTTTCTATTGTTCAAAGGAGAGGTCAGGGCTAGAGTTTCAGAGCAATCATCACAGACATTTACAAATGAATTAAAAAACAAATGCATTTATTAAGAAATGAATTCTACCCTAGCTGGTTTGACTCAGTGGTTAGAAGGATCCCAGGTTCAATTCCAGTCAAGGGCACGTACCTCGGTTGCAGGCTCGATTCCTAGCCCTGGTCAGGGCCCATGTGGGAAGAAACCAATGGGTGTGCTTCTCTCAAATCAATATCTCTCTCTCTTCATCTCTCCTCCTCCCTTTTACTCTCTCTAAAAATCAATGAAAAAAATATCCTCAAGTGAAGATTAAAAAAAAAAAAAAAAAAAAAT
>NW_005358567.1:2551101-2551419 GCF_000412655.1 Myotis brandtii | reverse complement strand
CAGCGGTTCTCAACCTGTGGGTCGCGACCCCTTTGGGGGTCGAACGACCCTTTCACAGGGGTCACCTAAGACCATTGGAAAACACATATTTCCCATGGTCTTAGGAACTGAGACACCGCTCCTCTGTCTCCAGGCGGGTCCCCCCACATGAAGATATGCCCACATACAAGTACCCAGCGTGATGACATCATTGTGCCAACCCCATCACATACATCCCGTACAAATACAGGTGTATGTGACATGGTTGGCGCCATAATGTACTTATGCGGACCAGTCACACATGTGTAGAGAGCAGCTACTGTGTAGAAAGCAGCTGCT
>NW_005358567.1:2550075-2550611 GCF_000412655.1 Myotis brandtii | reverse complement strand
GTTGAAGCTTCATATTTGGTGGCACTCAGAATCGCCAGAGCTATGAAACCTCACACCATTGCTGAGGATTTACTGTTGCCAGCGGCCAAAGACATTGTTCGAGTTATGATCAGAGACAAATTTGTTATGAAATTGAGTGCAATTTTCTTCTCTAATGACACTGTCCACAGAAGAATAGGTGACATGTCTGCTGATATTCTTCATCAGATAATCCAGTAAATTAAATCTGCTCCACTTCCAATATTTAGTATCCAGCTTGATGAATCTACAGATGTTGCAAACTGTTCACAGTTACTGGTTTACGTGAGGTACATTAATGATGGTGACTTTAAAGATGAGTTTCTTTTTTGCAAACCTCATGAAACGACAGCTACTGCACGTGATGTATTTGACATGGTTGGTTCATCTCTGGAAGAGCATAAGATCTCTTGGGAAAAGGTTTGTGGTGTTTGCACAGATGGTGCTCCAGCTATGCTAGGATGTCGATCTGGATTTCAACATTTGGTACTGAATGAGTCACCAAAGGTCATCGGAAC
>NW_005358567.1:2545625-2549560 GCF_000412655.1 Myotis brandtii | reverse complement strand
GTATTTTCTAAATCTACCTGACACCCCATTTGCACTTGCCAGAAGCCCATTCACAGTCAAAGTTGAAGATGTTCCTGAGACAGCACAAGAGGAGTTCATTGAACTTATTGACAACGATGCAGTGAGAACTGATTTCTCTACAATGACAGTTACAAAATTCTGGATCAAGTGTTTGCAGTCATATCCTGTTCTGTCTGAAACTGTGTTGCGCCTTCTTCTTCCATTTACAACAACATATCTTTGTGAAACAGGGTTTTCCTGCTTGTTGGTTATGAAGTCTAAATACAGAAGTAGACTTGTTGTGGAAGATGATCTTCGTTGTGCTCTTGCAAAGACTGCCCTGAGAATTTCTGATCTGGTGATAAAGAAGCAATCTCAACCTTCACACTGACGTTGGCTTTTTACGCATACTGTCGCAAAATGTAGCAATGTAGTTTACTGTTGTTATATTAAGACTGTTACCCATGCTATACCCTGCTTCAAGACAAAATTTCATTTATTTGTAATTAGAAATAAATATTTCACAATATATAATTACATATTGTTTTTGTGATTAATCACTATACTTTAATTATGTTCAATTTGTAACAATGAAAATATATCCTGCATATCAGATATTTACATTACAATTCATAACAGTAGCAAAATTACAGTTATGAAGTAGCAACAAAAATAATTTTATGGTTGGGGGTCACCAAAACATGAGGAACTGTATTAAAGGGTTGCAGCATTAGGAAAGTTGAGAACCACTGCTCTAGTATATATACAAGGGCTATATCAGTAAAACACAAACAAAACAAAAACAAAACAAAACAAAACAAAAATCCCTGCTCTTACAGAAAATATATTATTGGAGGCCTAGGAAACTAAATGAGAAAACTTAAAAAAGAGTGTACAGACAAGGGTTTCAAGGACTGAGCCCTAAGACAATCCACCAATGAAAGGATGAGAAAGAATAGCCAAGGGTCTAAAAGAAGAAATGTCCTGAGATACAATAGAAAATGTGGGAACTCTTTGTGCTCTATAGCCAGGTATGGTCAGTGGTATTATTGGCCTATTTCTTTTTCTTTTTTTTCCTTTTTTTAAATATATATATATATATAATGATTTCTGAGAGGAAGAGAGAGGGAGAGAGATAGAAACATCAATGATGAGAGAGAATTATTGATCGGCTGCCTCCTGCACGTCCCCTACTGGGGATCAAGCCCGCAACCCAGGCATGTGCCTTTGACTGGAATCAAACCTGGGTCCCTTTGGTCTGCAGGCCGATGTTCTATCCACTGAGCCAAACTAGCTAGGGCTTATTGGCCTATTTCAAAAAATCTCCTGGTATTCCTATCTTTTCCCATGGAACTTTGAAGGAGTGAAATATATGCTCTTTTTCTCTCTGTGTCTCTGTATCCTTCCCTCTTCTCATATGAATGTCAGTCATTGGATGCAGGGCCCACTCTAAATCCAGTGAGATATCATCATGAAATCATTAAGTTCATTATATCAGTAAGGACCTTATTTCCAAATAAGGTCACATACACAGAAATCCGGAGTTAGGAGTGGGCTTTCTCTTTTTAGGGGACACTTATACAGTGTGTTTATGTCCATTTAGACATACGTTTTTTCCAAATAAAGGAGCTATATTTATTCACATTTTAGTATCAAATATCCAGTGTTACATGGGAATCAGTAAACACTTGTTAAAAAATAAAGTATTTTATTCAAGGATATAGTAACTTTTTCTAAGTAACAGCTTATATTGTAATAATCAGGATTTTTTTTATTATTATGGATTTACTACTTAAATCTATTACCTTAAAATAACTTGTATGGTGGTTTTTTTTCTATCTTCCTTATCCTCAATATTTTGAAGTGCACATTAAAAAAATCTTTGTCAAAGTCAGATATGATCTTCAGTATGAATGGAAAGAACAAATCAAATAATTACCTAAAATTTTGAATAATTATTTGCCTTTTCTCCTAACAGTAATCATCAGTCCATTTAGCAAAGAACCTACCATCATGGTATCTCTTTCATTTAACCTTCCTTTGTCCTCAAGCATATTGCTTGGTGTGCTTTGTTAATTTATTTCCTCTCTCTTATGAAAAGTTCTGTTTCTTTTCAGAAAAGATAATAATGAGTTTTCTGTAACATGCAGTTCCTGTTGTTAGGTAATTATTCTGTCTGGAAAAATATATTATAATAGATTTCTCACAAAAGAGCCAGTCCACACAAGGCATTTTACTATAGAAATCACCCGTCTCAGGAAAATGGGAGAATTTAAGGCAGAAATGAACATTCTCTATCTACCTAGTCCTTGGCTACAATTCAGGAATCTAGCCCATAAAATCAGTTAAGGAAAAATGGAAGAAAGCTATATGATGAAAAGCTTTTAATCTATCACAAGTGAAACAAAAGTAGTGGTCAAATTAATAAATTACAGCTTTAATTATAATGCTGTAATTATATAATTTCATTATATCTTTTTGTCTAAGAGGATTCTATTTATATGATGAGTTAGCTGAAAATATGTATTATCAGCATAAAATAAAGCAAAGGTAATAATATCAGACTATTATTTTTCTATTTCATAAAAAACTTGTTTCCAATTCAGTTAAATATCTACTAAATTCTAAACCTGTAAGTCCTTCCTAAAATGATGATACCTATATATGTTTCCTCTCATTCGTATACCCATTTACTTGATAGATTGTGTGAAAGTTATTTTTCACAGAGAAATAAAAGTTAAAAAGTAGAGACAACATTGGCCAGGTCCTACCTGTTTTAAAATCTAATATTATGAGTAATAGGTTTCAATTTGTAATTTGATATGCATAAGAAACGGTTAATAGTAAATCGATATTCCAAGTTGATATATTTAAAAAAAATTATGTTAAAATAATTGCAGTCCTAGCTGGTATGGCTCAGTTGGTTGTGCATCGTCTCATGCACTGATAGGTTGCCAGTTTCATTCCTGGTCAGGGCACCTCCCGGGTTGTGGGCTTAAACCCAGTAGGGAGCATACAGAAGGCAGCCAATGGATGTTTCACTCTCACATGGATATTTCTCTCTCTCTCTCTTTTCCTCTCCCTTCTCCTCTCTCTAAAAACCAATTTTTTTTTAAAAAAAATCTTAAAATAATGACTCACAAGAAATTGCAAAAATAGCACAGTGAGTTTATGTGAATTTTTCATCCAGGTTCTCTCAAAGATAATATCTTATATAAGCATAGTGCATTGCCAAAACCAGGAGACTGACATTTGTATAATACTATTGAGTACACTACAGATTCTATTTTGATTTTACCAGTTTTTAAATGAAAATTCATTATTTTTTGGTATAGAAATCTGTAATATTTTATCATATGTGTAGATTTGTGTGAGCACCACTCAATCAGGATATGGATCTGTTCCATCACAAGAAGAAAAGCCCTTTATGCCACACCTTTACAGGAACACCCACTCTTTCCCTAACTCCTGTTAACCACTGATCGAATTTCCTTCACTAAATTTTATTTAAAGATTATTACACAAATAGAATCCTATGGTATGTAATCTCATGAGAATGGTTTTCTCACTCAGTGAAATGTCCTCGAGATCCAATTAAGTTGTACGTATCAAAAGTTTGTTTCTTTTTATTGTTGATTCTATTCCATTTTATGGATATACCATAGCCCAGTTCACCATTCACCCATTGAAGCACATTTGGTTTGTTTCCAATTTTTTGGCTATTACAAATAAAAGTGCAAAGAACGTTTCATGTTCAGGTTATGTGTGGACATTAATTTTAATTTTTCTAAGATAAATACGCAGAAGTGTGATTGTTGGGTTATATGTTTAGCTTTATAAGACTAGAGGCCCAGTGCACAAAAATCTGTGCACTCGGGGCGGGGGGGGGTCCCCTCAGCCTGGCCTGTGCCCTCTCACAGTCTGGGACCCTTGGG
>NW_005358567.1:2543713-2545386 GCF_000412655.1 Myotis brandtii | reverse complement strand
CAGGGGGCAGCTCCTGCATTGAGGGTCTGCCCCCTGGTGGTCAGTGTGTGTCATAGTGACCAGTCATTCCCAGTCATTCTGCTGTTAGGGTCAATTTGCATATTACCCTTTTATTATATAGGATATCAAACATTTTTCCTATTAAATTAAGTTTAGCTTTTTAATAAACTGCCAAATAACTTTGCCATTTTACATTACCACAAGTAGTGTATGAGAGTCACATCATCACTAGCAGTTGATATTATGTGTACAAACTTTAAAAACACAGTAAGGAAATAGAGATAACTTAGAAAAACTGAAGAACATTGTTAAGGTTTTGAAATGTTTTAAAAAAGTATTCTTTCTTTAATGAACAGCATGCTTTCAAGGGAACTTAGCATATTGGCTAATACTCTGTAGCAATATCTTTGATGTATGCATGTGGCATTTGCCCTTTAATTACTGACTTTTTCAGCTAACTGGTTTTAGGTATTAAAAACATTTATACCAATTTTTTCTCTAAAATAAAAGGCAATTTTCTTCTGAGAAATTATTTTAAAACACTGCACCATATACCTAATTATAACATAAATCAGAACTGTTTAATTTATGCAGTGTCACCCAACAGAAAAAATGTTTTTGAAGACCGAGTGAGCAATATAACAAGCTACATTTAAAGGTAACATCATCAAACACATTTTAACTTCAGTTAGGATTTTTTAGCAAGAACTCCCAACTAAATTATGCTTTACCTAAAGACCGGAAATTTTATGAGGCACTATTATATTTAAAGAAGGGCGATTGGGGAAAAAAATGCCAAAATGGTTATTGAAGTAAAGGTGTAGGATATGGTTCGTATTTATAGAAACAAGACATTTTAAGAGTAATCAATAGATTCAGAGAAATTAAATCATTGTACCTAGATTCATAGTATTGATTAAACAATGGCAATATTTTCTCATTTTATATGCAATCATTTAATTTTATAAATTAAAAATAAACCTGCAAAAGTGATAAAACAACACATAATTACATTGTTGATAATTAATGGGAATTGCTTGAATTTCATTTACAGTTGATGTTTTCTTCTCCAAGATCATTTAATTTTAGACACAGGGATGTTTAAAATTTAGATCTCAGAGATCTATATTAAACCAAGAACAGAAACATTGTTTATGAGGATTGAGACTTCTGTTATATTAAAACCAGAGGCCCAGTGCACGAAATTTATGCACTGGCGTAGGAGAGTCCCTCAGCCCAGCCTGTACCCTCTCGCAGTCCAGGAGCCCTTGCTCCATACCACCCACCTGATCACTGTTCCTTACTGCTCAGCTTGCTGCTCCTTAGTGCTGCCACGGAGGCTGGAGAGACTCCTGCCACCGCGACTGTGCTCACCAGCCATGAGCCCGGCTTCTGCCTGAGTGGCGCTCCCCTTGTGGGAGTGTACTGACCACCAGGGGGCAGCTCCTGCATTGAGCATCTGCCCCCTGTGGTCAGTGCGTATCATAGCGACCAGTCATTCTGGTTGTTTTGCTGTAATGATCACTTAGGCTTCTATTATATAGATTAGAGGCCTGGTACACGAAATTTGTGCATGGAAGGGGGAGGTCCTCAGTCTGGCCTGCACCCTTTCCAATCTGGGACCCCTTGGGGGATATCCGACTGCCTCTACCGGCAGTTGGACATCCCTCTCA
>NW_005358567.1:2537358-2543670 GCF_000412655.1 Myotis brandtii | reverse complement strand
GCCTGCCTGCCTGCCTGATCACCCCTAACCCCTCTGCCTGACTGTCTGCCTGATCGCCCCTGACCACCTCTGCCTGCCTGATCACCCCTAACTGCTTCTCTGCTGGCCTGATCACCCCTAACCGCCTCTGCCTTTCCCCACACCTGGGACCCAGGATTTCCTTCTCTGGCTGCTCGCAGTCACCTGGGACCCGGGCTTCCCTCCCTCTGGCAAGCCACAGGCACCCAGGACCCGGGCTGGCTTTGCCCAGGCTGGCCGAAGCTGCAGTGGACCATGGGTAGGTAGCTTTGCCCGGGCTGCAGCCACAGGCGCTGGTGCCCAGGACTGCAGAGCGGGCGGCTTGTCCCTCTCCTTGGCTGCAGCCCCAGCCACTGGTGCCTGGGACCACAGGGCAGGAGGCATGTCCCTCTCCCAGGTCGTAGCCTGGCTGGTCCCCATTCCTCTCTCACGAGCTCATTTGTGCCTGGCTGGTCCCCATTCCTCTCTCCCCAGTGTTGAGTGTCTGAGCTATTAAGGTGTGATGGCATGAGGGTGTGATGACCATTTGCATATTAGCTCTTTATTATATAGGATGATTGGTCAATCCAAGATAAGGAAGTGGTACAATGTCTAGGTGATCAGCACATCACCTGGGCAAATTAGTTTCCCTGTGCCTCAGTTCTATCATCCTAAATAAGAGGAGAATAGCAATGCATTCCCTTTAGTTTGTTGTGAGGATTTCATATGTTAGCATGTGTAAAGCACTTGGAAAAATGCCTGGCATAAAGAAGTGCTACATAAAAATGAATGGCTATAATCATTATTTCAAATCATATTAATGCAGCAGATTTATCCACCAGAATGTTTCATGGACCTGGCCTATCTTCCATGCCATTTCTATTAGGGGCATCATAGCACTGTTGCCATCCATTGCATTAAAGTATCACCCCAGAAAACACGTTAGGAGCAGCCCTTTATATGTCATTTCTACTGGAAATATAGATCAGAACATTATGTAAAGCATATGATTGCCTAACCACTAAGCTGCACACCTAAAAACAATACAAAATAAAATTGAAAGGGGAATAAAAAAAGAATCACTGTAGCTTGTGAGGACAGAAAATAGCTAAGGCCTCTTTCAAATGCTAGAATGAGACAAAGCAACTGGAGGAGTCCCAGCTAGAAAGAGAGATAAAAAGATTTAGTTATTTTTATTGTTGTCTGTCCCTATCCCAAGTGACCAGGACACTTGGGGTGGAGTAAAGGGATGCCCAGCACGGAAGATTGGCGTCAGATCTGCGCTATAGTCAGCTCCTCAGGGAGTGTCCTGGCTTAGTGTGCAAACACACTCCCACTCTTCACAGCAGCCACTTCTGCTGCTGGGGACTCTAAATCAGCGCTAAGGAAACACTCCCACCTCCACCGCAGGGATCTTCCTCATGCCGCAGGGCTTCCTCAGCTCTCTTTTATCTGTGAATATTCTCTCTTGCATCTCCTGGTTTCCAGAAACCCAGTAAATGCCTCTGATTGCCAGTGAGCCCGCCATTCCCACACCTGCTCAGAGCAATGGAGCTCCCCGCAAGGATGCACATTAGAACACAGTAGACATTTCATTGTAAACTAGTCTGACAATACATGGGCACCTTTTTCTCTCTTTAACCAGAAGCCTGCAAATATTCTTTCCCCTGATATTCATTATATTTAAATCCTATAAGACTATTTACTGGTATTTAAAAAACATTTACTGACTTCCTATATGATACACACAGGCAACCAAATCATTAAATTCAATGTGATACACACTGAATTATAGAGGTTGAGATTATAGAGGTTGAGAAAATAATGTTCAAGGTTGATTTCTTGGATAGAGAAGATGCTTCAACTGGATTTATCAGACAGATGAGGTAATGATGAGGTAAATGGGGGAGAGGGGGCAATATGTGCAAAGCTAGTGAGGTGTGAAATATTGTACAGTGTTATGGAAGTAGTAATAACATACCAAAGCGTTAAGCTCTGTCTTTAGTATTTGGCAAGAATCTGCTGCTCAATGTTGTCTTTAGGCTTTGGACCAAGAAACTGTCAAATAGACACATCAATGTCATGTCTGTCATACCTGAACTTGTGCGTCATTAATAATGCTGTGATTGCATTTCTAAGATCATGATCATCAGCCCCCAAACATCAGCAATACAATCAAAACAACACACTTGGGTTTAGAGTTAATATCTGAATAGTCACATTCCAATACATATTAGCATTTTGGATATAATTAGCAGTAAAATCTCTTTAGGAATAATTTTGCCCAGATGATTATCAGTTGAACTATAAATGAGTGTTTATCATTGCAAAAGTGAAGTGTCCAACGATGGAATATTGTCAATTAACTACAAAAGTAGTTAGATAGATTGATTGAAAAATACCAAGAAGTTACCAAGCACAATGACTTTAGAAGAAAAACATATCCTTTTTGAGTGAACTATGTTTAAATAATTTTAACTTATAGTAAGATTGATGCATCAAAATTTGGTTCTTCATGAGTGTTTATTGTTTTAGCATTTGTACCACCAAATATAACTTTTAAATGTTTAGTCATTTAAAACCAGTGACTTTAAGAATTTTTAAGAAAATAAATTGAGAATTGAAAATGCTTTTAATCTGGAGAGGATGAATTAACACTCTATCAGCATTGTCATCTAAATTTTTTACAAAAAGAACTCCAATATCATACACACCACTTAAGAGAATTCATATTTTATCCAGATTTTATGCAGCCCTAAAGCATAAAGTATATAAACAAGCATTAGAAAATGGAAAAGAGAGGAGAAACAGATAATTTATATATAAAAGAGAGGAGAAAGAGATAATTCACCTAAGACAGTGTTAAAAAATCATCACAAATAGGTGGTAGTGTTCCAATTGCAATTAAAGTTTATTTCTTGCTCATGTACCGATTCACAGAGGGTGTTCTTAGCAGACAGATCACTCCCATATAGTGATTTAGTTGCCCAGACTTTCCACATTTTGGCTTCCCTGTTCCCCTAGAGACATGCGATTATCTGTTTATAGCCAGAGAAAGGAGCGAGAGAGCAGTGTTGAAGGGAGGAGACACACTTATTTCTTAAGTTCTTGACCTGAAAATCATATATAACACTTGATATATTTTCCTGTTGTGCATAAAATGGTGATATTTTAAAATACACTACCTTTTTATAACTTACATCGAATATTGGTATATGCATAGAAAATAAGAATTTTTTTTTTTCTTAGCTTGACAGCTTTGAGGTCTAATGATATTACAGACTATATGTTGGTGTCCTTTCAAAATCTATAGGTTGAACCCTTAACCTCAATAGGATGGTATTAGGAGGTGAGGCGTCTGAGAGGTAATTAGGTTTAGATGAGGTCATCAGGGTGAGACCCTATGATGGAATTAGCGTTCTTGTTCACAAGAGGAACATACTAGAGCTTGCTATCTTCACCATTCGAGGTACAATGAGAAGATGGCTATCAGCAAAATCAGAACTAGGAATGGGATTAGCTGGCACCTTGATCTTGGGCTTCACAGACTCCAGAATGGCAAAAAAAATTAATTTCTGTTGTTTAAGCCACCCAGTTGACAGTATTTTGCTATGGGAGGAGCTGACCAAGACAGAAATTGGTACTGAGAAGTGGGATGCTGCTGTGACCAATATCTATAAATGTGAAGCAGCTTTAAAACTCGGTAATAAGTAGACACTGGAAGAGTTTTGAAGTGCATGCTGGAAAAATACGTTATTGCTGTGAAGGGAATTTTAAAGGGAATTCTGTTGAAAACTCAGAATGAAAAGAGAACTCTGGAGAAAGCTTCAAGTTTTTTTTGTTTGTTTGCTTTTATTTTTGGGGGGGGATACCTAATATAAATAATCATGTAAAGAATCTTGGTATAAATAAGGATGGTTAAGGCCATTCTGGTGTCTCACACAGAAAAGAGAAACATGTTATTTAACTGGAAACAGGCTAAAGGTAATCTTTGTTATAAAATGGCAAGAACTTGGCTGAAGTATGTTTGTGTCTAGTGTTTTGTTAAAGGTGAAACTGGTGAGTGATAAAATTGGATATTTAGTTGAGATTTCATTATTTTCTTTCTTATGAATTTAGTGGGGTGAATAAAATTATGTAGGTTTGAGATGGACAATTCTATAATACATCATCTGTGTATTGGATTGCGTGTTCACCACCCCAAGTCAAGTCTCCTTCCATCACCATTTATCCCTCCTTTACCTTTTTATTCCTCCTCCCATAGTTGACATTTCTAAACAAAGTGTTGAAGAAGTGGCTTAGTTCCACCTGGTTGCTTATAGCAAAATGCAAGGAGAGAGAAATGAATTGAAGAAGAAATTGGTAAGAAAAAAGAAACCAGGACTTAAAAAGATGTGGACAATTCTCAGCCTATCCATGTTACAAATAATGCAAAAGCACATTCTGAAGAGAGCAGTAAGACTATGGCCCAGCAACCATGGACATAAACCACTGCCTTAGCCACTGCAGAAGGAAAACTATCCTTTTGAACTGAAGGAGAAGAAGATAGGATGGAATAAAGGGAGATTTTCAGACTTAGAATTTACAGGACAGGATTATAAAGCCATCTGGTTGCAAACTTGCACTATTCTTCAAGAAAAGTGAAAAGTGCCTCAAAGGCAATTCAGAGGTCATTAGGACCACCGCCTAGGTTTCAATAAGTCAACAGAAGCTGAGGGAGTTACAATGCTTGGAGCCATTGGTGTGTGATTCCCCACACAGAAGCCCCAAGGACATGTCCCCCACCCAAGAGCCTCTGATGGACAGGG
The DNA here is from genome assembly GCF_000412655.1 of Myotis brandtii. Classification (NCBI taxonomy): domain Eukaryota; kingdom Metazoa; phylum Chordata; class Mammalia; order Chiroptera; family Vespertilionidae; genus Myotis; species Myotis brandtii. The sequence goes on along the minus strand of NW_005358567.1, from coordinate 2,538,865 downwards.
TTACTCAGAAGGTTGGTAATGCCCCAGAGCCATAAAGGTGACATTGCCACTTCAGTGGGCCTAGGAGGCATAACATGGAGCTAAAGAGGACTGTTCTCAAGTTTAAGACCTAATGGGATTTGTCTTGCTATGATTTGGATTGCCACTCTTTCTCTCTTCTTCTCCCTTTTGTACTGAAATTTCTGTACTATGTTTGCCCACCATTGTATTTTATAAGCTCATACATATTTGGTTTTACAAGTTTATAGCTGGAAAGGAATTTTTTCTTCAGAATGAATCCTGCCTCAAGTCTCACCCATATCTAATTTAGATGATATTTAGATGAGACTTTGAACTGTAGACTTTAAAGTTAAATCTAGAATGAGTTCAGATTTTGAAGACTATTGGGCTAAAGTTAATTTATTTCACATGTGAGAATACAAAAATTTAGAGGGTCTGAGGCAGAATGTTATGGAATGGACATTTGTGCCCCTCTATCCCCCCAAAACTACATGTTAACATTAACACCTAAGGGATACTATTAGACAGTGGAGCCACTGGAGATAATTCAATACAGATGAGGTCATGAGGATGGTGTCCCCAGGATAGAATTAGTGTCCTTATAAGAAGAGAAAGAGGGCTCAGTCTCTCTGCCATCCTATATAATAAAAGGCTAAAATGCAAATAGACTGAATGGCAGAACAACCAAACAACCAGTCGCTGTGATGTGTTCTGACCACCAGGGGGCACACGCAGAACATGGTGGACATTGGCCACAGTGGGATGGTGGAGCAGGTGATCAGGGGTGCCAGACCAAGGCAGGATGCCAGTCGCTGTCATCAGGGAGAGCCTCTGGTGGTTACTGAAAATTCTTTGCTCCCACACGTTTCGGTCCCACCCGGCACTCACACCTGCTGCCAGCGCTGGCCCCACTTGCACCTGCTGCTTGCACTTGGTGGGCATTGGCCACAGTGGGATGGTGGAGCAGGTGAGCAGGGGTGCCAGACCAAGGCAGGGTGCCAGTCGCTGCCAGCAGGGAGAGCCTCTGGTGGTTACTGAAAATTCTTTGCTCCCACACGCTATGGTCCCACCCCGCACTCACACCTGCTGCCAGCGCTGGCCCACTTGCACCTGCTGCTAGCGCTGGAGCCGCTGCTTGCACCCGCTACTGGCACCCCGTGCTGGCCCCAATCACTCGGCGCTGTCAGAGGGTGCAAGTGGCGGCTGCCAGCCCCAATCACCCCTCAGGGCTTCTCCACCTCCCCCTGCTCCTGAGAGACGATCTGGACTGGCATCCACCTCTTGCACCTGCTGTAGGCAACGGCCCCGCTCGCATCTGCTGGTGGCACCAGAGGCGCAGCTCACACCCACTGCTGGTGCCGACCCCGCTCGCACCCACAGCTGGCGCCAGAGCAACCACTTGCACCCACTGACAGCGTGGGGCGATTGGGGCCAGCACCAGCAGCGGGTGTGAGTGGGGCCGGTGCCTGTCAGTGTGTGGGAGCGGGGGCGGCAGGAGCGGGGCTGC
>NW_005358567.1:2527980-2537341 GCF_000412655.1 Myotis brandtii | reverse complement strand
GCTGTGGTGGGAGGGGCTGGGTGGGGGCGTGGAGGATGGGCTGAGACACAGCATCACAGCCCACAGTTCCTATCAAGGTGCACAAATTCATGCACTGGGCCCCTAGTGTGAAAATAAAATGAGAAGGCCCCTATATGCAAACCAAGAAGGTTTTCACCAAAAACTGAATCAGCCAGCACCTTGATCTTAGACTTCCCAGTCTCCAGATCTGTCAGAAATAAATTCCTGTTGTTTAAGTTGCCCAGTCTATAGTGCTTGTTATAGCAGCTGGAGGTGACTACAACAAATAAATTCAACTTCCTTCATGATTTATTGAGAGATAACTGACTATTGGATTTCCTAGAGCCAACAAGAGAGTGATTCAAATGGACGGGGTATTTTTACAATGGAAAATCAATACAGAAGTGTCATGGAATTGTTACTGGCTGTGAATGATTTAGTGATCACCAGCACGCAATGTTTTGTGCATATCCTTCAGTTGAATGTTCAGGAAATATTTACAGAACAGCTTATATGTAACAGAATTAATGACCAAAGTGCTAAGTTGAGTGACTACTTTCAGCATAATTTTTCTATATTAAAGAACTATATGACATTCAGGATAGATTGGATCATGCTTGTTCTATTCTAACATTGGCTTTTTAGAAAGAAATGAAGAACAAATTTGTCATTATTGTTGAAGAGGATTCTTGAATGTAAATTGTATTTCCTGCTCCTGATATTATTTACTGCTAATGGTTAATTGAAGATCAAGTAGTTTCTTTCAAGTAACCAGGACTGATATAACTTCAGAGTATAAGTATATTTTCCTATTTTTCTATTGTAGAGCTGCTGCTATCAATCCATTGCAAATATCCTATCTAATAAAAAGGGAATATGCTAATTGACTGCCATGCCCTCAAAGATGGTGGTGCCCACAGCCAATAAGGAGGGAATATGCTAATTGACTGCCACGCCCTCAAAGATGGCGGTGCCCACAGTCACAAGATGGTGGCGCCCATTCTCCTCAGCCTCACTGGGGTGGCAGGCATGTGGCAAGGCCAGGCCTTCTGGGCCTGCCTCCAGAGTCCCCCAGTTCCCTCAGCCTCCCAGCCACCAAGGGCTGGCCCGAGGTGCAGGCAAGCCTCAGATGGCAGCTGCCCAGCCACCCAGGGCCACCCGAGGCTCAGGTAACCAGGGCCTGCTGAGGCTTGCGCTGCTGGCAGTGGCAGCAGCAGAGGTGTGATGGGGGCATTGCCTTCCCAATCTCCGGGTTTCCTCCCACCCCTGAGGGCTCCCAGACTGTGAGAGGGGGCAGGCCAGGCCGAGGGACACCCCCGCCCCTGTGCATGAATTTCGTGCTCCGGGCCTCTAGTATTGTAATAAATATACATGGTGTGAATGCTGGCAGGTGAACCTTAATGTATTGCTTTGTTATCTTAAAATCAACTACCTTAAACTACCTTAAATTTTTTCTTAAACTTCTGTAGAAGTCTTTGGAATTAATTTTTAAAAAGGAATAAAACAAAATGTTGAATGAAGATAATTATATTAGATATGTACCTGAAAATTATTAAAAATCACTTTGTTGCATAGTTTGTTAAGCTTCATTTTAGGAGCATATCAATGAAAGGTCTGAAACTCACGAGTCATGTCTTCCAGGCTAGAAGTAGAATGAATGATAAAGCTATCTATACCTTACTTAGTCATCTCAGAGGGAAAGACAGTATACTAACTAGGCCACAACATCATTAGTACCCAATGATGGGGAAGTCAAAATAAAATCTGACTTTCTCCAACCTCAAAGGGAAATGAAGGACTATTTATTCCTGAAGTCTCTGTGTAGCACATAGACTATAGGAATAATCCACCAGCAGCTGAGAGTGCTAAGAAATTATTGTTCTTACATGATAATGTCAAACATTTTAAATTTATCTACTTAATATTTTGATACAACTGCTATAATTAATACTGATGAAACTTTAGGTTTATTTTGGTAAATTAGAAATTAATTTTATCTATGATGCTGGTATTTGGCTTCTGCCTTGGTTTATTCTGAATATTGATGTTAATACTTAGCCTTTCATAATAGGCTAAAGTGCATATTGATTGTGCTTCTCTTTACAAAGGAGTGTCTGATTAAAGAAAAAAATATTATTATGAAAGTATACAGAAGCTAAAATACAGAGGGTTTTGTAGGTCTTATAAGAGTTTGGAATGAATCTTCTGCATAATGGTGAAGCTAAATAAAGAGTTTAATGTTAGAAGAGAAACAAGAATAGATATACCTTTGGAAAAATCCATTCACATTCATTCTTTTGGTAGTAATAAAGATATATTTGAACTGTGTTGCTTGGAACTGGAGTACTTTTTGAAGGACCCCCCACCAACCCCAAATTCTAAATTTTTGGTGAAAATTCTATGGCAGAACACAATAATTCAAAAGTTTTTATGTCAAAGCTCAAAAATATTGTGTACTATTGAATTCTAGATATATAATATTACTCTAGATCTGTAGTTTTCTAATCAATGCCAGGAACATCTGTGGTTCAACTAGATCGGGGGTCCTCAAACTTTTTAAACAGGGGGCCAGTTCACTGTCCCTCAGACCATTGGAGGGCCGGACTATAGTTCAAAAAAAACTATGAACAAATTCCTATGCACACTGCACATATCTTATTTTGAAGTAAAAAAACCAAAACAGGAACAAATACAATATTTGTATTTGCATGTGGCCCATGGGCCATAGTTTGAGGACCCCTGAACTAGATGTTTGAAGGCAGAAATGGAGTCAGGAAATTGTCTCCCTGACAAGAGTTCCATTTCAAGACGCATATCCTATGTAATAAAAGTCTAATATGCAAATCGACCAAATGCAGAACCACTGGTCGCTATGACGCACACTGACCACCAGGGGGCAAATGCTCAATGCAGGAGCTGCCCCCTGCTGGTCAGTATGCTCCCACAAGGGGAGTGCTGCTCAGCCAGAAGCTGGGCTAACATCTGGCGAGCGCAGCGGCGGTGGGAGGAACCCCTCTTGCCTCAGTGGCAGCGCTAATGATGTCTGACTTCCGGCTTAGGCCCGTTCCCTGTGGGAAGGGGCCTAAGCTGTCAGTTGACATCCCCTGAGGGCTCCTGGACTGTGAGAGGGTGCAGGCCGGGCTATCTCCAAGTCCATCCATAGCCTCACAAAATTTTCTGTCATTATTCTATTCTCTTGGAAGTGTGCCCTGGGTCTTCCCTCCCTCATCTGCTGAGCTTTTCTGAATTCACACCTCTGTCTATTTCAGCGGTTCTCAACCTGTGAGTCGTGACCCCTTTGGGGGTCAAATGACCTTTTCACAGGGGTCACCTAAGACCATCGGAAAACACATATATAATTACATATTGTTTTTGTGATTAATCACTATGCTTTAATTATGTTCAATTTGTAACAATGAAAATACATCCTGCATATCAGATATTTACATTACGATTCATAACAGTAGCAAAATTACAGTTATGAAGTAGCAACGAAAATAATTTTATGGTTGGGGGTCACTACAACATGAGGAACTGTATTAAAGGGTCACGGCATTAGGAAGGTTGAGAACCACTGGTCTATTTCCTTGGCTGTAAGGATTATTTTCAAAGAGTGGTAGACACCCCTACTGCCTCTAACTGGGTGGATTTACTGCTATAATGTTAATTGTTTGGAATTCTACTTTTCTAGTCTGCTTATTTGATGTAATAGAATGTTTATATAATGAAAGGTTTATTTTTGTGTATATATAGACAAAACTAGGAATATTCCCTCCAAATCTGGTATTTCCTCAAATGTAATCAGAAAGTATTAGTTTGACAGCACTGTTCATGAACAGTTATATTTCTGACTACTATTTAGTCATTAGTAAAATCATATTATACTTTTTTATAGTAGAAAACTTTGGCCTCAGTTGAAATGTAAAAGTAGGGCTTCAGTTGTGACTTGAAAATACTACTAATAATACCCCCAAATGTAACATACTTTACCACCCAAAAATATATGGTATGCACAGGAAACTTATAAAATAGGTTTTATAATATTAAATTAAGCTTAATATGATCTAATACACAATGTTTGCCAATCTGATAAAAGCCAAAAATAGAATAGTAGAACTGGTAGTGATCCATGTTGGATTTAGAAATAAGTTTTAATATTCCTTGTAACCTTGAGATTTAAATAAACTTTTTATAATACATCCCTGTTGAAAAGAGTCCATGTCTCTGAATCAAGATATCAAAGCAGACATATGGCCTCAGTTGCCAAAAAGTGACAGAGTTTTGGACATTCCACATGTCTGAATGATGGCCTCATCCAACTTCACAACATCTGCTTTTGGTAAAGGTCTTGTAGTCTTGTAGTACATGGCAGATGTTTCATAGAAGAGAGAGAATTCTGGTCAAAACAGAGTTATCTGTAATTCTGATGTAAATTATATTCAGGAGTTCAACCCTATTGCATATGTAATCACTACAAGATTATTTATTCAAAAGTAATACATTTCTATGTGCTAGTCTTCAAAATCCCTGGTCTCAGTCAGTGATGGTAGCATTTCACAAGTAAATGGATAATCACATACTGTGTGGCAATAGACATGACAGAGCTATATACAAATTACCAAGGAAGAAGTAAGAAGGGGTTCCCAGCCTAGATTTGAAGTTTCTATAAGTAATTTCTGAAAAAGATAATTTAAAATCAAGAAACACAACCAAAAATAGACTCACAGAAGCTCAACAAGGGATCTTTGGCAACATCTGGTTCAACCTCATTTTATAAACAAGAAGAATGTTGATGTGTGAAAAGATAATATAGTAACTTAATTAAGAGATTGATTATAGAACTAAGAACTTTATTACTGACTTAGCTTTCCTTGAACCTTTATGTACTTAGCAGCCAGTTATGTGAAGTTGCTCTGCCCCAGCTTAATTTCTAGATTGGTAACTGCATATCGTGTTGAATGTTTCAAACATAATGGTCGAGTAAGTGTGAGATTATGCCATACAGAAATGGCTGGGGCCTACTCTGTAGTTGGTGGGTGCTACTTAGAGGAACTGATGAACACATAGCATTGTCTGTGCTTCAGAAAAGATTTACTACCACACTTGTGTTGAGAAGTTTTAATTACCAATTCTGCTACAAACCAAGAGGGCAAGAAGCAAAAGGACTTTCAAACAGAATAGTAGGACTTCCCCATAGTCAGATAGGAGCTCCTATTGGAAGACTTCGCTGAAATGCAGAAAACTGTGTCTAGGTTGGGGAATCACTCTATGTGTAGAAAAGAAGAAAGCTTTTGCAGAAGCACATAGCGATGCCTCAGAGGAAGATTGTGGTCTTGCTCTATAAAGTTGCCTTATGTTTCTTGGCAGAGGAAATTATGAACAGGGAAGAAAGAAAGACAGAAAGAATAAAAGAAAGAAGACCAGAACAGCATTGTAAGGGTCTAACGCAATTGACGCCTGAAGCAGGAGTGATCACTGAAGCAAATGAAAGATGCTTCCAGCTTATCAGAAATATCCAGGCTATCAATATTATAAGACTGAGTGTTCACAGGTAGCAGTTTCTAAACCTTGGCTTAATATTTACTAACCAGGAAATTTCACGCATGACAGGATTGCTTCAAGCTTCAAGGATAATCTGAAAATTGTTAGGTGAGTTGCAATTACTTCTAAATAATTTCTCCCCAATTCAAATTCTCAGATTGGAATAAACACACTTTTAAATAAGGTCATCTGAATTCACAAATTAAATGAACTACCGTAAAAGTATTGTTTCATTGACATATTGGGGTTGGGGAAATGAGGCTAATTGAATATATAAATAATTTGAATTTGTCATAAACATACTTTGTTTTTCTTCCATTCATATTGTGGAGGAAATGTTAGTCTTGGTGGTTATATCAAAAAATATAGCCAAGTAAGCACTGCTGAAAGTTTCTTACATGATTCATCACCTTATAGGGCACCTATACGTTTCCCATAAGAACTTTCACCTAAGAAATACAGCATTGCTACTAGGAAGTGAAAGGAAGCATCTTATGTGACCCCAAAATATGTCACTTTGCCATGTGGATTATTTTGAACTCAAGGCAATCAAGACACTGAAGGCTCAAAGGAGACTTTTACCTTTCTCTTAAATACATAAAAAAAATTAGATAGGGGGCTTTGCTCAGAGAAAGAGAGCTATTACCAGAGGTAACTATTATCTGAATTCCCTACCTATGTGGCAAGGCAAACATCTAATTACCAAACATCTTCTCTTATTGTCCTGTCAAGTGCCTTCCTCCCCTTTGAAGCTCCAGTCTGCTATTCTATCCCTTCCCTCACAATGCCACATAGCCTTAACTGCCCATCTTGCCCTTGGGTTCCATATTTCTATGGGGCTCCCGTAAATACATAATTTAATTTCACCTCCTATTGATCTGTTTTATGTCAATTTGATTATTAGACCAGCCAAGGAGCCCAGAAGGTAGAAGGAAAATGTCCCATCTCTACAGGAGCTCAGTTATTAAAGTAATAGAATTGAGAATTCTGAAGAGATCTCCTTGAATGCATCAATGTATTCAGAGAAAAGAGGGTCTCAATCAGAAAACAGGGAGCCTGCAAGCATGATTTGCAGAAGCAAATATCAGTAAATCCATTAAAGCACAATTCAAAGGTTCTTCTGGAAAAGAAAACCTTCATCGAAGTATTTATGGTGCTATTGGTAAACCATTCCTGGAGAGAGGAAGGCCACCTCAAGCTAATTCTGTTCACATAAGTAACACATTCGTTTCATTGTAGGAAATTCTAACAGGATTGACATCAGAACAAGAGGCATTTAAAGGATTAGCATAAGAATGGCACTAAACAAAATGTGGTCCCATCTATAGAAATTCCTACTGTGAAAATAAAAGATTACTTTTGCTTAAAAAGTACAGCTCTATGTGGCAGCCATCATATACAATAAATTATGATTTGGCTATGTGAATTTGTTGGTTTGTGTTTTTATGAGAAAAGAGTTGGTTCTCAATTTGTTGACATATCAAGTTTCTGACCATGAAAATCTGAGCACCAGGTCTTGCTGAAGTACCTCCCCCAAGGTAGGTAAGCTGGCCTCTTCCAAAAATATCCAGATCAAACTAATTTCTCCTTATGCCATTCGTATTACCCTCCTCTTTATGGGAAACATATTACAGGTGTTTAGTTATTATTCAGTCTCTTGGTTTGAAAGCTTCTTAATAAGCTGTTTTCCCCAAACCTCTAACAACTCAAAACTCCTTAGCTCCTTACTTACCAATCTGCACTGGGATGTCTAAAAGCATCACATAAATCTTGATTTTCTCTCCAAAGGTTCCAATGCTCTGTCTCTCATACACTCTTCCCCACTAAGGTAAATGCCACCCTTTCATTCACTTGCTGAAGCCTAAAAGCTGGGAGTCTATCCTTGATTCCTCCCTGATCCCTAAGCCAAACCATCACAGAAATGTGTCAACCGCTCATCCCAAATATTGATTAAATGAATCTATTTACTCCACTACTACCCCAATCAGCTCTCACTTTTATCCTAAATCTACTAACTGACCCATTAGTCTTCTATTCCCCCTCTCTGTTATAGACTGAATGTTTACGTCCCTGCCCCCAAATGTCATAGGTTGAAATTCTAACCGCCAATGCGGTAGTACTGAGGTAAAGCTTTTGGGAGGTGTTTTGAGTTTCTCTCAAATGATTTAGTATTATATTTAATAAAATGTTCAACATACAGTGGGTTCTAACCACCATATTTCAGAGAGCACTTCATTTTTCAAGATTTAACCTCTGACAAGAAAAATAGTTCCTCAAGGGATCTAAAAAGGGCCTATAAAAGGATGCCATTTATGCCCAAATTACATCAGTGCCTTCATCCTAAACACAAGAAAGGGATTTGTCCAGGAGAAGATGAAAACATAGCAAAGAATATTCCTGTTTCTTTGTGTGACAAAAACTAAGAGAAACCCTAAAACCAAAATCCACTCTAGGCATCATCAATTCTAATTTTGCTGTTTTTCTCTTTGGTGATCCAAACTACAATGCATAGTTAAATGATTTTTCCCCCTTGGCAATCCACTTTTATTTTCTTCTTCTAAAAATGTACCCTGTCAGAGCCTGGATTAATTGAGCCTATTTGAAAGCCAGGCTGCAAATAAAAACTGAGAAGAATTGGCTCCAGCAAAATAATCCCTCAGTCACAGGATAGCCCCACTAGCAGATCCCCTGGTACTGCACCCTGCAAATATTCTCCATGGTTTCCAGTTTGATGTGCTATTTGTTGTTGTTAATCTTCACCTGAGGATATTTCCCCATTGATTTTTAGAGAGAGTGGAAGAGAGTGGGAGAGACAGAGAGAGAAACATCGATGTGAGAGAGACACATCGATCACTTGCCTCCTGCACCACCCAGCACTCCAGGGATCAAGCCTGCAACTGACGTATGTGCCCCTGACCTGAATCAAACCCAGGACCCTTCAATCTGAGGGCTGACGCTCTATCCACTGAGCCAATCGGTTAGGGCTGATCTGATATTTTGACTTGTAGATTAGATAATTGTCTGCACTGTTTTGTGGTTAATCAAAGGTCTTCATTTCGAGTCATTGAGGCTATGAATGGTTCAGCTTTTGAAGAACTCCCTTGCCCACTGAACTGGATTCAAAACAGAGTTGGGGGAGTTCAGTGCACAAAGGAGGTTAAAAACACCTGACTGTATCGGGTGGGAATGTTTTGTTTACATGATGTCAAAACAACTGGAGCAAAGGGAAGGCCGGAAGAACCTTTATTTGATTCCCTCTCTTCTTGTGCTATAAGAAGGTATTATGTTATCTTTTTGCCCCTACTCCAAACCCACCCATGTTCAGTTGAGATCTCATAAATTTGTAAATGGCAATGCATTATAGCAGAATGAAGAGGCATTTCTGTAAATGATTCATTTTACCCTCCCCAGGTTGTTTCTGAAGAAAATTGATTGCAGCTTCAAAAAATGTTCAGATAATAAATGTTTCTGTTTATGCAAGTGTGTGGTATTGCTTATAAGAAAAAAAAAACCAGCACCACATACTTTCAGATCATCTCCTAAGTTTTCTCAAGTTATATTTTCCTTTTTATTAATAGACTAGAGGCCCGGTGTACAAAAATTTGTGCACTCGGGGGGAAGGGGGGGGTCCCTCAGCCCGGCCTGTGCCCTCTCGCAGTCTGGGACCCCTCAGGGGATGACCACCTGCTGGCTTAGGCCCGCTCCCCGGGGGATTGGGCCTAAGATGGCAATCAGACATCCCTCTGGCAGCCCGGTAGCCCTCGGGGGATGTCCACTTGCCAGCGGGGAGCAGGCCTAAACTGCAGTCGGACATCCTTAG
>NW_005358567.1:2525060-2527834 GCF_000412655.1 Myotis brandtii | reverse complement strand
TTTGCATATTACCCTTTTACTATATAGGATAGAGGCCTGGTACACGGGTGGGGGCCGGCTGGTTTGCCTTGAAGGGTGTCCCAGATGAGGGTGGGGGTCCCGCTTGGGTGCCTGGCCAGCCTGGATGAGGGGCTGATGGCTGTTTGCAGCTTGTCACACCCCCTTCAGGGTGGGGGTCCCCACTGGAGTGCCTGGCCAGTCTGGGTGAGGGGCTGAGGGCCGTTTTCAGGCTGGCAGGTGACTGAAGCTCCCAACCTCTTCTTTTTTTCTTTTTTTTTTTGATTCTGGGATTTATTTACCTTCTATGGCTGTCACTGGAGCTGAGAGCTAGCTCAAGCTCTGAGGCCCAGCTCCAGCTCTGAGACCTCGGCTGCTGAAAGCAGGTATCTGGGTTTGTTTAGCTTCTATAATTGCAACATTGTTTCATCGGGAGCTCGGAGCTCAGAGCTGAGCGTGGCAGGCGGGGAACCTTGGCTTCCTCCATCACTGGAGCAACCAAGCCTCATGTTCACTTCAGCTGCATGGCTGCCAGCCGCCAACTTTGTTGGCAGTTAATTTGCATATCCTGCTGATTAGCCAATGGGAAGGGTAGCGAAGTTACGGTTAATTACCATGTTTCTCTATTATTAGAAAGGATAGTTCACAATGGTAAGGATACAAATACAAAACCAACAAGTGGAAAGAAAGCTTTTGCATATGTTACCTCTAACTGTCATAACAAACTTTGTTTAATTCTTTAAAAGTGGGGGGGAAAAGTCCAATTGGAAAGCCAAAAAAAATAGCGGTTTTGGTTTTGTTTGATAGTTATGCAAATGTATTTGCAGAAGGTGGATGACATTTTATTGTGTCCATCAATGTTCCAGCTTCTCGTTTATCATTATTAAGAGGAAAAAAGCAACCTGGTTCATAACGTTCATTTTTCCCTGCTTTCTGAAATCTCATAGCCCCTTGAACTGTGCACATGACACCTTATTTTTGTGCTGTCACTTTTGGGACAGGTCAAATTACATATATTAGGGTGTTATGACTTAAAGGATGTTTAATACGTGTTTATGTTTAATTCATCTTTGTGCCAAATCCCCACCAGATTGCCCTGCTTAATAAATACTTTTCTTAATACATAAACATGTGAAATCAATTCACATAGGAGAGTCACATAGCTTCAAAGGGCAGGTGAACAAGCTCTACATATGCACTCATTCTATTTGCATCTTTTTTTGTTCACTCCATTGTTATACAGAATTTGGGCTTCAGAACATATTTTGAGATTTCACATCTTCCAAGCCACCATCAATTTTCCAGATGATATTTCAGCTTTCTTAGGGATGAACAATGAAACCAAAAAAAAGGAGAAGATAATGGTGGGTATTTATTCAGAGCCATCTCTGCACAGTGCCCTTTCTAGTGGGGGAACGAATTTCAATGATTCATTTCTTTTCTGAGCCATGTTTATGTAACTGTATTTCCTGAGATGATTTAAATTGACCAAAACTAATGTAAGCAGAGTGAAGAATTAACAGGATTTTAAATTTTTTATTTATTGGTAGTGGGTAGTAAATTCAGAAGTCAACTTTCCATCCATAAATCAGGACAGAGGATTATGTTTTTAATCTTATGAGTGTATAGTGTGAGAAGCATGTATTACTATAGTCAGTAAAGATGTAGTTACTTTAAGTAACTGTCAGATTATCTCTGCTGATAGTTTATATCTGTTACATCAATTAATGGCCATCCTAAAGTATGTAATACTGTGAATATAACTTTTAGTGAATAACTTGAATACTTTGAAATGATAACAGTAGTTGGAAAAGACATAGTTTAAATATCCTATCTAATAATAGAGAAACAGGGTAATTGACTGTACCTTCACTACGCCTCCCATTGGCTAATCAGCATGATATGCAAATTAACCGCCAACAAAGATGGTGGTTAATTTGCATACGTAGGTGCCCAGCGGCTATCGGCTATCGGAGCCTGCAATCAGAGCTGAGAGGTCCCCTGCCCAGGCCTGATGCCTCAGTCAGAAGCATTAGGCCTGGGCAGGGGTGGAGCTGGGATGGGGGGGAGCAGGGGCAGAGTCGGCGATCATGGGGAGCTGGGGGTCCCCTGCCCAGGCCTAATGCCTCGGCCACAGGTGTTAGGCCTGGGCAGGGGCGGAGCAGGAGATTGCAGAGAGCAGGGGCTGAGTTGGCTATTGTGGGGAGCTGGGGGTCCTCTGCCCAGGCCTAATGCCTTGGTCAGAGGCATTAGGCCTGGTCAGGGGTGGAGCTGGCAATCGCGGGGAGCTGGGGGTCCTCTGCCCAGGCCTAATGCCTTGGCCAGAGGCGTTAGGCCTGGGCAGGGGTGGAACCAGCTATCGCGGGAAGCAGGGGCAGAGTCGGTGATCATGGGGAGCTGGGTGTCCCCTGCCCAGGCCTAATGCCTTGGCAGAGGAGTTAGGCCTGTGCAGGAGCAGAGCCAGTGATTGCGGGGAGCAGGGAGGGAGCTGGCGATGGTGGGGAGCAGGGGCAGAGCCAGCGATCATGGGGAGCAGGGGCTGAGCCGACGACTGAGGGAGCTGGAGGTCCCCTGCTCAGGGCTAATGACTCTGCCAGAGGCGTTAGGCCTGGGCTGGGGCCAAGCCAGCAATTGGTGTGAACTACAGAGGAAACACCTTTTCTAACTGCTCATTGGCTTAGCTCCCTCTATGCCACTGGTAATATTCTTAGTAACTTGGGTAATAAGAATCCAAATAGGTGATCTAGGGTTTTTTACCACACTCCTGGAGAAAAAAA
>NW_005358567.1:2469852-2524473 GCF_000412655.1 Myotis brandtii | reverse complement strand
TTATATACACACATACACATACATGTATATATGCACATATATACACATACATATCCTCTTAATTATATCTAATACTCTACATTCTTTATGTTATATAATATATATGTTATTGATATATGTTATTTAACATGTAGGATTCAGAGTATGAGATATAAAAATGTAAGTACTTATAGACAGTAAATATGGAACAGCTGTCATATTCTTTTATATCAGGGAAAAGGAGGGGGTAGTTAAGGAGGAATAAAAAATCCTACGATTAAAGAGACTTTTTTGGCTGACATGATCTATACAAAAAAAGTGGATTATGGGTATACTGTGTATCTTACAATTTTAATCAGAGAGAATAGTGTGTGATTTAATACAATCAAGGTTATATGTGATACATTCCCCAAATTAATATAAAAGTGTAGCCTTATTCCACAGACTGCTATCTGCCTATCTTATAATATGTTATGCTAATAGTGGTTATGTTGGTGGTTGTGTTGGGTGATAATTTCTGCTGAAAATCTATTGAAAATATGTGTAGACAGAACCAGATGAAGCACTGGGCCTTGTTCTGAAAAAGTCTTACTAATACTATAGAAGTTATAAGGATATTGCCACTGCATGGCAAAATTTTTTTAAGAGGTTGCAAAAGGAAACACATGGTTTGGGAAGCACAGTGTTGTCTGAAACAATGAGATGTAAAGTAAAAGACAGAAAAATGCAAGGCACTCATTAATATGTCAACAGAAGGCAAACTAGAGCAAATCTTTACCAGAACTCACCAACAGAAACTTCATGTGAGATAAAAGAATGAGCACATGTGTAATTTAAAATTTTCTGGTAGCCATTAAAAAAGGTGTTCAATAGTGAGTAGATTTTAATAATGTAGTCCATTTAGATATACCCAACATATCATTTTGAAATGTAATCAATATCAAATTATTGAAGTCTTTATATTAAGTTTTTTATATAAAGTCTTGAAAATCTAGTATGCACTTCACACTTAGATTCTATCTCGATTTTAACTAGATGATTTCAAGCTCAATAGACTCATGTGGCTAATAGCTTCCCAAATGAGACTATTCTACTGAGACAGACCTACTTATAGTTAGCAAGAAAACAGAGAAAGGAAAGTTGATTCCATTCATTTACAAATATATATATATATCAAACTCCCACAGGGACACTTGACTTATTAGTCTTTTATATATAAAAGGCTAATAAGTCAAGGGTCCCTGTAGGAGTTCAACAGAGAGATCTGGGGTTCGATCATTCTCTATGACATGCACTGACCACCAGGGGGTGGCGCAGGATGAAGGGAGGCCCCGGCTGACAGCCGGAAGGCGCCTATCAGCTCTTACCTGTGCATGAATTTCGTGCACTGGGCCTCTAGTATATATATAAATATATATATCATCAGGTGCCAGGAAACCTATCTAGTTAGTGAGTTCAGGAAACAGACTCATGCTGCTACCTGCCTTTTCTTATTCTGGGAAGAAGACTTCAAATTGAAGAATGGGAGATGTGGGAGAGCAATGAGGTTATATCGCTGAGAATGCAAGCTGAGTTGAGATTAGAGACATGTAAGAGACTTGAAAACAGGGAGACAGTCAGTGAATCTGTGTCTACTGAGTTAGCTTTGGGTCCAGTGTCTTCTGTAAACTCCACATTTTGGTGACTATCTGACAGACTCCCTGAGATACAGATGGTTTTGTAGTAAAAATCCATGTCCCACTGGCACTGGACATCAAACGACCATGTGGTATGAGGCACTGATCTTATGTGACTCAGAATAGAGAGGTCATGTGGAGGGTAAGCAGATGACCAGTTTGCCCATTAAGCTTATTATCCTAGTGCAATTATTCAAAGTTCTCCCTTTCGCTCTGAAATGTGTTCTGATTTGGAAGAGAAATTATATGTTCCCTCCATGACAAAGACCCAGAAGTTACGGCTAAGGGACACTCAGGAATCTCATGCCTAGTAATGGGTCCAAGAAGAGAGGTGCATTCCCAAGATCAGCAGAGATGAAAAAATGTGGATTTAAAAAAATGAATCCATTAAAAACAGTTTGATTTAAAAAAAAAAGAAACTAAGCTGAATTTGTATGTAAGATGATTTATTATTTCAAATAAGAATACTTTTTCTCTCCCATTCGCTCTTCCATGTGATTTTGTCTCCATTGGAATCCCAAAGTTGCTGTCACCATTAATAAAACGGAGTAGTTTAAGGTCACAGATTAAGCATCCTAGTTAGTTCTTGCTCTATCTAGAGATTTTCTTAAATTATCAGACTTATTTATTCGGAACTTACAGTTTTAAAATATATTTGTAATAAACAGCTCTAGATAAAGTGGTTTATTAAGATCATCCTGGTGTATCCTATTATTTTTCAATACTTATTACCTCTTCACTGACCTTTATATGGTATGAGCTTTAGGGGAAATTTCAAGTTTACAATGAACTTTGAATGTGATTAGAGTTTTATAAATGAGAAATTACTTAGGTGCAAATTTATAGCATATAAAAGATTACAGCTAACTGTGTGCTAAAATAGAAAACCTAGCTATCTGGAAAGTATTTGTTTATAGAGGAACATAAACAGCTTGCATTAGGGGAATTTACAAGAATGTGGGGAATGATCAGAATGTATCTAATGCATTTATATGTGGATATAAAATATGTAATTTATTATATTGATTTCCAGCTATCAAAGATACCACAATCATGGTAACTTTATCTTTATTTTCAAGAAATCTTAGCAAGATGACTTTATTTTACTGTGTATCTGTAAGGACTTCATGAGTCAGGGTGCCTTGAATTTTATGATATTTTTTCTACCCATTTTGGTTAAAGCTATAAAAAAATCCTCATTGTCTATATTAAGAAAATCAATAATTTAATGAGAAGAGGTACCTGGTGTGCAATGGTAATATGTATATATCAATATATAGTTTTGTTTTATTTATTTCTAAAGGTAATTTAATTCTGGATATTTATTAAAGTCAATCATAATTATTCATAATTGTTAGAAAATTCTGAAAATCATACCTTTTACAACTTTCAAGAATTCACACATGATTCACAAATCTAAACAGTTATCAAAATATGTCTTAGCAAATATATGGCCAAATCAATTTAATAAAAATATTGTAACTTTTAGTAAACATTAATCATTTGGATGTTACTGATGGTAGACAGGATGCTGTTAGGCATTTTATTAATATTACTTTTATATCAAAGCTTTTTAATTATGAGTTTTTAAACAATCATAAAGATAGAATAAATAATGAACCAGAACCTGAGATTTAAAAATTATCAAAATTTTGATATAGCTGCTTCATCTTTTATATTTTCTTTGCTGAAATGATATTTTAAAGAATTCATAGATAGTTCACCCCTAAATACTTCAGAATACAAATCTGGAAAATAACACTTTCTTAAATGACCACAATATTATCATTACACTCAATAAAAGTTACATGTAAAATATGTAAAATATATTTTGCATGATCATAATATAATAATTAACAAAATTAATTCAGCATTTTAATAATATCATTACCTAGGCCATAATCAATTGCCTCAACCACACATCTTTTCACCACTTGATTGTTCTAGTCAGGATCTAACTGATGTGCACAAATTTTATTTGGATGTTGTCTCTTTAATCTGCTTAAATCTAGATGAGTTTTTCTTTTATTTTTCATCATACTGACTTACTCAGTTTTCCAGAATAATTTCACATACTGAAATTGTCTCTTGCATCCACTTATTGCTGTTTAATTTGTTCCTGTAGCCTTGGGTTTGATTTAAACTGAAAGCTCCAGAAAAAGGTTTGATTGAAATCAGATTCATCAAATTTGGCACAAAAACATCATAGGTGGTACCATCCTATCTAATAAAGAGGTAGTATGCAAATTGACCATCACTCCAACACATAAGATGGCCACCCCCATGTGGAGACAAGATGGCCAGCAGGGGAGGGCAGTTGTGGGCGATCAGGCCTGTAGGGGAGGGCAATTAGGGGGAACCAGACCTGCAGAAGAGAGCAGTTAGAGGTGACCAGGCCAGCAGGAGAGAGCAGTTAGGGGTGACCAGGCCAGCAGCCGAGGGCAGTTGGGAGGGACTAAGCCTAAAAGGGAGGGCAGTTGGGGAGGACCAGGCCTGCAGGGGAGAACAATGGGGGGGGGACCCAGGAGGGCAGTTAGGGGCAATCGGGCTGGCAGGAGAGCAGTTAGGCATCAATCAGGCTGGCAGGGGAGTGGTTAGGGGGTGATCAGGATGGCAGGCAGAAGCGGTTAGGGGCAATCAGGCAGGCAGGCAGGAGAGCGATTGGGAGCTAGCAGTCTTAGATTGTGAGAGGGATGTCCGACTGCCCGTTTAGGCCTAAGCGGGCAGTCAGACATCCCTCAAGGGATCCCAGATTGGAGAGGGTGCACATTATCTAGTTATGCCATCTACTTTTCTATTATTTTTTGCTATTATGGAAATTTTCAAACATTAAAAAGTAGAAATAAACAATATGCATGTGCATCACATATGCATGTATTCATATGTATGCAAGTATATATTATTTATTTAATTATAATTTGGATTCAAACTAGTGTTAAACATTTCAATAAATGATATATCTCTTAAGCCTCTTTAAATATATTACTCTTTAACTTTTTTTTTTTTTTTGGTTGATGAAACCATGTCATTTTTCCCATAGAGTAACCCATTCTGAATACTGCTGATTACATAATTTTAATATATTTTAACATAATTCTCTAGTCCATGTATTTTCTATAAATTTGGAATTAGATCTAGAGTCTTGGGCAAATTAAGGTTAAAGTTTATTCTAGTAAAACTTATCAGTAGTTGTCACAATGAGATACATAAGTTAAATGTTATGTATGCTGTGTGAGTCTGTGTGTGTTTGTATGAGAGATAACTTCTGAGTTGTTATCAGCTATTGATGAATTTTGGGTAGACATACAAACCATTAGGGTATTGGAAAATGTTGATATATTAATTATCTCACATCACTTGTTTATTAGCTAAAATACTTCTTTTAAGATAAATTTTCTCTGTTCTATTATTTGCTTATATGATGTACACTTTATACAGAAAAGACAAATGTTTTGTTCCTGTTTCCTTAAAAATCATATTTCAGAATAACAATATGGTTCTCTGTATCCAAAATTTATCTATGATTTTTGAACTCATATAATGGTTTTTAATTTATTTTGTTATGGTCTTTGATGCTCAAAGTGTCATATTTGCCAGCTGAGAGTGTTTTCAGACTGTGTCCTGCTTACTATCAAACACTATCAGAATATAAGTAAAAAATATTTTTTCTATTGGTACAGCCACTGTGAAAAGCAGAATGGAGTTACCAGAAAAAAAAAAATAGAACAGCCTTATGACCCTGCAATTCCACACCTGGGGACATATCCAAAGAAACCTGCCCAGCCAGCATGGCTCAGTGGTTGAGCAATGACCCTATGAACCAGGAGATCATGGTTTTATTCGCAGTCAGGGCACATGCCTAGGCTTGATCCCCAGTGTGGGACATTCAGGATGCAGCCAACCAATGATTCTCTCTCATTGTTGATGTTTCTATCTCTTTCTCTCTCTCTTGCTCTCTGAAATCTATAAAAGTATTAAACAAAAAAAAAAAGAAACCTGAAACCCTAATTTGAAAGAATGTATTCACTCCTATATTCATTGCAGCGTTATTTGCAATAGTCACATTTTGGAAGCAGCTCAAGTGCCCATAAGTGGATGAGTGGATAAAAAAGTTGTATTACATTTAGAAAGTGGCATATTACTCAGCCATATAAAGGAGAAATTCTTACCTTTTCAACAGCATGGATAGACCTGGAGAGTATTACGCTGAGTGAAATAAGCTAGTCAGAGAAAGAGACAAGTACCATATAATTTCACTTAAATGTGGAATCTAAAGAAATAACTAAGGAAGTGGAGACAAACCCATGGATACAAGGAACAGACTGAGAGCTATCAGAGAGGAAGGCGTTGGGCCCTGAGTGAGAAGGATGAAGGAAACAAGCAAAGAAGAAAAAAAAAAAAGACTCACGAACACAGAAACAGTATCGTGACTGCTAGAGGAAAAGGGTTGTGGGGGGCAGTGAAGAGGGTAAAGGGGTGATAAATGGTGATGGAAGGAAACTTGACTTGGGGTGGTACACATACAACAATATACAGATGATGTACTGTAGAATTGTATACTTGAAATCTATATAATTTTATTAACCAATGTCACCCTAATAAATAAAAACAAAAACTTTCAAAACTATTTTCTATTCTTTTTTTCTCTTTTAAAATATATTTTTATTGATTTCAGAGAGGAAGGGAAAGAGAGAGAGAGAGGTAGAAACTTCAATGAGAAGAGAGATTCATTGATTGACTGCCTCCTGCATGACCCACAGTAGGGATCAACCACTGAGCCAAGCTGGCCAGGCTATTCTTTCTTTCTTTTTCTTTTTTTTTTTTGCCTAAAATAACCTTTGTGTCAAAATCTGACAAGAAAAATTTGAGTGTATAAAATAAAATAATAAATCACTATTCCTATGTACATAGATCAAAACCCTTCTCAAAATATAACAAGTCCAATCATCAATATATAAGTAGCTAATATATTGAGAACCAAGCAGATCTTACATCAGGAAGCAGAGGTGATTTAAAATAAAAAATTAGGAGAAATAACATGATCATATAAATAGATGGAAAAAATCATTGGGTGAAATTCAACATATGATTATGAAAAACATTAAGGAAGCTAGCAACGGAAGACATTTTTTTTCTGTCTATTAACTTGTCATGCACAGTTGTTATGATTATTTACATTAAATTCAATGGTATATACAAAAATCAACTCTAACATATGTGATATTTTTTTATCCTCACTCAAGGACATGTTCATTGATTTTAGAGATAAAGAGGAAGAGAGAGAGAGAAACCTCAACATGAGAAACATCCACCAGTTGCTTCCCATATGCACCCCAACCAGGGATGGAACCCTCAACCTAGATATGTGCTCTGACTGGGAATCAAACCTGCAACCTAACCAACTGAGTCACCCTGCCAGGGCATATGTGCGCTTTTAGTCCTAGTTAACTATCACTTTCCTTACCTTATGCATATTACTTCAGCTTTTCCCAGAGTGATATAGCATCAAGTTCCCTTTTTTAAACATGACCCACTTCATATGCTAATGTTTTATTCTTATGCCATCTGTCAGGATAGAGCCACCTTGACATTTGCATAGAGTAATGTTGTCTTGCCCCATAAGAACTCATTGCAGAGCTACCCACATGAGTTACATCTATATGTCTCTGGGTTTGGACTTTGTCAAAATTTCTGTGCATGGGATTTTGCAGTGAGTTGCTTCTTTATATAGTATATAAATTTAAAGACTGATTTCTAATTTGTTAGTTCATGAAATACATGGCAACTTAAAAAATGTTTTTTTAAAACATTTCTCATCTTCTCTCTGAATCTCAGTTCTCATATGAAAGGCACTGCCTATTCCAAAAAGCTATGAATTAATTTTGGGGTGGGGTAAAAATGACTGACATACATATTTTTATAGATAAGTAACCTGAGAAAGCTTAGTAGGTTAAGGAATTTGCTTATGATAATTAGGGAAAGCTTGAGGACAGGATTTGAACCATATGCTTCCTAAATCCAAAAGTCCTAATCTTAGTATTATACTGATTTTTCTCCCACCCCAAGTGGTACATTTTAGTGATTTGTAAGTAAGGTAATAGAAAAACACTTCACATGAAATATCAAGATGTCCTTATTTTATATTTTTTACATTTAACTTCTGTCCTTTTTAAAAAATTTGGAAGGGCTTAGATCAGCGGTTCTCAGCCTGTGGGTCGCGACCCCTTTGGGGGTCGAACAACCCTTTCACAGGGGTCGCCTAAGACCATCGGAAAACACATATATAATTACATATTGTTTTTGTGATTAATCACTATGCTTTAATTATGTTCAATTTGTAACAATAAAATTGGGGGTCACCACAACATGAGGAACTGTATTAAAGGGTCGCTGCATTAGGAAGGTTGAGAACCACTGGCTTAGATGATTAAAATGACACCCAATGGCTCATCACTCTTCAAAATGTAAGTGGAACAAATGGTACCCTCGATCTGAATCTTTTATTGCCTGCAAAGTATTTATAAACCTAAACGCTTCTGCAATTTTGCACTGAGCATTTGAAAACAGCTCTGATTGCTAATAACTCTATTCAATGTATACCAGACAAGGGGGAGAGGGAGTTTCAACGCTTAAGCTCCAGCTATTTTTGAATTGCCTTTGTGCCAGAGAACTCCACCTTAAATTGCTTTAAAGTAGAAAATATACACTGTCTCCTCTCACATAATCCAAAAGTAGTGTAAAGTTATATTTTTCATAAAAAGAAAAATGACAAGAGAGCTGTGATCGGGTCTTTGTAGTCTGTCCAAAGGAACATGATTTGAAAACGTTGTGGTTTTTTTGTGTGTTTTTTTCTGTGAGTGGAAGGATCTATGGTACAAATGTTTGGAGGAAGTTAGCTGTAGCTTTGCTGTCATAAATATAATGTTTGTGTGGTATTTGGAGATCCTGGAAAGGGCAAGAATAAATTACAGTGGGAGGTGAAAGGTAATAGTTGGAGTAACGCTCAGTCTTTACTGGCTGGGATCCAGTTTTCCAAGGTTCAATTACTCTCAAAATGTTATCCATTCAAGCTATTTTCCTTGAGTTCAAAAGGTAAATTAGATCTTCATTTTGTAATTTACATGCATTCACCTCTTCTACATGAAATTATTGTCCCTGTAGTGGCTTAGAGTACTCTGCTTGTCATTAGTTCAATTTTAGGAGAGGCCCCTTAGTTTTTCTGTGCTCTCTGGTCATAGACTTAACCCATGTTTCAGAGACCCGAAGGACAGACAGTAATTTGGGAGAAGATACAAACTCCTTAATTCTTCTTTTGGGGGTGGGGAGTAGCTCAAAGTTATATCTTCACCAAGCAGAACACGAAATCTGTTTTGTTTTGAAGAGAGATGAACGAGAAAAAACTGGAGACAGAAGAATCAGATGGGATGCATCAGCTGTTATTAAGTGGGTTCCACATAGTGGGTTCCATATATTATCCCTTCAAGTAGGAGTTCTAATTTTCATATATTATGGTGCCAGTGATACATGAGAGATTAATACATGAAACTTAGATGTTAAATCTCTGAAATGGGTATATGTCATTGTAGTGTGCTAATAGTTTTCCCTATGTCTTAAGTATTTTGTAATATCATGGTTGAATCCACACAAATGAATCAGACTATTTCAACTGATAAACCCCAAATTCTACCTATTAATTTTTAATGTATTAAAAATTAACAAATTCAAAATCTGTTAAAAAATGGCCAAATTAGAAGCTTTGTTACAGAAACCAGCAGAGTAATCCACATTTTAGCATATTTGGTCCAGCAGTTACATGGTAAGTGTTTCAGTGTTACTGATTCTTCTCCTGCACTTTACAGAAGGCCTTGGGAATTCCAAGAGTCCAATTAAACCCCAATAAATGCACATACATGAAAAGAAAATGGCAGACATCTTTGGCTTCAGCGGTACTAATTTTAACATGCTATTTGGTTACTTAAAAATTCAAGGGGAGAAAAAGGCCATTTAAAAAGTTGACAAACAACTTGTAAACAGATAATATTAAGAGACTAGAGGCCCAGTGCATGAAATTTGTGCACTTGTGGAGGGGTCCCCCAGCCCGGCCTGTGCCCTCTAGCAGTCCGAGAGCCATCAGTCGGACATCCTTAGCGCTGCCATGGAGGCGGGAGAGGCTCCCGCCACCGCTGCTGCACTCACCAGCTGTCAACCCAGCTCAGGGCTTCTGGCTGAGCGGCACTCCCCCTGTGGGAGTGCACTGACCACTAAGGGGCATCTCCTGCATTGAGCTTCTGCCACCTGGTGGTCAGTGCTCGTCATAGCGACCGGTCGTTATGCTGTTAGGTTGATTTGCATATTGGCCTTTTATTATATAGGATTCTCACATACACCCACATTTCCATGGCATTTATATCACTCTATTTTTTTTCTTTTTGCTACAAGATGCAAAATCTAGTCTGCATCATATTAGTCAACTGCATAGTTTTCTAAGTATACAGTTAATGTAGTTTCTGATGGAAATTAACTGGTGTTTAAGTAGATGGATAAAAGATACTGCACTGGTTTACCCTGATAAAAAATGAGCTCACCAACAGAAAGATTGACTCACTTGGGAGTGACCCACAGAACTAAATAATTTTTCTTTATACAAGTTAATAAGATGTAAACATCTATGGATTTACTGATAATTAGCTATTAGCAACTATTACACATTTCGGGAAACATTAAGCAACAAACTCAAATCACAGAGAAATCCCATGATCTATATTATATCAGAATAATATCAGAATCAATGTTTTAAATTATATCATGTTCTGATACATCATATGTTGTGGCAGAAACAGCTGTGTTTTTTTCTTTTTTTTAAAGTCACTTAATATGAATAAAATGAACGTTTTAAAAAATAATAAAATGGGCAAATTAATAAATCTATAAACAATGAAAGAAATTAATAGAAAAGTACAAGTTTTAAAAAAAGATTGGACTTAAGATCACAATCTAGAAAGAGAAACATATTAAATTAAATAAGCGAAAATCTATAGCCAGAAATGTAAACTGTTGATGAGAATTAGATAAATATGTTGTTTCTCTCAAGCAGGGAAGCCTGAAAAATAGCATTAGTTTACATATGCACTTACATATCAAAAGCAACAGCTTTTGTGCATTTTGAAACTTTAATATAAATGCATGTATATACCCACAGGCACATATAAGTATGAAAAAAATAAGCAAAATTGTGATATTCCATTAAAAAATCTGTCAATCATGAAATTAAATTTTAAGACCTAGAACCAAACATTTACAAAACAGTTATAAAAAGGGCTTTACCTTTACATAAATTAAACATAGTAATATATTTAAAACAGGCATACATTATTCAATTGAATTTAAGTGAGCATGTTTGGAAAAGTGAAAAATATCACCTTATAATAATTCAGTGATTTTATCCCATTTGAAGTAGTTATCTGAGTGTTCTATAGAAAATTTTTGTTTTTGTAGTTAGTAAAGGAAGGATCAGTGTGCACCTTTTCCTGCACCCATTTTCATGAGGAAATAGGTACCAATACATTTTGGAAAAGAGGTGAAAAAAACTGAAGTTAGTTGGCTGCACTAAGATCAACAAGCACATGCTATGCCACACAAATGTTTTTAGTTTACATCAATTAATTTTCTGGCCCTGAAAACATGTCATAGTATTTTATAGATTATGCAATTACTAGTATTGGATTGATAATGTTCACCCATAAATATCAGAGTAACTAATTAAACTGAGTAGAGAAGGAGTATAAAGATAATATAAACGTACACATAGCAATAAAATATGTACTGAAAAAATACAGCATTGATTTACAGCAAGTAGAGTTTTGATAAAGAACTGTAAAATATAGTTTTGCTCTGAAATCAGGAACACTTTTCATTTTTATACTTTTGCTCTTTGAATTACCTTGCTCCTGAGGCTTAAATATGGCTCTATGCATTTCGTACTTATTCACTAAAATCAAATTCCTATCTCACGGAGGTATTTCATTTTAAGTGAAAATGTTTATATACATTGAAAAGGTACAAAGTTTATAAACAAGTGTGTGGTGTATGATTGAGGCTGAAGCCATTCAGATAGATTCACAGCAAATTAAATAAGTTTTACCCTCCAAATATTACAGCAAGTGCGGTTTCTAGGGAAAGCTGTTTGTCTGGTCCTGCCTCCTACCTCAAAGGGCAAAATATCCTTATAATACAAGGCTGCTCTTCATATGGATTGAAATAGAACATTTCAAAGCTTTTCCAAAATGTTACTAAAATTGTTTGTAATCATCTTGGAAAATGTTATGTCAGCATAATATTGTTCAGTGATATTTTCTATGAAGCATCTCATTGTATTTATCTAGGATTTTTTTCTTCGTTTTCAACTAAAGAAATTAATGTTAAGTGTCGTGAAAAGATACTGGCCCTACCTACTGAACTAGTTTTAGTACCGGCTCTAAGTTTAACATGTGGTTACAAAGCTCCCTTGAGCTTGTCTCCTCATTTCTCAAGAAGTGACTAACAGGCTTCTTTCTGCCACAAAGCCTACAGAAAAGCTCTCTATTCTATAGAAAAGTGATCTAGCTGTGTATATGAAACACTTGTTATAGTGTCAATCTCAGAAGGAGTGTCATGAAAATGAGAACATATCAAAATACTAGTGGCCTGGTGCACAAAATTCGTGCACAGGGGAGGGGGTGTTGTCCCTCAGCCGAGCCTGCACCCTCTCCAATCTGGGACCCATCAAGGGATGTCTGACTGATCAGACATCCCTCTTGCAATCTGGGACCACTGGCTCCTAACTGCTCACCTGCCTGCCTGCCTGATTGCCCCTAACCACTCTGCATGCCAGCCTGCTCACCCCCAACTGCCCTCCCCTCCGGGCCTGATTGTCCCTAACCAGCTTTGCCTCAGCCCCACCACAATGAATTTGTCCGGAAGGACATCCGGAAGGTCTCCCAGTCTAATTAGCATACTATACTTTTATGAGTATAGATGTTATTGTGTTTCTTATCTCAGTAGATACATGCATTACACAACCTTTATGCATTACACTTAATTTCATAGTATCAGGGTTGCAGTAAAGACATGTGAATGTTTTAGTTAAAATGGGTTCTCATCTGTACATAACCAGCTGTGACCTCGGTGGCGCTACTTTAACACATTTCAACCATTTCTTCATATTTCAAACAAATAAACTCTGCTTGAGTGAAAAGTTTTCACATAGAGCAAATAAAGTAGTACATATGAAAATATTCTAAAATATAGAAAGCACAATAAAAATGCAAGTTATTATGATGAAATTTTAATGTTACAGTTTCTTGGTCAATGTTTCCAAGGAATAACGATCAGGATGAACTCATCAGTGTCACCAGTTATACATGATGCCAAAACATGAGGTTGTTCCTACATCTATTTACAAATATCCAGATGTTTGGAGTTATCTGGGCACATTATTGATTTTTTAACAAAATTATCTGGATATGTTGGCAAGGTTGGCAATCTGAGTCAATGCTGAGCCTATCTATACTTTATCCCATAATGTGGTTCAGATGTTTCCAAGTGTTAACACATCCACTGAATTACACACACATCATTAATGAAAATATTATGATCTGATAAATATAGCCAGTCAAACAAGCACCTTCTTCTCCTAGCCCCTCTTTTTCAGATCGACAGCGGTGAAGCACAATCGGGACCTAACATGCCTGCGAATGAGGTACGGTGGAGTCCACCTCTGGGCCGATTCACGGCTTCGCAGGCAGCTCTTGGTTTAATGGCCTCCAGCCTGAACAGATTTCCTGATTTGGATCACTACAGATAGCATGAAAAGTCTCTTTGTTGAGTTTCAGTTTTTCTTGGCTTTCAGTAGCACAGCATGAGAGGGATACGATTTGGCACTCTGTATCTAAGCTGTCACTTGGAAATTTCAGATTTGGATTCTCTTCCCGGCATTTAGACTTCTTAATCCAAACCATATTATGCTCCCTGAGCACTGATGCTGTATCCCCCTGCAGAGAAGGCAAAAGCAACTCCACAATGTCACCTGGCTCACCGTGTCATTCCAGTATTCTCAATGCTGTTCATGGGGTTTCCAATGACAGTGTTACAGAGGTTTTCAAAGCGCCAATGAATCCTATTAACAGTCTATGAATAAACATTTAAGTCTTTTATTTAAAATTAATAACAATTAACCATTAAGGTATTTTAGATATACTGAGTTTGCTCTAGCCACTCAATTTCCATAATATGCAGGGCTATTTACCATAAAATCATCAAAGTTCTAAACAACGTGGTTCTTTATCCATTCGCCTGTAAGGCATATATTCCTGACATTGTGCTAATGAGTTCTAACAAGAAAGTACCATGCTAAATAATAACATGGCAATTTAAAAAAAAAAAAAACCCTCATAATTTTAGTCAAGAGAATGTGTCTAACTCTAGATTTTATTTTCTGCAAAGGACATTCTCTTCTCTTCTAGTACCAAATATCACAATGGTGTACATGTATGCACCCTCCACATTTTATTTTTAAATTTTATTTTAATGAATATATAAGATATTTATCAATATCTACCAATCATAACTGTATGGTTTGAAGAATGTCCTCACAGTGAACATCATCAGGAAGCCAACACTAGAAGAACCAGGACATTGTAGAACTCTAGAGACCCTTTTATGCCACCTCCACGATATCACCTAGTTCCAAATGTAACCATTATCTTTGCTTCTACCATAGACTTATTTTGTCTGTTTTTGAACTTGACAGTATATACATTTTTGTGATTGGCTTCTTTAGTGCAGCATTATGTTTATGACATGTATGCATATTTTTGAGTATAGTTTGTTCATTTCCATTATTACAGAGTATTCCCACTATGGAATTCATGGTATTTACGGAATTGCATGAATTGCTGATGAATATTTGAGTGGTTTCCTGTTTATGATTACTATAAAGAGTGCTGCTATGATCATTTGTGCATGTGTCCTTGGTAAATATGGATACACATATAAACATGACTATAAACCTAGGTGAGGAATTGGTAAGTACAGATTAGGACATGTACATATTCAGCTTCAGTAAACAATGCCAAATGGTTTTCAAAAATAGTTTTCCCAAGTTGTATTCACACCAGCAATACACAAGAGTTGAGTTGATCTGTGAGATGATACTAATCTACTTGGTTCAGTTTGTTTTTCTCTAATAACTATGGAGTATTTATTGTCCTATTGGACACCTTCTTTCAATGCAGTATACAGATCATGTATCATAGAATTGTACACTTACAACCTATATAATTTTATTAACCATTGACCTTCCAATAAATTTAATAAAAATATTCAGATTACTTGCAGTCACAACAACTCCAAAACCAAGGGTATATTACTGAAAGCTTCATAGAAATGTGGGAAAAATCAAAGAAAATATGGAGGGAAAAGTCATTATTTTTCCATTAGATTTCAAAGCCATGCCAGGTGCTTTGGGTTGAGGAAGGATGAAGATTAAGGGGGCAAGAGCTATAATTGTCCCTAAAACTGGAACCAGAACTAATTCTCCCATCTAAATTAGGCCATCAGAAAAAGGCAGTAAATGCAGGTAATCAAGTAGTGTGCTTATGGGCTTTCTATTCAACTGAGAAGCTCTGTTTGGGTTTTTCTCCCAGTCTGGATTTTGCCAATAAAAATTATGGAATTAAAAAAAAAAGTATATCCTGTTCAAGTTTTTTTGTGTGTCCATTTTTATATTTTTGAACTAAATATATCTACAGTTGTTTAAATAAAAAATGTACAACTCAAATAATCTTTAAAAATAAGTTTGACTTATTTATTCAACTCATGAATCAAGAAGCAAAATAGTACCAGCACCTGCTTTCATTATCAGCTAGTCACTACAAACATCCGAATGGTAATCACTATTCTGACAACTAGTAGAAATTACTTTGCCTTAAAAAAATCAATATATGGCCCTTGCTGATTTGGCTCAGTATATACAGCTTCAGTCTGGGAACTAAAGGGTCCCAGGTTTGATTCTGGTCAAGGGAATGTACCTTGGTTGCAGGCTCTTGGCCCTGGACGGTGGCATGTGGGAGGCAACAAATTGATGTCTCTCTCATATCAGTGTTTCTCTCTGTCTCTCCCTCTCCCTTCAACGCTCTCTAAAAAAATCAATGAAAAAAATATCCTTGGGTGAGGATTAAAAAAAATCAATATATGTGGATTTATATAATATGTACTCTTTTGTGTCTGGCTTCGTTGGTCAACGTTATATATGGTGGCTTTTTTAAAAGTCCACAAATTACTTGATATTCTTCCATTGAAGAGGTGAAACATATTTTTCCTCTCTTGAGTATGAGAGCATAGGGTAGACTTGACTGAAAGAATAGAGAAGTTACAGTTTGTGGCTGTCAAAAAAGCATTATATATTTACTCACATACTATTTTACCATTTTTACCTGTTTTACCATTTTACCATTTTTATCTGTTTATCTGTAGAAATCTCCATTTCACCTACATTTTTAAGGATATAATCATTGAATGTAGATGTATAGCTTGGCCTTTCCTTCCTTTTATGATTTTAAAGATGTCATTGTCCTTTTCTGAATTCCATCACTTCTACTAAAATGTCAGCCATCATCATTTCTGATTCCATAAAGATGGAGAAGACATATCTTTCTATTTTCCCACAATAACACTAAAAGCTTTGGAAATTGCACATAAAACAAACATAAGAAAACTCTGAAGTATGGAGAGAAAAAGGCAAAAATGGCTATAAAACTCAGTATCCAAGGAATGCATGATGGTGTGTTCCCTGGGGTTTCTTCATGCCTTATAGATCTTAGACTTAGAAGAGATGAAAGCGTAAATCTGGAAATGCCACTGAATGCAGACAAAAATATCTCTAAAAGCATTCTCTCTCTAGACAAAGGATCAGAAAAGGAAAAACAAAAAATCCCCATAAAACTTTCAAATAATAGCCACTCTGCTCTAGTGAAACACCATGGAAAAAAACTCTCTCTACCTTCAAAGCTGGGGAGCCTGGACCTCTTTCCTTGCAGGCCGTAACAAGATCCCCCACCACTACCATTGGGTGGGGGGTGTCAGGGGCCAAGTAGGGAGACAGGACTTTTACTACTGCTCAGTGGTTACACCACCAAACATCTCATCCCACTGTGCTATCAAGTAGACCACATGGGGAATAGTAGCTAGGTACTGCTAGCCATCCCAGCAGCGGGGTATCAGTGAAGGCCTAGTTAGACCCCACAGCTTCCACTCCAACCAGCAGTTACAAGGAGACTCTCCCCTTAGGTGTCAATGGAGACCAAGTGGGAAACCCGGACTTCTCCCCACACTTGGCAGTAACAAGGCAAAATTTATATATTTAAAAAAAATAATCTGGATATCAGTGGTAAGAGGTGCCCCTCTCTTACCTCTCCAGAGTAGTACCAGCAAAGTCTCACTAAAACAGAATGTATAATAAGATCCAGAGTCTCATGATACAGGGTGGGGCAAAAGTAAGTTTACAGTAAGTAGTTCATATGGAAAATAATACAATAATGAATAAATAATGATACAAGAATAAATTCTGTGTTTCATGAAGTCTCCACTGTTAACCTACTTTTGCCCCACCCTGTATAATATCCAAAATGTCTATGTTTTGATTAAAACATTCCCTCATCATACTAAGAACCAGGAAGATCTCAAACAAAGAACAAAGTATGTGCCAAATTGAGGATGTCTGAACTTCTGACAAAGATTTTAAATCAACCATCATAAAGTTGTATCGATGACTAATTATGAACACTTGAAGCAAATGAAAAAATAAGAGTCTCAGCAAAGAAATGGAAGATATAAAATAAACATAGGGGGTGTATATAAGCAAATATGTTCCAAAGGAAAATCATGGAGTCTCAAGCAAAACATGTCCCTAGAATTTCAACCTCTCTCCCAAGGCAAAATGAATAGTCATATAATTTCTGCTTAAATAAGTACACAAATGGGAATGAACTATTTCAAAATGCAGTGACTTATATTCTAGAAAGTTTGTTACACACAGCTGATGTTGGTCTGACCCACTGAATCACTTTCAATGTTATTTCAAAAATGAAAATACTCCACGAACTCTTCACTTTACAAATCTTATTAATACTGCACGAGTTTCTTTTTAGCCTTAGGGTAAGGAAAACTGTCCAAAGTCCAAATTACACCATTTTAAAGACTCTGGAGAATTACCAAGTCTTGGACTTGAGACCATGATCCCAGACAAAAGGGAAGTACAAAGGATAGAGCCTGACATTCATTACTGGTTTTCCCCTTAAATCAGTCAGCCAATGCAGAACTCCAACTAAATGGATTACAAAATATCTGTCAGGGTACACAGTGCATCATGACGATGATACTATATAAAGACTCTCAAAAGCTATTTAACTCAGATGTTGCTTACCTTTATTGATTAAAGATTGTCTGTAATTCCATATACATAATTTTTATAATT
Source organism: Myotis brandtii (assembly GCF_000412655.1). Taxonomy (NCBI): domain Eukaryota; kingdom Metazoa; phylum Chordata; class Mammalia; order Chiroptera; family Vespertilionidae; genus Myotis; species Myotis brandtii. Next base: position 2,506,308 of record NW_005358567.1, on the reverse strand, counting down.
ATTGTTTAAAAGTACTTCTATGCATGCTCAAAGCAGAGGAAAAAACAAAGCTATTCCAAGTACATCTTAGGTCAGTGATGGCGAACCTTTTGAGCTCGGCATGTCAGCATTTTGGAAAACCCTAACTTAACTCTGGTGCCGTGTCACATATAGAAATTTTTTGATATTTGCAACCATAGTAAAACAAAGACTTATATTTTTGGTATTTATTTTATATATTTAAATGCCATTTAACAAAGAAAAATCAACCAAAAAAATGAGTTCGCGTGTTACCTCTGATACGCGTGTCATAGGTTCGCCATCACTGAATAAGCAAATATGTGAAGGAAAGAGAGAGAGAGAGAAAGATGGAAGGACTGAAGAAATTAAGACGCATGTACTATTTGACTTGCCCAAAAGTTGAGAAACTGGGAACAAATCCAGATTTTTCTGACTCCATATTCATCAAACTTTGATGTCCTTTTTCATGCTAACCTGAAACATGCCTTTCTTCATTTCTCCCCGCCAGAGCAACAGAGAACATGATAACTACATAAGGTTTTTCTTTCTTTCTTTTTTTTTTTTTAAAGAATAACTACTCTTACTCCTTTTAACTATTTCTGATGAGATCCTAAAACCTTTACTTCATCTTTACTTCATTCATTTATTAGTGCTTTTGTTCTTTTTTATTTTCTAGATGATGTAAACTCCAAATATAATTAAATCTTGGCAGTGACATTATAAAGATGTACATATGTATTTTTTTTCTCCTTATTTTTCCTCTTTGCTTTTTGTTCAAGCACAAGGCGGGTTTTAATGTTTTTTTCCCCCAGAGAAGGTTTGTAACAATGCAGAAAGCAGAAGTTGTTCATAGACAATTCCCTTCAAGGCATCTGTTTTTCTCAAAACCTCAAGACCTTGAAGAGATTAGGCTGAATGACCTGTGAGAATCTAAGAAATAGAGAAATTTTGAAGAGAAAAATGAATTTTCCTGATCAAGAAATATCAGTTACTCTGTGTCCCATTCTCTCTCTGCCTTTGACTTGGGAGGTGGGAACTTCAAAGGGGATATTGACGTGGATCTAGGTTTGCCAGTGACTTCTAGGGAGCAAGTGAGACACAGAAGTAGTACCACCAGCAGGCCTGAGGGGACACTGCGAAGGTTGGGTCTCAGTGGAAACTGAGGCAGAGGAACAACAAAGGAGCAAAGGGAATTCCTAGATGTTTCCACACTATGTCACACCATTGAGGATTTGACCTGTTCTCGGGTTTAAAGGGACCTCCAAAAAAATGAAGTTACCTTTCATGGCTCCAAGGTACACTGGGAACTCAGAGTTAAACATTAAGATAATTTAAGACCAGGAATTAAGGTATAAGAGGCATCCATGTTTTCAGTATAGCCTAATCTCCACAGAACAATGACCTGAGACTAAACTTGCTCTTCTCTTTCACAGAAGCAGAGTTTAATTCTTCTAAGGATGTTTTAAAATGAGTAGAAAATTAATAGGGACATCAAAGAACACTGGAGAGGTAAGCTGGACTCTGCTGGTTGGGTCAAAAAGGACTGGTGGTAACACGTAAATGTTTGTAATTAGGTTTTAACATTGACAATCCATGTAGAAACCAGATCAATTTCATTTTTGCTTGAATGACCATATTTTAATCTTTCTGAAAACTAGGAAACATAACAGTATTTGGCAAATTCTTGATCAGATATTACTATCATCATCACTTATATGTGATATTTACAGAACACTTAATGTCTGTTTTAGAGTGAGTACGCAGCAACAATCTATCATCATCAATATTAACAAAAAGGAAACTCTAGCCTATAGAAAACAATAATATCTCTAGAATATCTGTAATAATGCCTCAAATCTGAGGAATTAACTTTTTTTTTTAATCACTGATGGTCATGAATACAACCTTTCTTTTTCTTAGATATTATAAAAAATATAGGTTCACTATTCACTTTCTCTTAACTTTTCTATATGTGCTGGTTTTCAGAAAAGCAGTCCTTAGTGATAGCTGTTCCTGACACGCACATCCCTTTACTTCTCAGCTCTAATGTGTCCAAAGACAATTTCAGGATTTAGATACTTTCTCCTCTGACCCTAAGGAGGGATGTCATTACAGGAAAACACTACTTGCCTTTCAAAAGGCATAAAGACAACAAACAAACAAACAAACAAAACACATGCTTACCCATAAAAATATAAAATAAACAAACCAAAATTCCAGAAGGGCAGAACAAATTTCAATTACTGAAACAACCTACGGCTCTTTGAGTATTTCTCAACAGAAGACTGTTGTGTCTTCAACTGCCTTCTAGTCAAATGATCAGCTATCTCTTTCAAAAAGCCATTTCACAGTGCAGGTGTCTAAAATATTGTAATGGTACATATGGCCTCATACACATATCCTTGTTCAATCAATGTTTAATGCTTTGAGCTTGTTACTGGGTATATAATAGTGAATAAATCAAACAAAAGTGTTTTTTCTATAGAATTCAGATTCTAGTGGGTATAAATGTGTCGAGGTAGGGGCAGATGAGACAAAAGAGAAATAAATCATTAAATATATACTATTTCCTCCAAGCACATTGGGAGAAAGTAAAACCAAGAAGAGAGTAGGGTGTAGGAGATAAGGGCTGGCCTATTAGTTTATGTCTGGAGGTCGCGGATGACCTCACAGAAAAGGGGACATTTAAGTAAAGCACACCAGGGGGTGGGACCTTCCAGGGCAGAAGGAACTGCAAGTGAAATATCCTTGAGATAGACACACACCTGGTGTGGCAGAAGGAAAGCAATGAGGCCTATGTGGCAAGAAAATGAGTGTACAGTGGAGTCATGGGAAGACAGAGAAGTAGCGGCCATTGTATTGTTGGCTTTTATCTTGACTGAGATAAAAAGCTACTAAATATCTTTGTGTTGAAGAGCCTCATGACCTAATTTAGTGTTTGAAGAAATCACTCTGGCTGTTGTGTTGTGGAAAAACTCTAGGGGATTAAAGGTCAAACACAGGTAGGGTTTAAGCTTAGGGAGTTAGAAGTCATTTACACAGTTAGGGAAGGGAAGGTGGTGAATGGCAGTGCAATGATTGCAGAGGAAATAGTGAGAAGTGCTGGTCAGAATCTGAGTATATTCTGAAGGAAGGGCCAGGAGTTTGCTAGTGGACTAGATTGAGGGTGAGAAAGAAACTGGTGAGTTGGAGGCATTTGTCTAAAGCCCTGAATGGTGGGGTTGCCATGAATGTATTTTGGGTGATTAGTCCAGGCTCGTAATAAAAATGTGTTACTTTCAGTGATAGAAGCTATTTAAGATCACGAGAAAGGAGAAAACACACAGATGAATGAGTATTATGAACTGAATTGTGTTTCCCCAAAATTCATATGCTGAAACCCTAACTCCCAGTACCTCAGAATGTGACTGTTTGTGGAGCCAGGGCCTTTAAGGAGGCGATTAATATAAAGTGAGGCTGTGAGGGAATTCCCTATTCCAATCTGACTGGTGTCCTGGTACGAAGGGATTAGGAGACATAGGCATCAAAGGTGTGTATGCAAAGAGGGACCACCATGTGAAGAAGCAGCAAGATGGTGGTCATCTGCAAGCCAAGGAGACAGGCCTCCGAGGAATCCTGCTGCTGGTACCTTGATCTGGAACTTACAGACATCAGATTCCCGAGAAAGTAAATTTTTGTTGTTTAAGCCACCTCGTCTGTGGTATTCTGTTATGACAACCCTAGTTAAACTAATACAGTGAGTAATGAGAGAAAGGGGGGAAGGGCATATAATAAAAATAGGACCTATTCCAATTAGAATAAAATTTAAAGCTTATTGTTAGAAAAACTTCCTATACTTTATTAAGCAATATTTTTTAAACTTAAGCAAGTGGCAGGCACTGTGAGGAAACTGAAGATTTCATCAGTTAATTATGCTCTTTCTGTCAAAGCATTTCAGTCTTGTTTAGGAAGGAGACTAAAATGATAATGGTAATGATGTGATGATGATGGTGACCTGATGGAGTTGTATGCGGTTTATTTAATGATGGAAATACATTTATTAACACAGTTTATTGTTTTAAAAGTTATTGTAGTATTAAAAGTGCCTATAGAAATAAACAGACATATAGAAATGTTAAGTGATGATGACAATAATAATAGTAACAAATAGTAGTTAACCTTTACTTTGTCTGAGGAGGACAGTGACACTGGTAGGTAGATAAATGGTGAGTTTGGATGGGTAGAATATGAAGTATTTACAGGATCATACTTGAGGGACGAAGGCAAAGCAGTGATAAGATGATGGAACAACAATATTTCAAATGGAGTATCAGAGCTGAATCTAAAGACAAGGCACTCAAATAACACATTCAGACTGAAACATAGTGAGTCAATGAGAGAACCATGGGTAAGATACATTTAGGAATTCCATGCAGAGGGCCAGAGAGGAATAGTAAGAAAAGTAGGAAGTAAGAGAGCTCTAATGATGGCCAAGTAATCCAAAAGAAGCATGAGAGAACCAGCTCATATATCCAGCAAGATAAGGGCTGAAATGTATCAATTGAATTTGGCAATAAGGACATTATTGGCAATATCTGCCAAAACAATTTCAATAGAGCAGAGGCAGAACCTATAATGCAATGAGCTCAAGAGAAAATGAGAGGCAAATAATCAGAGAGTGTTAGTGAAGATTTAACTTTCTAAGAGTCTGTCTGAGCAGGGAAGGAGGGTGATGAAGCAATAGCCTTCTAAAGGGAGGCATTGATCTCTTCCCCTTAGCCCCAAAGGACTTATATGCAAGCATATAGGCCTAACCCAGTGGTTGGCAAACTGCAGCTTGTGAGCTACATGTGGCTGGCTCTTTGGTCCCTTGAGCGTGGCTACGAAGTTTCAATCGCACTGTACGTGCGCGCCTGCACATGGTATTTTGTGGAAGAGCCACACTCCAGGGGCCACAGTTTGCCAACCACTGGCCTAACCAATGGACACAAGACAACAGGGGGATGAGGGCATAGGTGGGGGGATGGGGGGTAACGTGGGGATAAGGACACATATGTAATAACTTAATCAACAAAAAAATTTAAATAAAAGGGAGGCGTTTGTTGTGGCTATTCTTTGAGAACATATGTAAAGCGAATAAAAGGAGTCCTCCGCAATGTTACCTGTCAATATTACCTCAATAAAGCTGAGAAAACAAAATATGATGTATGGGAAATTATCTAAATAGATGCAGAATGTCAACTTTTACTCTTACAATAAAATAAATATCAAATTAATTAAGATATGAATGTGAAAAGTAAAATTTTAAAATTTGCAAAAGATAATATAGGAGAATGTCTTTATGATCTCAAAGAAGAGGAAAGGGTTTAAAAAATAAAACACAGAAAGCACAAATCATACAAAAAGGATTATTCTATTGAATCACATTAGAACTGTGAAGTTCTTTATGACAAAAGGCAGTATCCCCAAAATTAGAAAACAAGCCTCAGATGTTGAAAGGATATTTAAAATGTTTAAGGGTGAAGGAATCACTGTAATACACATATAGGGAATCTCTACACATAAATAAAAAGATAAGTCAATAAAACAATGTAAAGGATCTGACCAGCCATGGCAAGGAAACAGAAGCCCTGCAGTTCCTCACCTATATGAAGATAGGCTCAAGTTTTTGTGTGTGTGTTTTTTTTAATGTCAGGTAAACTCAAAGTAACACATATTGCACTTAATAAAATAGTAGAAAAATCAAATATTCTAGAAATACCAAGTAAGAAGATATTGGTACAACATATATTAGAATCCAATTTGTAATATCTAATTGTATTAGAAAAGCTCATAACACACCAATTCCATGACAAAAGTTGGGGATGGGGAGCACATTTCTACTTTTGTTAAATTTGAGTAGTAGGTGCATAGGTTTTCTCTGGGCTTAAAAGTTTTTCTAAAAAAAGCCATTTTTAAAAACTCATGAGCCAACAAGTGAGAAAATACAGTACTGTCTTGGCTGAAAAAGGTGTAATGCCAGAGAGATGGTGTGTCTCAGGTCTCCTGACTAGCGCACATCCACCAGGAATCCTATTCCCTGAATCTAATTCCTCTTTGGAGAAGCACCAGCATGCTCTTGGAAATGACTCAAAGTGACTCTGGGCTTATTAAATACTCTTTAAAGTGTGAGAAATAGGTATGTAATTAACATTTGCCAAAAGCGCCAATTATTACTTGATGTTCGTTCAAATTGTTTACCCATCTGTCTATTTATCTATTATTTACACCCTTATTAACATTATCCTCTCATAGTATGAAAGTATCTCTATTTCTGAAGCAAATGTGGTATAATTGGGGTGGTTTCTATGCATTTTCAAAAAACATAATAAAAAGTAGGACTTTGACAAGGCCAAAGTCTTTGCCAGCCTTCCCATAACTTCCAATTTGTGGTAATGCATTTACCAGGAAAAATATCGGTGAAAGATTTCTTACTATCATGGAAGGTTTGGAAATGTTATCCCTGTAATATGTATAGCAAGCTACATTCCTCTTCACTCCTTAGTCTAAATACAGTGATGGTACACTAAGTTTGCCAGGGCAATCTTGGTTTATTTCTATTGGCCTGCGATACCATTCAATTTATCATTTGTTCTGAAGTTTTATTATTTTTAAAATAAAGGATTATTATTACATCATTGCATTTTTGTTATTATTACATTACCATTAATTAAGAAGGTTTGGTGGTGCTCCCAGTGTCTCACCAAACCATTAATAATTTGTGATAATCAACTGCAATAAATGGAGTTCTCACTTAAACAGGTGTTTAAATCTAATAGATGATGAATGATATCTCTTTTTTTTTCTGACCTTTCTCAATGCTAAGTACTAAAAATCTTATTTCAGGATGGGACATATAACCCTTGAGTAAAAGAAATAGTCCTCTCAGAAACCAGCAGCTAGGAAAAGTTAACCCTTCTGGTCTCAGTAGACGGGGACTATAAAACCAGGTGTTCACCCTGGCTGGCCGATTGTACCAGTCAGTTCTATCATTGTTTGTGGTAAAGCCTTCAATATACACAAGTTTGCCTGGTTACCGTTCCACTGGGCAAGGATAAATAAGGACAATGATAGATTTGGTGTCTCTCAGATAAGTGTGGAAATATAAGCAGAGCCCTTCAGCTCTAAGACAAAAAGTTGTCTGAATACTTTTGCTGCAATGTTGTTGTTTTGCTATTTCTGACATGGCCTCAATCTATAGCTATTTATTTCATTCCGTGGTAACATTTTTTTTAAGAAAATATTTCAATCCAAGAAAACAAAAAATGAATATTTGGAAAAATTAGAAACTGGATCTCTGTTTCTCTGGAAAGTTGATGATGAGTATTTTTGACCCAATGTCAGTCAATGTTTCCCATACTCTGTGAGGCGTGTGGTGATACCTACTATTACTTGGAATCCAGAACATTCACACTTTCATCTCCTTTCAAAGTTGGTAGTTGTTTTTCTAAGTTGACCAAGTAGTTGTTTCTCTGAGTTGGCCGGCCTCAAGAACACTCCCTAGTGATCTCTGCCTCCTGGTACTCCTACTTCCTGGTATTCCTACCCACAGAGATTGAAGCCTCTGGCCAATGGCCACACAGGAATTGTGGCCTGCCAGCCACCATGGACGTAAGCTCTGTAGCAAATACTCCAGCCAGCCATAGGTGAGTCTCGAAATAGCCAAGAGTTTTATTTTAGCCTTGAGTCAGAGACACCACACAGTTAATCTGTTTCTGGATATCTGACCCTTCAAACACTGAGTAGTTTTAACATAAAATTTTAGAAAATTTGTTACACAACAATAAATAACTAATGCATTGTTGAAAGAAGACTATTATAAACACAATTATTTAACATATATAGTTAAAGTGAATTTACATACCATCCTGTGAAGCTTGACATTTCATTTAGATTAACTGACTGTTCCTCTAAATTACTTTCTTATTTTCTGCTTCAAGTTTGCTTATGAATGAACCAGAAAATAAAGCAATATTTGTTAATGTGTTAGATCAGCAGAAGAAATTTGCAAACAGTGAATATACCAGTTATATGTCACTATATGAGATGTTCTAAACAGAAAATTCATTAATTTTCAAAATAACTAAAATTTTGGATACTATTAATGAAATTAAGTATTTCAAAATGCATTTTATCAGGTAAAACGTCTAACATTGTTGTGGATGCCGTTGTAATTTGAGTTAAAAAGTTCATTAGATAAAATTATTTGGTTTTGAGCTGAAGACATGCATATTACATTTAAATTCAAGCTAAAAATCATAACATTATTTATTTTGATAATAATAAAATATATTGGAATTAAGAACTTTTTGGAACAGAAATGTACTAAAGGATTGGATTTTAGGCAGATATAACTTATAATAGTGTCCAGAGTAGTTGTGATGTTGAAATAACTAAATTTATAGTTTTTCCTACTTATATTTTATGTGTACAAATTTGAAATAACTAAATGATCGAATTTTTGTGATGAAGCTGGTACTGAACGCCTAAAACTATTTCAGACCACACAAATGTTTTCACATTCTTTTGCCTGTCTTTAGGATGAGATGGTGGACCTTGATTGCAGTATGTGTAGTTGGCATATTTTTCAAAATAAGCATCAACAAAATATTTGACCAGCTTTGTCTTGTAAAAATAATTGTGAATTAATAACCTCTACATGGAGGCAAAAAAAAAGTAACTGTAAATATATTTGGGCTGAAATATTTTTTTAAGAAAATTTTAAAATGGAGAATGTCTTCCATTTAGCATAATTTGCTCTGAATTTAGTAGGTATCTTAACACAGGTAGATTAAATATTTCCTGAATTTTAAATGTTATGGCTTACAGAAAGTAATTAATAAAATATTTATTCATTCACTCATTCATTCACTTATGTGTATACATATTTACTAGCCAATAAATGGCAACTTTGAGGAAAATTTCAGCCAAGTTTTACAAAAAATATTAAAGTAATAAATTCATATAAAATTTATTAATAGAAAAATACCATTGTGATGATTTGGAAACTAAGAAGCTAAGATGTGACTAAGACTCTATTTAAATTATAGAAATAAGATTCAAGAGTAACTAGTCTACTTACTTTTAAATGTGGAGAAAATTAATGTAAAGAATATAAATACAAAAAAAGAATAGAAATACGTAACATATTAATATAATGTATAGCATGTACTTATGTATTATGTAATATGCATAATTACATTATAATCTATATCTATAAAAGCCTAAGTGACAGGTCGACCATTTGACTGGTCAACCGTTTGACCGATTGCTATGAAGCACGCTGACCACCAGGGGCAGATGCTCAATGCAGGAGCTGCCCCCTGGTGGTCAGTGCGCTCCCACAGTGAGAGCACTGTTCAGCTGACCTACGGGCATCAGAAACTGGGCTCATAACGTGGGCTCCACCGCCCCCATCTCCCAGCCAGCCTCCTGATGCTTTGCGCACTACTACATCCCTTGGGGGATGTCAGGCTGCTGGTTTCGGCCCAATCCCAGCCTGCTAGTATAATATAATAGAAATTATAATGAACTTTCTTGCTTATTTTTCAAATACTCATATGTTGTTATGGGTATTTTTATTCCTGAAATTAAAGTTATTAGAACTAAACCAAGGCACATGCCCTTGACCGGAATCGAACCTGGGACCCTTGAGTCCGCAGGCCGACGCTCTATCCACTGAGCCAAACCGGTTCTGGCTCCTAATATATTTAAAACAACTTTTTGGTTACTAAATGTTCCAAATTATTTTAGATACTTTTAGTGATCATTTTAAGGCTACGTTGGTTTTGATAAAAAAATAAAATAAACTATCTCCACAATTATTTTAGGCATATTTCACAGGTGAGAGTGTAGCCCAGGTCTGCTGACCAAAAATAAACACCTCCACACTGCATGAAAGAATTGAATGGTAGGTAGTAAACTGTGTCAAAATAAAGAATGTCTACACACTTATTTCATAATTTTATCAATTTTATACAATGTAATTTAAGTTATTGTAAAAGAAAAAAGAATTTTCTAATGTTTTAAAATATAAAAGCTTATCAAAACTTGGGTTGAAATAATTTAGGTGGATAGCCAATATAATAAGTTGTGATATAGCTTTGTTTTCTTTTCCATTGCATGGATAGAGGTAAATATTTATCTTAGACTTCACTCATTGTAGGAAATTTTCTGACTTCTCAAAGTGATCGCCATCCTAGTGTGAATGCAGACTGTTTTTGTAAATATTGTGGATGTGTAAAGTCAGAGTGATTAAGCTATCAAGAGAATGTCTAAATCCTAAAACAATTCAGGAGAGAAGTAAATAAAGGTGAAGCAAAGAATAAGGACACTCTGCAAAATTGAGACTTGCTATTCTTCCCTTCCAGGGAGCTTTTGTGCTGAGAGTAGAGCATGGACTCCTTACATAACATTTTAAAATAGGATTTTTTTTTTTGTTGTGGTTGGTGAGTTTCCTGGATTGTCTGCAAGTCCAGAAAACTGACATAAACTACATGCAATGTATAATGGGTTCAGAACAGGCTTACTAAACTGACATAAACTACATGCAATGTATAATGGGTTCAGAAGGTCAGGCTTACTTTTATTTATTAGTTATTGACATTTCTTTCTCACTCGATAAAAAGGCAGAACAACAATTGCCTAGGATTATCCCTTGTTTGGCAATAGAAGATCTGAAACTGGAAGCCCATAGTTTTTGCCCATCAATCATCCTCCTCCCCTTCCTTTTCCCCAATAAATAAAAGGTTTCTCAAATTATTCATGAAAACTTGTAAAAAGATAATTTCAGCAGTTTTAACAACATATTTCAGTATGCCATCCAATGTTTTGGAGGTCTTAAAGGAGGCTCACATTAAGGCAGTAAAACCTGTGGCTAATACAAATATAATTTGCACTGAGCTTCCTAATCATGAGAGGCAGCTATTATAAGACAAAATAAAACAACTTATTTTCAAATCCTAGCTATATGGCAGGGCAGTATTAGAAATAATGTGTGTGAGAGACCCTTCCTTTGCATCTGGTAAAATTGATTGAAAGGAAGTAAGAAAAGGCAGGATGCTCTCAGAGGGTTACTGAGATAAATTTCATCTGTACCTGTCCAGGCCAACCTTCCTGCCCCTTTCCAAATCAAACCTGGAGCTGCCAAATGCAGCTTTGTGAGTGGGAAAGGAGATGGAAACAGTAATAAGAAACAGTGCAGAAGCTGACCATCAGAGCCTGCTGCACTGGAGGATTCGAAGTCTGAGTTAGACCTGAGGTAATTTGGAGTCACATGACTTCTAGACTGTTCATTTAGACACAGAGGTGGGGAACCGTTTTTCTGCTAAGGGCCATTTGGCTATTTATAACATCATTCTTAGGCCATACAAAATTATCAACTTAAAAATTAGCCTGCTATATTTGGTCAAACACTTAATTAATTCACTCCTAATGCCTTGGTAGGGCCAGACCAAATGATTTTGTGGGCCTTATATGGCCAGAGGGCCAGACATTCCCCACCCCTCATTTAGGGTAACTAAGCATCCCAGTTTGATTGTGGTGTTTCAGGTTTTAGGACTGAGAGTCTCACATCTCAGGAAATCCCTGATTCTTGGGAAAAGCTGAACTATTGGTCAGCCTAGCTGCACTTACATTTTGTTAAATAAATTACATAGGAAAGCTGTGAAAATAGTATGGGGCTGGCATAATGGGGTTGATCAATGATTAAAGAATTTGGGGTTAAGGATGAAGTCATAAAAAATAAATTTACCCTTTGCCTGCATCAACAGGCAGAATAAGCCACTCCCACTTGTCCTGTTTGTCTGTTTCCCCAAACTCACTGGGTTAGCAACCATGCTGGGAAGAGTATAAAGAAGTTTAAAACAAGAAGAAATGTTTGCATTATCATGAAGATTAAATATATAAACAACTAGAGTCCCGGTGCACAAAAATTTGTGTACTCGGGGCATGGGGTCCCTCAGCCTGGCCTGTGCCCTCTCACAGTCTGGGACTCCTCGGGGGATGTCCACTTGCCAGCGGGGAGCAGGCCTAAGCTGCAGTTGGACATCCTTAGCGCTGCTGAGGAGGCGGGAGAGGCTCCCACCACCACCGCTGTGCTGGCAGCCGTCAGTCTGGCTTGTGGCTGAGCAGAGCTCCCCCTGTGGGAGCGCACTGAACACTGGGGGGCAGCTCCTGCATTGAGCATCTGCCCCCTGGTGGTCCGTGTGTGTCATAGTGACCAGTCATTCCCACTCATTCTGCTGTTAGGGTCAATTTGCATATTGTCCTTTTATTATATAGGATTGTCACTCTTTTCTGCATTTTCTTCATGTTTCTGCCCAAGGTAACAGGAGTATATGGTTTATAACTTTGTATTATGTATTCTGTCTAAGTTGGTGCCAGAGTAGAAAGTCAGAACTCTGCTTTAAAGTAAACTAAACTCAACAATCTTTCAAAAGATAAGATTTAATGAACCAAATAAACTTATGAAAAATACACCCAGAGACTTAGAAGCATGAACAGACTATTGAACCTCAGAAGGCAGGGGAGGGTGGGAAGAGATCAACCAATGAATTTGTATGCATATATGCATAACCCATGGACACAGACAATGGGCTGGTGAGGACCTGGTAGGGTGGCAGGGGGCAGTGGGCTGGAAGGGGCTGAATGGAGAAAAAGGAGAACCTATGTAATACTCTCAACAAAGATTACAAAAAGATTTAATTAGAGATTATAGAATGGTCATTCATATGGAAATCATTGCGTATATGCTTCCATATCATCTGTTTTTACAACTAAAAAAAATGCTAATCAATAAAATATTTTTATATGTAAATTCTGTTTTATATCCAAGACATACATTGCAAGAGAAAACCCTGTTTTTTCCCATAGCTTTGCCCATGATGAAGTCAACATATGGTAGATAATGGTGCAGTATTACATCAGGTAACAATAAAATATTTATGATACAAGAATTTGAATATGAAAGGACTCACTTGCTCATGTTTTCCATATCACATTATTTAAAAGATTATGCCAATCATTTGAAGTGGGTAGTAAGTAATTGGCTATTTTCTTTTTAAAAAAGATACCAAATTATCCTGAAGGACTGTTATAATATCTTACTTTTCAAACCAAAGACTACTTTTACCTGCTCTATTACTTCAATAATCATGATTTTTATTTCAGTTTCATTTTTTCATTACTTATGGCCATTTACTAGGGTATATTGTTGGTAATTATCATAGTTTGTTAGTAGAGAAAAAGCAACAACAAAATAAACTAATAAATAACATATTTGCTATTTTTCTCTTTGCTAATCTATAAAACAGAGCCTCAAGGAACTATGTGGTGGTGCTTTCCTGCTGGCCACTTGTGAGTCCCTTTTAATAGACTCCAAAATATCACTGAAGCAGCTATTCAAACTTGTGCAGGACATTGAAACCTATTAAGGTAGGCAATGCTTCATTTTCCACCAGACTCCTGCTGAGAAGAGGTCAGAAGAAGAAGAAGAGAAGAAGGAGGAGGTGGAGGAGGAGGAGGGGGAGGAGGACGACGACGACGACAAGGAGAAGTTGCATCATGAAAACCTGTCTAAAGCTCTCCATTATAACCTTCTGTAAGAAAACTTGGAGGGGCACCAAGGGTAGAAGGCCTCTGAATGCTCACCCTATATTTACCCCTGTCCCCAGGGGCCAGCATTTGTCTGGAAATAACATGAAGCCTGGATCCCTTGTGTAAATATTCAGAACTTCAGCCTCCATTCTCAGCTGGAAACCTTATAACTAAGCAAGGTCTTTCATGTGGTATTTCAACATTTCTCACTCCAGCCTCTGAAAGAAATGGAAACAATCTTTGTTTATGCTGATGAAGGCCCTAGGATGGAGGTTGAATTTCAAGACTGTTCTTCCAGAAGGGTGAAAGGTCAGTCTGGAAGTGAAAAGAACATGACAATGATTCTCGTCCCACTCTAGTTCTTCTTCAAGCTGACTCCTCATTCCTAATGGGGATGCATGGAGTTGGCAATATGACATTCGTGCACATGATTACTTTTCCATGATTGTTTTCTTTACTTTTATGAATATGTCTGTGTAACATGGAATAAGAGATTTCAGGAAACATAGAATACCACTAAGTCTAGCTCTTGTTTAGAAGTATCCATTTACAAATTACTGTAATCAAGTGTACTTTCAAATTCACATGTTCATTTCTAATTCATAAATGCAACTAAATGTTATATTATGCACTAAGACATAATTATAAGAGCCATCTCTCATTTTTACTTTCATGTTAGAGTTTTCACTTCTAACTTGGCATATAAAGTTTAAAGTACTTTCATCTGTATTATCTTGTATGAGTCACACCATTCGAAGTGATGGGGAGATAGTGGTACCCCATTTTACAAAGGAGGGCAATGCTGACTCTTTGGGATAAAATGACTTGTCTGAGGAAAATAGCTTACTGAGAGTAAGAACGCCGGCTTGGAAATAAGGTCATCTGACGTTATGTACATGGCCTGCTCTTTCAAAAAATACCTTCTGAAGCTCTATTAGATTCAATATATTTTATGTATTATGCATTATTATATTTGAGAATAAATATTAACAAAGAATTAAAATTACAGACACCTTTCCTCACTGCAGAGAGAATCCTTACTGCAGAGCTGGAGTCAAGCATTTTGACCACTTACTATGTACCAAAGATTTTCTTTTGCATTGTATTATACAAATCCTACCATTATTCTGAAACAATATTATTCTTGTTTTACAAAGATGTGCATGTTTATGTCTCAAGAGAGCAGCTGCATACCCAATACACAACTAAAGATTCAAACTTTAGAACAGGAATGGGGACTCCATAGCTTGAAATTTCAACTATAATTCATACCATCAGATGTGAGGGAAACAAAGTAGAGAGAGTGTGAATTGCCTATGAAGTTTAGGGTAGGTACGCTGAGAGAGCTTTGCAGTGAGTCTGTGGCACTCAACTAAAAATAGATCTTCATTATCACATGATCTCACTTATATGTGGAATCTAATTAACAAAATAAACTGATGAACAAAATAGAACCAGGAGCATGTAACAGACTGATGAATCTCAGTCGGGCCAAAACCAGCAGTCCGAGATCCCCAGAGGGGTCCCGGATTGTGAGAGGGCACAAGCCAGGCTGCGGGACCCCACCGGTGCACGAATCCGTGCACCCGGCCTCTAGTTTTATATATTTTGGGTGTCTATAAAGGGAAAATAGAAATATTTTTCTCTAAATTGCTCTTCAAAATTATACAACTGATTCCAGAGAAAAAAGAATATCACTAAAAATGTAAAAAAAAAAATTGGGGGCCAGCCAGACCAGTGTTGCTCAGTGGTTGATCATCAACACATGAACCAGGAGGTTATAGTTCAGTTCTCAGTTAGGGAACATTCCCAGGTTGCCAGCTCGATCCCTAGTAGGAGGCATGCAAGAGGCAGCCAACCAATGATTCTCTCTCATCATTGATGTTTCTATCTCTCTTTCCCTCTCCCTTTCTCTCCAAAATAAATAAAAATTTGTGGGGTGTTTTTTTTAAATTGGAAACTAGGAGATCTTTAGTTCGGGCTCTGCATATTTCTTGTATTACCTTGGCTGAATTTCCTAAATAATGTGTCTCGTTTGTAAAATGAAAGTAATATTTGATCATGCTTCATGGGACATGAGATAAGAGAAAATTAATTTATTTCTCCCTCAGAGGAATATTATAAAGTAAGTCATAATTTATATAATTCTTTCCAGTTTGGGATTCAATCTGCCAAAAAGAGAATGAAAACTATCCATAAGGAGTTGCAATGGGAAATCAAAGCAACAGTGTGAGCCTATGAGACATGCAATGACGCTGGCGCCAATTATTTTATTGGCTGTTCAATCTATATCCACATGTCTGAATAAACATTAGATTCTGTACCTTCAGGGATAACAAAACAATTAGGCACTACACACACAAAAATCTAATTTTTAACTGACATAATTCTTTGCTTTTCAGTTCATTTAAATTTTTTTGGAGGTGTGCAAACACAAACTATACTACCACACCATTTACCAATGGAATTAAAGTCCAAATATATGTACATATCAAAACTGATTTAATCTTTAAATTTATCTTTAATGCTTTTCCCACAAGACTTTTCCTTTTTCTATCGCATCTAGATCATTTGATTTTTAAGATGGAAAAATAAGGAGTCCAGAGCCATTTTTAAAACTATATTTTTAGAGAGAAAGTGCCTGATAAGTAATTGTGAAGAAATTATTCTGAGGACTCTTTTTAAGAGTCTTATGAACCTCAGACTTTAATACTCGAACTTTATAATTACATACTTCCTTAGGGGCTTTATGAGTCCATTTCTTCTACCAATTAATAATTAGATAAAACAGTAATATAACTATTTTTTGAGTAACACTTCAAGCTATTTGATTCTCAAACTAAGGAGTTAATGTTATAAGACCTTACAAAGCATTGTAGGCCATTTAACTAATGAGAGACAATCAATAAACTATTTCTTCAATCCCTATTGTGTCTCATCTCCAAGATTAAAAGAGTTAAACTTGCAGAAAATATATTGAAATTAGGAAGATATCAATGCCCTCTTTATAGATTAAATTAATGGGGGGGGGGAGCAGGTGCCGAGAAAAAAAAAACACAAAAAACTAAGAAAATCTTGTAGATGAAAGCATTGCAAATAAATTGTGCATTTGGATGATCATCGAATAACCTTTCCTGTCTCTTTCATGTGTTGCTCTGGGAACGTATTAATCTTTAAAGCCCTCTTACATTATAAATATTGCTTATGGCACAAATCATGCAAATTTATCCCCCTTTCATTACTCCAGAGCTTCCCAGGTCAAGAGTTATCATTCAGACAACATCAACTACTCCAACTAAAACGTGTTATATATCTATGTCAGTTCATATTTAAATGCATGATGTAGCACCATGATAAATCCTTCCTGGCCTTTGGCAAAGGTAGTACTGAGAGGCTCTGTTTAGAAGAGAGGGATTTTATAGTTTAAGTGCACAGTTCCCAGGGAGTTAAACAAATAACAAGCAACCCCTTTGCTCAAAGAATTTTCAAAATAGCAAGAAACAATGTCAATGGTTTTAGGACCAGAGTCTATTACAAACAGTCTTATGGATACCCATTAGAGAGGGTGAGAGAATATTCCTCTTAGCTGTCAAGGGGTCTAGAGAGAAACAGCATACCACAGAAAAATTTATGATAAAATGAAATGTGAAAGCACTATCTAGAACTGCTGTTACATAAATTTATGAAACCTTTATGTCAAGAGTCAAATGTTCTCTGATGAGGATTCCTCCTCTATAACTTCAAAAGATGCACATGCCCTCATCACATTCCCAGTACAGATGCCCAACTTTCTTCATGAAACATTTCAAATCTATTTAAATCCTTTCTTGAGGGGTAATTCCAAGAGGTCAGGGCATCCTCTCAGCCAATGATTAGAAACTGTAACTAAAAGGTAAAAAAGTCTAATTTATTATTTAAGGTACCTACATGATCATGATAATGTACATTAACTTTTTAGAGATAATAATCTTGAAAGTCCATGTACCAATTATATAAGTAATTTGGGAGATTATTCTTTTAAATATCTCTAATTTATAATTCAAGGAATAAAAATATATTTTATTCAATATTAGAATTATTGAATCTTCCATACATGACCTAACTTGACCTAGAATGATAGCAGCTAACATGTATTTATTTTGGTTAGGCTCAAGATTTTGTTAAATGTGTTCTACATTTCCCCTATTTTATGACTTTCTACAACTCTATTGAGCTAACTAGTTTTAATGTTCTCATTTTGTAGGTGAGAAAATTGAAGTTGAAGAGTTGAAGGTCACACAGCCAGTACATAACAAGCAGAACTGGAGTCCAAGAATCTGCAACCAGAGCCCTAGCTCTGATTTTGTCTCTCTATTGCCTCAAGGGATCCATAATGAAATACAAATTGAAGACAAGGATTCACCCTTTTTGAAAATATTAAAAATAATCTATTGAGTACAACTACCAAAGCAGAGTTTCAGAGCAAGAACAGCCTCATTAGAATAAATGCCTAGTTGTAGCCTGTGGTGGCAGGGATTGGGGTGGTGGTGGAATAAAATCCTTGTTAGGAGATGTAAAGCTCAATATATTTGCAAAGGGAAGAATTATACCTGCAGTTTGTCTAGTTCCTCGGTCAGCCCCCACACAAGTCAGTACTAAGGAGAATTTTTTTTAAATTATGATGATATAATGATAATGCAAGTGAAAATGATGAAGAAAAATAGCTTCTCTGTGTAAGTTATAAACTAAACATAAACATAGTTTGTTAGATGACATGAAACACAAACATTGGCAGAGAATTAATCTTTGCATTCATGTTTATAGATGGAAAAATACTGCAAATTTGGAGAGCTGAATTAAAGGTGGTCCAAAATACACAACGTTTTCATAACTGGGGTGAAGTGCTTTGCAAAAGCTTATCAGTGCCAGTAATTTAATTTATTGTAAAGACGATAAAGAGTTCATATGTCACTCTACCCTTAGGGGTAGGGCTACATCCCAACCAGAGGAACACTGCAGTTTTAAACATGACTATGTAGCCTTTGAAGTGGTTATAGCAACTCCTGATGAAGTTCAAAGATCAAACACAAAACAAAGCAAAAATAATAATGGAAGAACCATCTTTCTAATTAGTGATGACTCTTAACAAGGTGGCCTCATTTTCAATTTCTGTTACTACATATGGGCCAACAATACCATTGAATGTAATAATAGGATTTAAATCTGAAGCAACTGATCAAAACATTGTAATTATGCCCTAGCAGGTTTGTCTCAGTGGATAGAGCATCAGCCTGAGGACTGAAGGGTCCCAGGTTTGATTCTGGTCAAGGGCACGTACCTCGGTTGCAGGAGCCTCCCTGGCCCGGGGCCTAGTAGGAGTTTGTGCAGGAGGCAACCAATCAATGTGTTTCTCTCACATCAATGTTTCTCTCTGTCTTTCCCTCTCTCTTTCACTCTCTCTAAAATCAATGGGAAAAATACCCTGGGGTGAGGATTTAAAAACAAAAACAAAAACTGTAATAATTTTCTGAGATCCACATTTAACCCATTACTGAATCCAATTAGGTAGTCTTCATGGAGCTGTACACAGTTTTGGTTTCAAGTTTGTTCCAGAATATTCTAAAAACTTTCTACAATTTCTATTTTACTTGAACTATAGTATACTGATGACTTCCCTAACTTATTTTAAATAGTAGGGTCTGATTGATCTTCCAATATTAAACCTGACATTAGTACCATATGTAAAAATATGTATCATTAAAGGGCCCTAGGATTTGATCTCTCATACCTGGGAGCCTTCAGAGAAGACATTTTTAAAAAATATATTTTTATTGATTTCAGAGAGGAAAGGAGAGGAAGAAAAAATAGAAACATCAATGATGAGAGAGAATCATTGACCGGCTGCCTCCTGCACACCCCCCACTGTGGATCGAGCCCACAACCCGGGCATGTGCCCCTGATCAGACTCGAATCCGGGACCCCTCAGTCCGCAGGCCGACGCTCTATCCACTGAGCCAAACCGGCCAGGGCCAGAGAAGACACTTTTGAAGGACTTGATCAGAAAGTCTCAGAAGACAGTGCCAGCTGGAAGCCTTGCTGGTCTCCAGCTCTGTTCACTGATGCTTGTTGAACAAAGAGAACCAAGGACCACTGCCATTTCTTATCATTTCCACACAGAAAGCACTCCCACCTTATCCCTCACCTAAGACCTTCTACCTACAGACTTACTGGTAAAGACACATCCCCTTGGTGGCATCCCAACAGAGGGAAATGAGGCAAACCAAAAAATCTGATGTGGAATTATTGCTTCAGATTATCTAATGTGTAATCATCAAGCTTTTCCTGTAGAAAGCCAAATAGTAAATAATTTTGGCTCTCTGAGCCAGCTAATCTCTGTCTCTGCAAATCAACTCTGGTTTTGTAGCACAAAAATAGCCATGGACAACACATACACACATACATACATACATACATACATACAAACATACATACATACATAAATGGGCATGGCTATGTTCCAATTAAACACTGTTTACAAAAATAGACAGATTTTCAGGTTTGGGTTTACCAACTCCTCCAGAAAGTAAGTAACTCATCTTTGATGTTGATTGGGATAGGAGATAACAGATTTAAAATAGAATTTATTTAGCCTAATTTTAATCTTTATATCATGTTTGTGCCAAATGCATAGTCATTTCCAGACATCATTTAGAACCCAATAAAATAAATCATTTATACATGCATGCAATGTGATCCACACACAGTTCTGTAGAAATTTGCAGGTACTCCCCTGCTCTGGACTGAATGTTTGTGTTTCTCCAAAATCCATAAACTGAAATGCTAATCCCCAATGCAATGATATTTGGAGGTGCAGTCTTTGGGAGGTAATTAGATTATGAGGGTAGAGCCCTCAGGACGGGATCAGCGCCCTTATAAGAAGAGACACCAGAGCCCAGCTAATGTGGCTCAGTTGGTTAAGTATAGTCCCATGCACCAGGAGCTCAGTGGTTCAATTCCTGGTCAGGGTACTTGCCCAAGTCACGGGCTGGATCCCCACTCAATCAATGTTTCTATCTCTCCCTCTCCTTTCCTCTCTCTCTAAATAATCAATGAAAACATATTTTAAAAAAGAAGAAATACCAGAGAAATTATTCTCTCTCTGCCATGTGAGGACAGCAAGAAGATTATTCTGTGCAAAGCAGAAAAAGGGCTCTCACTGGAACTCAGCCGTGCTGGTACTCTGAACTCAGATTTCCCAGCTTCCAGAACTGTGAGAATTAGATTTCTGTTATCTGAGACACCCAGTCTATGGTAATTTGTTTAACAACCCAAGCTGAATATGACACTCCCCAGGTTTTCCAGGTTTTCTTTTCTTCTCTTTTCTTTTTTTTCTTTTCTTTTTTTTCTCTCTCTCTCTCTTTCTCTCTCTCTCTCTCGCTCTCTCTCTCTCTCTCTCTTCTCTCTCTCTCTTTTTCTCTCTCTCTCTCTTTCTCTCTCTCTCTCTCGCTCTCTCTCTCTCTCTCTCTTCTCTCTCTCTCTTTTTCTCTCTCTCTCTCTTTCTCTCTCTCTCTCTCGCTCTCTCTCTCTCTCTCTCTTCTCTCTCTCTCTTTTTCTCTCTCTCTCTCTTTCTCTCTCTCTCTCTCGCTCTCTCTCTCTCTCTCTCTTCTCTCTCTCTCTTTTTCTCTCTCTCTCTCTTTCTCTCTCTCTCTCTCGCTCTCTCTCTCTCTCTCTCTTCTCTCTCTCTCTTTTTCTCTCTCTCTCTCTTTCTCTCTCTCTCTCTCGCTCTCTCTCTCTCTCTCTCTTCTCTCTCTCTCTTTTTCTCTCTCTCTCTCTTTCTCTCTCTCTCTCTCGCTCTCTCTCTCTCTCTCTCTTCTCTCTCTCTCTTTTTCTCTCTCTCTCTCTTTCTCTCTCTCTCTCTCGCTCTCTCTCTCTCTCTCTCTTCTCTCTCTCTCTTTTTCTCTCTCTCTCTCTTTCTCTCTCTCTCTCTCGCTCTCTCTCTCTCTCTCTCTTCTCTCTCTCTCTTTTTCTCTCTCTCTCTCTTTCTCTCTCTCTCTCTCGCTCTCTCTCTCTCTCTCTCTTCTCTCTCTCTCTTTTTCTCTCTCTCTCTCTTTCTCTCTCTCTCTCTCTCCCCCCCCCCCCCCCCCCCGCCTTGAAGAGATCACAGTCTCTACCAACCTGGGGGGAAAGTATGCCACTCTAAAATCATAGCTAACGGATCACCATTCCCAAAATAAATCAAGATCTTTTTTAAACATTGGTTTGTTTACACATGGTATTTTGTCCCCACTGTCTAGAACTCTCTCTCTGCCCACCTCCACTTTCATTAAAAACAAAACAAAACAAAAACCCTACTCATGCTGCAAGGTTCATATTACACACCATTTATTGAGAAGGATCTTTCTGCCATGTCCCTACCAACAGAATAGTGGTTTCTTTCTAGATATTACTTTGCACTAGATATCTTTATAGCATTTACCAGATCATATTGTCATTATTTTTTGCATATATCATACTCTTGAAATGCAGAGTATACTTTTTTCATCTTTGATTTTCCAAAATCTAACTTTGTGCGAGCCTTTCATTGGTAATCAGGAATTGAAGAAAGAAGGAAAGAGGGGAGAGAAGACGATGAAGGTAGAGAGGAGAAAGAAAAATAAATAAGTAGGATTGAATGAAGAAACTCAATTGCATGGGTGGAGCAAAGAATTGGGAATTTAGTAATATGAACATTGTGTAAGTATTAGAAGCTATGACTGATGTCATTAGACATTAAGTATATATAATATACCATTTTAACAATGGTGACATTTTTTTAAAGAAGTTAGACTTAGAATATTATTGCTTATTATTTTATAGAAAACCATGGTTTAAAAATGCACAATAATCACAAATGGTATATCTTTTGTTGCTATTAATTCAAAGAATTAATTTAAGCACTTTCATTAGGAAAAATGGTTTCCAGTGCAGATGGGTGTGTTGGGGAGTGAATTTACTAACAAATTAACAACATCAATATATCTGTTGTATTACTCTAACATTGAATAAATTAATTTGTATTTAATTCAATTAACTTAATAAATTTTTAAGGCTTCCAGTGCTTTTTTCTTAACACCATTAGTCAGGGTGAACTGAGATGAAGGAAATGGTATGTTAGATTATTTTAATAAAAATATTTTTAGAACTTTAATGAGCATATAATTGTCAACTTATAAAATGGTTTTCTTCTATTATCAAAATTGTTTTAGGCAGCCAAGAAACTAAAATCTGAAAAAAAGTACTTAAATTAATGCTGTTTGTATTTATAACTTTATGTATATACATTTTTTTTCTCATTCTCCCTTCTTTTCCTTAGGCTGTTTTCTGCTTCCAGAAGAGAAAACATTACACTGAATATATTCAGTATATTTTTATCTATACTGAGTGCTGTTAGTTATTGAAATCAGCAATTGTAATAATAATGAGAACAGAAATTAAGTTTTAAAAACGTCTCCTAATAAATCTGTTTTAGTTCAATTAATCCTCGAGGAAAGTTATTTCCCAAAAATATATTAGAGAAGCTGTTGTACATCTTGAACTAATAGAATTGATTGCTACCAAAGACATCTTATTGGTTTTACCTGCTACTCACATACTCATTCTCTTTAGGCAGTTACATAGCAGGAGACGGATGTGACAGAAACCCCATAAATATCATTTATCAAAATAATTAGCAGTATCATTCTTGACCTTTCTTATCTGTGTGTTATTTAAGATTTTAAACGTCTCAACTTTTTCACTTGTTTTTATGTTTCTATTATCTATATGCTTCTGAGACTTGAGATAAACAATAAAAATATTTTCTTCATAAAAACTGTTCTAACCTCCCTCCAGGTAATTTTAAAATCTCAGTGGATAGGGAATTCAAAGAAAGCCTGGATATTGGGGTGCTCCTTGGTGCAATACCCACACAGGTCGCGAGCAGCCTTCCGAATCTCATTCCCGTCACAGAAGATGTTGAGCTGGCAGTTCTTGCTGGCTGTTTGCCACTCCGTGTTCTCAGTGCTCAGGACTTGTATTTGTGCTGAACCAAGGAGATGCCCACTTTCTGTTTTACATTTCAAGCCTGTGTTTCCTCTGCCTTTAATGAGTTTTATGGATGAACAAGCCAGAGCAATTAAAGTAAGTCACTGTCACTCTCCACTAAATCTTTCCACTTTTCAAGAATCGCCCTGAAACTGAACTTCTAAGAATTGCTTATTTGGACAGGGACACATGACCATATTCTTAGTATGGTTTCCTTGCATCAAGGAAATAAGTTGAAGTTCTGAGTTTCAGCCCTCTTTACCACTTATTGACTATGGGAAGTCATTAGCATTTACAAGTCTCAGTTTCTTGACGACAAAATGGGAATAACAGTGTCTTTCTTGCCCATCTCCCAAGATCCTAGTGAGCTTAAATGAAGTTATGTATGTGAACATGTCTATAATCTGTAGCACAAGAGAATAGAGATGACTCTTCTTCCTTCTGAGGAATCAGAATGATGCAATAAATCTTACTCTTTAAAATCACTTTGTGGTTTTGAACTTTTAAAAGAATACATGTTTAACCATATCCTGATATCCTGTTTATGGACACATACCTGCAAAAAAAAATGAATAGGCCACATTCTCATACCATACACAAGAATAAATTCAATATGGATTAACGACTCAAAATGTTAGTAGAATACATGTTTAACCATATCCTGATATCCTGTTTATTGGACAGATACCTGCAAAAAAAAAAATGAAACTAGGCCACATTCTCATACCATGCACAAAAATAAATTCAATATGGATTAACGACTCAAAATGTTAGATTCAAAACCATAAAAACTCTAGAAGAAAACATAGGCAGTAAAATATCAGACATTTCTTGTAGCAATATTTTTTTTCTGATATATCTCCTGGAGCAAGGGAATCAAAAGGAAAAAAATATAAGCAAATGGGACTATATCAAACTAAAAAGTTGTTGAACTGCAAAGGAAACCATCAACAAAAGCAAAAGACAACCCATAGAATGGGAGTACGTGTTAGCCACTGATACATCTGATAAGGGGTCAATATCCAAAATTTATAAAGAACTTATATAACTCGCCCTAACCGGTTTGGCTCAGTGGATAGAGCGTCAGCCTGCGGACTCAAGGGTCCCAGGTTCGATTCCCGTCAAGGGCATGTACCTTGGTTGTGGGCACATCCTCAGTAAGGAGTGTGCAGGAGGCAGCTGATCGATGTTTCTCTCTCATTGATGTTTCTAACTCTCTATACCTCTCCCTTCCTCTCTGTAAAAAATCAATAAAATATATTAAAAAAAGAACTTATATAACTCAACACCAAATAAAAGCAATCTCATTAAAAAATGGGCAAAGATCCTAAATAGACATTTCTCCAAAGAGGACATACAGATGGCCAAGAGACATATGAAAGGATGCTCAATGCCACTAATCATCAGAGAAATTCAAATTAAAACAACAATGACATATTACCTCACACCTGTCAGAATGGATGTCATCCATAAACTCAACAATGTGTTGGTGAGGATGTGGAGAAAAGGGAACCCTTCTGCACTGTTGGTGGGAATGTAGATTGGTGCAGCCACTGTGGAATCAGCATGAAGTTACCTCAAAAGTAAAAATAGAACTGCCTTACAACCCTGTGATTCCACGTCTGGGAATTTATCCACCAAAGAAACCTGAAACACCAATCTGAAAGAATATATGAACCCCTATATTCACTACAGCATTTTTTTCAATAGCCAAGATTTTGAAGCAGCCCAAGTGCCCATCAGTAGATGAATGGATAAAAATAATGTGGTACATCTACACAACGGAATACTACTCACCTATAAAAAATAAAGAGGAAATGTTATCTTTTGTGACAGAATGGTCCTGAGAGTATTATACTAAAAGAAATAAGCCAGTCAGAGACAGACAAATGTCATATGTTTTACTTATATGTAGAATCCAATGAACAAAATAACCTAACAAACAAAACAGGAACAAACTCATAGATACAGAGAACAGAGTGACAGCTCTCAGAGGAGAGGGGTTAGGGGGCTGAGTGAAAAAGGTGAAGGGATAGCCCTAACCGGTCTGACTTAGTGGATAGAGCATCAGCCTGCAGACTGAAGGGTCCCAGGTTTGATTCTGGTCAAGGGCATGTACCTTGGTTGCGGGCACATTCCCAGTAGGAGGTGTGCAGGAGGCAGCTCATTGATGTTTCTCTCTCAACAATGTTTCTAACTCTCTATCCCTCTCCCTTCCTCTCTGTAAAAAAAAAAACAATAAAATATATATTTTTTAAAAAGGTGAAGGGATTAAGCAAAATTAAAAAACACAGACACCAGTATGGTGATTACCAGAGGGAAAGGGAAGTGGGGAAGGTCGAAGAGGATAAAGGGGGGATAAACTGGGATGGAAGAAGTATTGATTTGGAGTGGTGAACACACAATACAATATACAGATGATGTATTATAGAAATGTACATGTGAAACCTATATAATTTTATTAACCAACTAGTGACCCAGTGTGTGAAATTGCACAAGACCCAGATCCGCAGGAAATCATGCGAGACCCAGGGCCCCCGAGTCCTGCTGGCACCGCAGGACTCCCCCGAGTCCCAGCGCGCTGTGGGACCCAGCGTCAAGTCCCCACCCACCCGCGTGCACCTTGCTGTGCTCGCCACCTCCTGGTGACCGATTTTTTAAAAAGGTGAAGGGATTAAGCAAAATTAAAAAACACAGACACCAGTATGGTGATTACCAGAGGGAAAGGGAAGTGGAGAAGGTCGAAGAGGATAAAGGGGGGATAAACTGGGATGGAAGGAGTATTGATTTGGAGTGGTGAACACACAATACAATATATAGATGATGTATTATAGAAGTGTACACGTGAAACCTATATAATTTTATTAACCAACTAGTGACCCAGTGCATGAAATTGCACAAGACCCAGATCCGCAGGAAATCATGTGAGACCCAGGGCCCCCGAGTCCCGCTGGCACCGCAGGACTCCCCCGAGTCCCAGCGCGCTGTGGGACCCAGCGTCAAGTCCCCACCCACCCGCGTGCACCTTGCTGTGCTCGCCACCTCCTGGTGACCGGTCTTTGGTCATTATGGCATTACGACCACTGGGTTTTATTATAGATGTCAGCCCAATAAATTTTATTTTAAAAAAAACAACAGTAAGGCTTGAACAAAAAATCAACAAATAAACTACAAAACCTTTATTTGATTCCAGGCACAATGGGAACACACAATACAATATATAGATGATGTATTATAGAAGTGTACACGTGAAACCTATATAATTTTATTAACCAACTAGTGACCCAGTGCATGAAATTGCACAAGACCCAGATCCGCAGGAAATCATGTGAGACCCAGGGCCCCCGAGTCCCGCTGGCACCGCAGGACTCCCCCGAGTCCCAGAGCGCTGTGGGACCCAGAGTCAAGTCCCCGCCCATCTGCGTGCACCTTGCTGTGCACACCACCTCCTGGTGACCAGTCTTTGGTCATTATGGCATTACGACCACTGGGTTTTATTATATAGATGTCACCCCAATAAATTTTATTAAAAAAACAACAACAGTAAAGCTTGGACAAAAAAAATCAACAAATAAACTACAAAACCTTTCTTTGATTCCAGGCACAATGAAAATTGGCAATTATTGGTTTATTTAGCATATTGTCTCTAACTCCATCCTGTATATCTTACCCTTCCATGTTTATTACTACCCATGCAGCCCACAAATCATGCTCTCTCTCAGAGCCTGAGTTATTATATGCTGTGGAATTTTATCTATCTTCAAGAAGAAAAACAAAAATTGTTGATATCTTCATAATTTGGCAAATAACATTTTTGTTTTTACTTCTCTCAAGCATGAATGAAATTAGAGCCTATAATTATGCCATTTCACTTAGGCAATCTTTAAATATCCTTTAGGAAACATCTTGGTGTAATTAATTATAACCTCTACTCTCTTCATATTTCTCTTCAACTTTCCAGAAATGTATCACTATAAACTCATTTTTCTCTGTAGTATTTATCTATTTAGCAATAACTTTATAAACAGCTATGTTTAGGAGAGAATAATGGAAAGGCGAGTTTCAGTTTGAAAGAGACTAGAAATACATGTTGCTATTTCTTGAACAAGTAGAACTAATAATTCTATAAAAGATGAAAAAATGTCCCATTGATTTGATCACAGGTAAATATGTGGGCTAATTCATCATTAATGCATTGGTGACATTATCACCATGAACACATAACCTCAGAGCATGAGTGTAAGTATTTGCTTTTGGTTTAGCTCCTCCAATAATCAGCACACATCTTTTCTATTTTATTTTTCAAATTTGGCCAAAAATACACCAAAAGGAAAATAGTCGTGACATATGAGAGAAATCAGAGGACGCAGCTATATTAGTTTATCTCTTTGCCAAGAATATTGTTACGAGCATTATTTTATTTAAAAAAAAATCATGTGTATTATTTTAGATTCCATTTAAAAGTAAAAAGAATACAATTTTGTTTCATGCAAAAACCTGAAATGAATGTGAGTTTATTCTTTCAGGGTTTTGTTTGTTTTTGTTTTTAGAATATGCAACTTTTCCCTATTTATTTATTTTTTGATCATCAGAACATACTTACTTTTCTCAGTCTTTAAAGTCAATCTAGCCTTCACAAAATAAACTGAAATGCAGAACGTTTCCTTTCTTCTCCTATTCTTGATTATGAGAGGCTTTTATTTCTCTCTTTTTTTTACATTCCAAAAAGCCACTTATATTCTTATGTTTACTTGTTAGTTTTCATTCTGAATAGCTACATTGACGAAATTTACCATTTTCCACACCATATTGTAAATGTTCAGTTTTAAAAACACTTTATCAACCTGTTTGCCAAAGGGAAGTGGGGTACGACCTCTGAAAGCCAACTCATAATGTAATGTTTGAAGATTTAGGACTAAATCACAAAATCTAGGACCATGCTGTCCTTTTTCTGTCCTACCAGACTATTGAGCTTGTTCTCAGGATTGTACTGTCTGCCAGTCCCAAGGACTTTTCCTCTGAGTGAGTTCACCTTCTGCACCAGGTAGCACATGCTCTTCCATCTGGAACTCAAGATTCTTTCTCATTAAACCTCTTCCCCACTTTACTTGTTTGCACTAAAGGCTCAGGTTGTACCTGCCCATGCATTGAATGTGGTAGATGCCACAAAGAGGCATCTTTAGACTATCTTATCTCTTTTTCCTCTCTCCTTTAACAATCCTAAACGCCTCATCAGCCATTCCTTCTGGGACAATGACCTGCACATTTTAAGCTTCAGCAGAAATTACCTTCCAAGTTGTGAAAGGTAAAGCCTGCAAGATAGTTTAATCTTAATATTGAACAAACACTCCAAATTTTATATTCCCCAAATATTTTTTTCTCTCTAGTACTAACAAAATTGGAACAGAAAGTGGTGGTATGTGGTAAATGTGACTGTGGCAAAAAGATGCCCAGATATATAGTTAAACATTACTTCCGAATGTATTTGTGAGGGTGTTTCTGAACAAAATTAACATTTGAATGGATAGAGTAAAGTAGATTGCTTTTCCCAGTGTGGGCGGATATTATTTAGTCAGATGAAGGCCAAAATAGAATAAGAGACTAAGTACAGAACAATTCTTTCTCTCTACTTGACTGTCTTCAAGCTGGGACATTGATCTCCTGCCTTCACACTCAGCCTGCAACTACACCATCCAATCCTGATAGGTATCCAGCTTGGCAACTACTAACCTTGAACTTTTCAACCTCCATAAGCATGTGAGCAAATTCTTATAAATCAATCTATCATCTATCTATCTATCTATCTATCTATCATCTATCTATCCATCTTTCCTATTGGTTCTGTTTCTCTGGAGAAACCCAAAATATTAGATCAAATTTCCTAGAAAGTGATTTCAAATGTGACACTCATATTTAAAAAACAATAATTCTTCAAATAATTCTTCAAACATCTCCTCAAAATAATACCAGCTACTACTAAACAGCTATGTTAAAAATCTGGGGAAGACTCATGTGAAAAGAGGAAGATTGTAGATCAACTCTGAATATACTTTAAATATAAAACAGAACTTCTGCAAAATAATATTTATATAAATATTACTTTATTAGGAGTTCCTAAAACCAAATTGGAAATGAACTCTTTTTTAACTTTTCTGCCACTATAAATACAAATGATTTTCCATCTGCTTTATAAAAAGGTGATTGACTTTTATCCAATTTCCTGTGCAATTAGGTCTCAGGTTTAGTTTTTAATTTTTAAATTAAATTTCATTTTATTATACTTGCTCATTTTATTATGTTTTTGAAGGATCATTTGTGTTATTACTCAGACTACTTGATATTCACATATTCTGAGACAAAGCAATCTGTAGCTTATGCTACAAATAGTCTATTTAGCCCAAACATCACATGATTAATAACGTATTTGAGAGACTAGAGCTATCAGTTAATGTTAAAAAAAGAAGTTTAATAAAAAGTAATAGTAAAAATAGTAAAAAGTAAAGAAATATTTGCCATCAGCCAGTAAACCAAGTATTAGCTCATTTTTTTCTTTATTGGTAAATCAAAATAATGTACAGATTTGCATATTCATATATTAATGTATGTGCCAAAAACACCGAAAAAGTATAGCACAACTCTTCAAAGTCTGCATTAAACATAAAAGGAAAATGTGTCCACATGCTCTAAAAATTAAAATTTATTTAAAACTAAATAAAGAAATCTATAATAATAAAAGCATAATATACAAATCGACTGAATCAGGAAAAATAATGGGGGAGGAGCATAGTGTGTGACAGCAAGAATAAGAGCGAGAGAGAAAGCAAATGCAATAAAATTACAGTATTAAGAGAATATGAATATATGAGGAAATTTTGCATTGTTTTGGGACCTTTTCCATAAGTTTGAATTTCTTTTTAAAAAAGTAATAAAAAAGTGTTTGTTCATTATAATATTTCTGTACACAAATAATTGTTTTTTTCTTTTGTGTTCCCTCAAAATCATATTGCCAGTGATACTCACTGAACTTCCATGCTGTAGAAAATTTTAACATTATTTAGCACCCCAGCCCCACCACATTTTTATTCTTAGAAGATAAAGAGAAATAGAGGTCTACGCAGATGAAGTCACTCACTCAATCTTATACAAATATTTAACAAAATAATCAAAATGTGATATATATTACCCATTTTCATCATTTTCTTAATATATTTTGATTTTCATAAAGAAAATGCTAGCACTATCTATTTCCCTAACATTTAGTACAAGGTTATGCATAGAGAAGCTTACAAAAGTGATTACTGACAGTTCTACTTCCTGATAATCCTGTTACCTGAATTCCATGTCTTCATTATTTAAGGCAATCATTAAATGTTTATGGACTGTCTTCTCTCCTACAGACACAAACATTATACAGTTTGATCTTCTCCCTCACCTCCCTCTTGCGGAAAACCACCCTCAATTTAGGGCGACAGTCCTATGAACTCAGAGTTAAAATATGCGACAGGTAATGTGGTAGAATGAAAGGATGGAGAAATAAATACTTGAGACCACAATGAAAATTCTGCTAACTCAGAGAATTAACATATTATTTGTTTAGTGTCCTAATATATGGCTATATTTAAAATAAAGTTGAACGATACATTGGACTATTATGGTAGAAAACAGTCAAGTAACCCTGTTTTATTAGCTTGTAGGACAATACCAAGAGCTGGCATAGTTTTGTTGGACCAGCACAGCATTTTAATGAACTTTGATTTAGGTTGAGCCTACCCCTTTAAGTTTCCACGGCTCTTATTGTCCATACTGGATGCTTCATATATTTTCACCCTGGCACTTGATTGCATTTAAATCTGTAGGTTCTAATTTAGTAGATGAAGTAAGGCAAACACATACATAACCATAAAAACAAACAGAAAAGAGTAAAGGATAAATATTTATAAAGTATCTTGAGATAAGAGACTCTTAGCTTGAGAGAAGTGAACACAATACTTCCTGGGGGAAGTAGAATATGGTTTAGGCTTTAAAAGACATTGATAAGGATAGGGGAGGATGTTTCTAAAAGGAATGATAAAGGGATAGGAGACAATCCCTAAAAGATTTATAGTTTACTCTTTCTAGATCTTTATGAGGCCATTTGAGTATCTTTAAGATTTCTGTGGGAAGACTGCCAGCATTAAAATAAGACTTCTTATACTACTCTAAATTTGATATTAAAATAAATAGAGCCATCACTTTTTTTTAGCATTCTAAACTAATGAGAAGGAAGGAAGGAAGGAAGGAAGGAAGGAAGGAAGGAAGGAAGAAAGGAAGGAAGGAAGGAAAGGTGGGAAGGGAGGGAGGGAGGAATGAGGGACAGAGGGAGAGGGAGGGAAACAGAGATTTACCTTCAGCAATTAAATCTAAACCTCTTGGAAAAATAGGAGCTCCCTTCTCCTTTTGTTAGTCTCCATAGGCAGTAATTCTATGCATATCTCTGTCTTACATTCCAGAGTTTACAGGTTCCTGTGACAATTGGTTCAGAGTAGATAAAGGACACCACAAGGACAAAGAGGAAACAAATAAAGCCTCCATATTTTGTTTTATTTTACTATATTACATTTCAACTTATTTCAACTTGTTTATTATTTCTATCTCTATTATAGTACAAAAAACCTATTAGTAACTTTTATCTCTCTGCAGGTTGAAAAATGTTGCTGAGATGGAAACTAAGTTATATGTTAACAGTTACCTTTGGCTGTTTTCCTCTGATAGATTCCATATATAGAAAAATGTTCCTCTATCAAAAATCCTGCGTTATTTACTATTACTTACTTACTTTCATGATCAAAAAGTATTACACAACCAATAATCAGGGCTTTTGAAGAGAATGTTGCTAACTGGTGTAACCATAGTATATTTGTATATCTCTGAAAAAACCTAAGAAACAACAATTTGCTTAATATGCAATCCTTTTGATGATACATATTTAATTCCTCTTATATTTTGAGATCTGGAAAACAGTTTGCTACTCACTTTATTGTAGAGAAGTTCAGAGATCACAGGTTGTCAACACAGAAAATGACAGGGCTAACTTTGTTCAAGATTTTGCAAAACCCCCATTAATTCTGTAGACTTGAATTTTAGGTCAAGGGCTTCAAACATAGTGTTTGCTAATGAACTGAATATTGGATGTCTAGATGTCAAGGGAACATGTAAAATTAATATGTAAAAGGAAATCTTTCAAACTGTTTTGTT
Organism: Myotis brandtii; assembly: GCF_000412655.1. Taxonomy (NCBI): domain Eukaryota; kingdom Metazoa; phylum Chordata; class Mammalia; order Chiroptera; family Vespertilionidae; genus Myotis; species Myotis brandtii. The sequence goes on along the minus strand of NW_005358567.1, from coordinate 2,473,419 downwards.
CTGGACAAATGTATACTAAATATTTTCATTACTTTTTAATTAAATTAAAATTCCTATAGCATTAGATCATTTTGATGGTCTCTTTTATATGTAAAATGCTAATTGCTAATTGACCACTTGGGAGGGATAATTTCTGATGAATTTCAAAATATGAACTAAATTCAACAACATCACCATTGCTTTGCAAATTGGCCCCCTTACATCGTGGGCAAGGAGAGACAGAGAAAGGCAGACCACTCCAGATTGGTATGTGGCATGTTTACTAAGCAAGGGTACTCATATACAAGGCTTGTCTTAGTTGCTGCAAGATGAATAGATCTCCCCACCCATCACCAGAATGCTAAAAGTTTATATGGAGACCTTCCCTGAGTTCAGTCATGTATCCAATCCAGATGATCTCAACAACACATTGCTCTCTCGAGGCTGAATCCCTGAAAATGGCTCCCTCTGTGGGAACCATGGGCAGAACACACATCCCAAGGACAGGGGAGGGGGTAAGGTGCCTCTGTTTGACCAGGTCTAACTTGAAGGTCATCCAGTGGTCACATCCCCTGGGTGACCTCCTCCAATGCTCGCCATGATTTGTCCATCTCTTCTAGCCCCAACCACTAGCCACCTATTCCCTTACCCAACCCACACAAACATTGATATAGTTAATACACACATATCTTAAATATTAACATATATATCACTTGAAGCTCACTAACATCTGTACTAATGGAAAATGCTAACAAATTTGCACTTAAGGTACAGTTAAGTATAAAAGAACAAGGGTTCTTGGGCTTTCTCAGCTAATTTCTAAAGTAAAACATAAAGATCACCTTAATAATAGAAACCTTAGTGTTTTAGACTTTAGTAAAAATGCCTATGGAAAGATGATATAATGCCAAGAAGATAAAAAATGTTTATAAAATGTAATCTTCAACCAACTATGTCCCACCAGGATCACTGAAATAAGACAAAGTATTACATTCTCATAGTTCTTACACCTTCTTCATTCTGAGAGATCAGACAAAAGCTATGGAGTAGATGAAAGTATAACCACTGTGGTATTTTCTCTCTTAGAAGCTGAAAACAAATAAGCATTTCATGGTACTCCTATCTTGGCATGATTTCCTCCTCCTGGAGTCTTGGATAAGATCTAGCATGGATAGAGAGAAAGCCTTCTAGATACTGTTTAAAACAAAATTTCAAAATGCTGTGAATACAGTCTAATCATGTTTAGAAAGTACAGCCAAACATTCATAGTTAATGACTGAACAAAAAATATTCTTATGTTTGACGGGTTTTAGACTATAGGGATAATTGTATTTGATGCGCCAAAGAATTAAAGAGATAGAAATAAAGTAGTTTTAGGACATGACGTATAATGACCTTAATAGAGCATGAATGAAGGCTGTGGAGTTACCATGAGAATGGGAAGAAGCACAGATGATAGAAACGAAGGTAGAGGAAAGCACAGATCTAATTCTTGAATTTACTTTCAGAATATCTCCTGCTCTTAAAGGTTTGGGTAAACTAACAATTGGATAAAGGTCTTTTTTTCACTATGCCCATCTCTTTTTCTTTTCTCCGTCACTCTAGAATTGGCTGCCCTCATGGTATCAAAATTCCAATATACAATAAAAAGCTACTAGCACACTAGGGCTGGTATAACAAATTACCACAAAATGGGTGCCTTAAAACAACATACACTTTATTGTCCCAAATTTCTGGGGACCAGAAGTCCTACAGTCACGGTGTCAGCAGCACTCTGACCTCACAAAAGCTTTGGGGGAGAGTCTGTTGCAGGCCTTTGCCTTAGCTTCTGGTGTTGCCAGCAATGCTTGGCATTCCTTGGCTTACAGGTGCATCACTCCAATCTGGATTCTGTTGTCACGTGGCATTCTCTCTGTGTGCCTCTGTGTCCCTTCTCTTCCAACCATAATGGATTGAGGGTCCACCGAATTCCAGTATGATCTCATCTTAACTAATTATATCTGTAATGGACCTAGTGCCCAGTGAAGTCACATTCTAAGGTTCCATTTGGTAGAGATGTTGGTGGTGGTGGGTAACACTCTCCAACAACAGTACAAATATTAGTTTAGCTCAGTGGTCTTAGTGAACTCACAGGCATTTCCTTTTCAATACTAACTTCTAACCACGGATTAAAATACATGTTTCTATCTTTTAAATTAATTTGGAATATCAACATTTAGAGCGTCACCTTAAGGTAAAAAGGAAAAAAATAGAAGGGTCATCCTAAATCCTTAAGAATCACACCATTTATCCTCAAATCCCCTCTACCTAATTGCTCATTGTTAAGAAGGATGTGTCTCTGGCCTCGGGCCACTCTCTTAATCAAGGCACCTAGAGACCAACCACACCAGAGAATCTAAAATAGCCCACAAAATAATTGCCTGATTCCCCAGTTGGACAGTCTTAAGCAGACTTGCAAATTGGTAAGTCGAGGATAAGTGGCGAAAATGGATAGTAAATGATACCAGATCACAGAGTGCTGTGCCTTCATCAATGGTGACCTAGAACGCTGCAAGGACAGCAGGAAATAGATATCGTCATGTCCCTTATTTGCACAGACACGTCAGTTGAGAAACAAAGCCTGCATCTTCAGAGCATGATCACAATGGCTCTGGTGTTCAATGATGGGGGCAGAGATGGCTAACCCCACTGAGGATGAGTGACAGACTCGGGTCTATCTGGCTACTTCATAACAGAATCTGAAATATAACAAAACATCTTGGTTTCCAGTGCCTGGCTGTCAGTTTCCAGTCAGCACTCTCCCAACACCAGGAGGGAAAAAAAAGTAAAGCTCACTGTTGATAAAACGGCTCTTGCGTTTTAAAAGCAAATGAAGAAAAATGTTCAAGAAAAAAAAAGAATAAGACAGAAGAGAGTGTGGGAGGATAGGGGCAGGAGTTTGGGACGGAATGAGTTAGTTTTGGCAGAGAGATTGGTCCAGGACTCCGGCGACAGTGACTACTAACAAATGCTTTGAGCTCCTTGTTAAACAAATGCTTGTTTGGTTGATACATTTGCAGTTGGAGCTGAAAAGTGCCCCAGTTGGCTGGAAGTCTCATAAGCTGCTCTTTGGGAGTTCAGCATCTGTCAGGTGAATCAGAACAAGGCTCCCCCTTATATTCCACAGGAGAAAAATGATATCTAATGAACTGCTGATACCAAGTGTTTATTGATTTCTCCAAGGCATGTTCAAATCAGATGAAAGTTAAAAGGCTAAAGGGCGTTTTTGATGATCTGGGAAAACTATTCACAGAGAAAAACCGGATTGAAATTTTTATGAAGACAAATCATAGGACCCATCTACTGCTAAGTGCTCTACCAGATAATTGTTTCCTCCTCACGACTATCCTAGCCTGAGTGCTTTCTGCTCCATTTTACAGATGAGGATACGGACTGTGTGAAATGGAGTAATTTGTCCATAGTTACAACATGAGAAGTTGCAGAACTGGACTAGAAACGGCCTGACTTACAATATTTGCTCTTACTCCCCAGCAAATGATGCCTCCCCAGGAAATGATTGCAGATAGTAAAAAGAATTTGAGAAAGTAT